>NW_027507764.1:21828746-22383746 GCF_037356315.1 Lithobates pipiens | reverse complement strand
TCAAACGCTGCCAGTGTGCCCATCATACGCTGCCAGTGTGCCATGAAATGCTGCCACTGTGCCCATCAAATGCTGCCAGTGTCGCTCCTGGGACACCCCGTTCACCCCCCGTGGACTGATCGCAGAACATACGCTCACACCCCCCACCCCCCCATGCGGATGGATTGTGGCACACCCTGTGCAGGAGGGCTGACGCTTACTGGGTGTCCTCTTCTCCGGCATCTCCTCTCCAGCCAGCTTCCTCCGCTCTGTCCCACTTACAGCAAAGCGCTGAGCATCCAATAGGGACGCCTGGCGCTTTGGCCAATCAGGAAACAGGTCTCAATGACCTGCTTCCAGATTGGCGGGGAGGCAATGCGGTGTAAAAATAGGGAATATTCATTCGCTATGGTCAGACAATTGGGTGGGATCTCAGAGCGCACTCTCTGCACCCCGAGCCCACCATTTTTTGAAGAGCCTCTGGTTCTAATCAGGTGCTTCAAAAAAATACACCCCCTCCTGCCCCCCGCCATAGGAGTCCATGTGTCCGGCGTCCTGAAAGGGGATGGGCGTATGGATAGGGAAGTGGCCAATACAAGGGCCGCCACTGGACGGAATTCTATTTTTTGACAGGAAAGGCTTATTTCTGGGGCACCGACCCCCACCACCTCCCCCACCCCCCCACACCCCCGATCACTCCGAAGGTGGACTTGCCAATGTTTAAGGGCCTATGAGGAAACGAAAGATCATTTGTCCCTCTGACACTGCATGTTCATCATTCAAGTCGCTATTAACCACTTCAGCCCCGGTTTTACCCCCTTAATGACCAGGCCCTTTTTTTGCCCTACGGCACTGCTTCGCTTTAACTGACAATTGCACGGTCGTGCGACACTGTACCCAAACAAAAATTCCACGTCCTTTTTTTTCCCTCACAAATAGAGATTTGTTTTGGTGGTATTTGATAATCTCTACGTTTCTTATTTTTTGCACTATGAACAAAAAAAATAAAAAATATATATATTTTTAAAAACTATATTTTTTTACTTTTTGTTTAATAAATATAAAAAAATAAAATACATAATAACTCATTTCTTCATCAGTTTAGGTGGATATGTATTCTACTACATATTTTTTGGTAAAAAAAAATAAAAAAATCGCAATAAGCGTATATTGATTGGTTCGCGCAAAACTTATAGTGTCTACAAAATAGGGGATAGATTTATGGCATTTTTATTATTATTATTATTTTATTTTACTAGTAATGGCGGTGATCAGTGAGTTTTATTTTTTGTGCTGTAAACCAAAAAAAGTCACAATTTTGAAAAAATATATATTTTTTACTTTTTGCTATAATAAATACCCCCAAAAAAAATGTTTTCATCAGTTTAGGCCAAAATGTATTATTCTACATATTATTGGTAAAAAAAAAAAATTCAATAAGCGTATATTGTTTGCGCATACATTATAGGGTATATATTTATGCCATTTTTAATACATTTTTTTTTTTTTTTTACTAGTAATGGCGACGATCAGCAGTTTTTTATATTTTTTTATATTTATGCCATTTTATTTTATAAATTTTCTTTTTTTTTACTAGTAATGGCGATGATCAATGTTTTTTTATATTTTTTTATATTTATGCTATTTTATTTTATAAATTTTCTTTTTTTTTTACTAGTAATGGCGATGATCAGTGATTTAATTTTTTATTTTATTTTTTTATATATATATATTTATGGCATTTTTTTTATAAACTTTCTTTGTTTTACTAGTAATGGCGGCGAGCAGCGATTTTCAGCGGGACTGCGACATTGCAGCGGACAGATCGGACACTTTTGACACTTTTTTGGGACCATTGACATTTATACAGCGATCAGAGCTAAAAAGCCACCGATTACTGTATAAATGTCACTGGCAGGGAAGAAGTTAACACTAGGGGGAGATCAAGGGGTTAAGTGTGTTCCCTGGGAGGTGTTTCTAACTATGAGGGGGGGGGAGGGGACTGACTGGAGGAGGAGAGAGATCGCTGCTCCTGATCACTAGGAACAGACGATCTCTCTCTACTCCCCTGACAGAATGGGGATCTGTCTGTTTACATTGACAGCTCCTCCTTATGGCTCTCTGTGGAGCGATCGCACGCGGGCATCGGTCATGCGCATCAGTCTCCCCCACCACCCCCCATAGTGCAGATAGCTGTTTAAAGGGCCAGCGTACAGCTTCGGCAATTTGCAGGAACGAGCCAATTCAAGTCGCCATTAAAGTCTATCGGAAGCCCAAACTTTTCTACTTGAATGGTTTGCCCTCTGTGTCGCTTTTGGGCAGATTGGAAAACTTGCCCGAAATATAAAAAAAAAAATAATAATAATTTTTTAAAATGTAACTGTACATTTTTTTGCTACTACCATAACCTGCCCCTAAAGCATAACCCAAAAAAATTCTCCTGCTCCGGACGATCGCAGCGATACCATGTATGTGTATGTTAGTACAGCCCTGAAACAATAGTGCACATTTTTATTTTTTATTTTATTTATTTTATCCTGCCTAACATACGCCGATACTAATCAAAAAAAAAAAAGAATTCCTGTCCATAAAAAATACTGACCCTGACCTTGACTCAAACACTAAACCTGGCACTGACCTAGATCAAAAATTAATCTAGGTATTTTTTTTTTTTAATTTAATTGGTTAATTTATTTATTAATAAATATTATATATTATTATAATATTATAATTATTTTGTTTCTATGCACACTTTTTTTTTCTATTCCTGCAAGGACAGAGAATGATACAATGTATCTTCTCTCTATCTCTGGAGTATATATTATGTTTTGATTATTTTTTTTATTTTTATTCAGTAATAAGTGTATTTTTTCCCAAAAAATTGAGTTTGAAAAACTGCTGCGCAAAAAAAGCGTGACATAAAAAATTGCAAGGACCACTATTTTATTCTCTAGGGTCTCTGTTCAATAAATAAATAAATAAATATATATATATATATATATATATATATATATATATATATATATGATGTTTGGGGGTTCTAAGTAATTTTTTTTGTAACTCTAAACTGGTAACTTATAAAAATTTTTTTTTTAAGTGTTGCCAACTGAAATTTTTAAGTACCACAGTTTGGCGCTATTCCACGAGCGTGCACAATTTTAAAGCGTGGCATGTTAGGTATCAATTTACTCGGCGTAATCCAAAAAAATACCAACCTTGACCTTTGACCCTGTCCTTGACTCAAACAATAAACCTGGCACCGACCTAGAACAAACCTTGAACCAGGTATTTTTTTTAATTAATTAATTAATTCATTCATTTATTAATATTATTATTATTATTTTTTTTTTCTACGCACACTTTTTTTTTCTATCTATGCAAGGACAGAGAATGATACAATGTATCTCTCTTGTCCATTCACAGAGACATAAAACACGGGCGGGGTACCACAGTGACTTATCGCTGTGATAGCCAATCAGAGTCTATCACATCGATCAGGTGACCTGGGATTGGACGTTCCGGGTCCCGATCATTTAGAACGGAGGCCTGGAGGTTCTCCCTGAGAACCTGGAAGAATCCAACATGTGAAGATGTCAGCGCCAGCAAGGGAACTTATGTCCACTTTCCATCATCGCCAGCCAATGGGAACACAGACGGCAGTAAAAACCTTACAGAGGTTCTAACCCCTCCATGATCTGTTTCCAAAAAAAACTGAACATAGCTGAACATATTTAGACATTTAGACATTTCAGGAGCTCTTCTACTTAAGCCAATATTGTTCTTTTCATCAGATGTGAGATTCCTCCTTTAACGCCCCCCCCCCCCCCACCTCCGTCTCGGAGAAAAGAAGCAAATTGGAGCCCCAGCCGCCCGTCTGCAGTGATTAGTTGTTCTGTTTACAAGGCATGAAGACGCCGGTGTGGCTCATCCATCTCCATTCCCCGGGGTGACACCTCTCCCCCCCATCCGTCTCCCCGCCGAGATGGCCCCAATTCCGGATAACCGCTGATGTCAATTAGCTGGGAATTGTAACAAATGGCGGCTGAATTCAGACGGATCGCTGGCGTTGGCGGGGTACTTAGCGCGCTCTGATGTGGAAGTAAAATGTTTACCTTGTAATTCATTCATTCCCACGCCTGGCGGGTTCTGATGTTACCCCACACAGGTCAGCCTGGTTCCAAGGGACTGTTGTCTTCTATTGCTGATTGTCCTACAGGGGGCGCCGGGGCTGTTCATCGCTCCAGGAATTAGAGTGTATGTCTGGGCAAAGGGTTAGTTAGGGCTAGGGGTTAAGGGTTAGGGTTGTGGATTATGGGTTTGTTGGGGGTTAAGGTTTAGTTAGGGTTAGGGGTTAAGGGTTAGTAAGGCCGGATTCACACCAATGCATTTTTAGTGCTTTTTGCATTTTGCAGATTTGCACTACAGAACGTGTTCCATAGGAGACCATGATAAATGGACTGT
Organism: Lithobates pipiens; assembly: GCF_037356315.1. NCBI lineage: Eukaryota > Metazoa > Chordata > Amphibia > Anura > Ranidae > Lithobates > Lithobates pipiens. The sequence goes on along the minus strand of NW_027507764.1, from coordinate 22,379,306 downwards.
AGTGCAAATCTGCGAATTGCAAAAAAGCACTAAAAATGCATAGGTGTGAAGGCAGCCTTGGGGTTAGGGGTTTAAGGGTTAAGGTTAGGCATTATGGGTTAGTTGGGGTTAAGGGTTAGTTAGGGTTAGGGGTTAAGGGTTAGGGATTATGGGGTTAAAGGTTAGAGGTTAAGGGTTAATCGGGTTAGGGTTTAAGGGTTAGTTAGGGTTAGGGGTTAAGGGTTTGTTCAGGTTAGGGTTAGAGAGTATGAGTTAGTTGGGGGTTAAGGGTTAGGGTTAGAGATTATGGGTTAGTTGGGGGTTAAGGGTTCGTTAGGGTTAGAGGTTAAGGGTTAGGGGATGAGGGTTAGGGTTAGTGGTTAAGGGTTGATTTAGGTTATGGTTTAGGGTTATGGGTTAGTGGTTAAAGGGTTTGTCAGGGTTAGGGGCGAAGGGTTAGAGTTAGGGGATGAGGGATAGTTAGGATTGGGGTTAAGGGTTATGGTTAGGTATTATGTGTTCATTGGGGGTTAAGGGTTAGTTAGGGGTTAATCAGGGTTAGGGGATGAGGGTTAGATAGGGTTAAGGTTTAGGGGTTAAGGGTTAGTTAGGGTTAGGGAGTTAAGGGCTAAGGTAAGAGTTAGTTAGGGTTAGGGGTTAAGGGTTAGTTAAGGTTTGTGGTTAAGGGTTAGGGTTAGGAATTAAGGGTTAGTTAGGGGTTAGGGTTTGTTAGGGTTAGGGGTTAAGAGTTTGTCAGGGTTAGAGGTGAAGGGTTAGAGTTAGGAGATGGGGTTAGTTAGGGTTTGGGGTTAGTGCTAGGGGTTAAGGGTTAGTTAGGGTTCAGGGTTAAGGGTTAGTTAAGGTTAGGCATTAAGGGTTAGGTAAGATTTGGGGTTAAGGGTTAGGGTTAGGAATTAAGGATTAGTTAGGGGTAAGGGTTGGTTAGGGTTAGGGGTTAAGAGTTTGTCAGGGTTAGAGGTGAAGGGTTAGAGTTAGGAGATGGGGTTAGTTAGGGTTTGGGGTTAGTGCTAGGGGTTAAGGGTTAGTTAGGGTTCGGGGTTAAGGGTTAGTTGAGGTTAGGTGTTAAGGGTTAGGTAAGATTTGGGGTTAAGGGTTAGGGTTAGGAATTAAGGATTAGTTAGGGGTAAGGGTTGGTTAGGGTTAGGGGTTAATAGGATGTCAGGGTTACAGGTGAAGGGCTAGAGTTAGGTGATGGGGGTTAGTTAGGGTTAGGGGTTAAGGGTTAGTTAGGGCTAGGAGTTATGGGTCAGTTAGGGTTTGGTGTTAAGGGTTAGTAAGGACTAGGGGTTAAGGGTTAGGGGTAAATGGATAATTAGGGTTAAGGATTAAGGGTAAATTAAAGTTAGGGGTTAAGGGTTAGGATTAGGAATTAAGGGTTATTAGGGGTTAAGGGTTAGTTAGGGCTAGGAGATGAGGGTTTGGGGTTAAGGTTTAGTCCGGGTTAGGGGATGAGGGTTAGGGGTTAAGAGTTAGTTAGTGTTAGGGTTTAAGGGTTAGTTAGGGGTTAACGGTTAGGGTTAGGGATTAAGGATTAGTTAGGGGTAAGGGATGGTTAGGTGTAGAGGTTAAGGGGATGTCAGGGTTAGAGGTGAAGGGTTAGAGTTAGGGGATGGGGTTAGTTAGGGTTAGGGGTTAAGGGTTAATTAGGGTTAGGAGTTAAAGTGGAGGGCCACCCTGAAAACAAAAAAAAATATTAAAAATTACAAAAAAAAATAAAAAAAAAAAAATGAAAATTTTTTTTTTTTTACTTACCAGAAATGCCTGTTGCTAGGCACTTTCTCCTAATCTTCCTCTTCCTCCTCCGCGGAGATCTTCTGTCTTCTCTCTTCGTCGCGGCGTCTTCTGGGTAATGAGTCGCGCTGTGTTCTGGGAACTGTGTGTTCCAGAACACAGCGCGTCCCATTCAGAAAGCGCTGCGGGACTCGCGCATGCGCAGTAGGAAACGGGCAGTGAAGCCGCAAGACTCCTCTGCCTGTTTCCCTTACAAGGAATGGCAGCACCGGGACCCGAGAGCCGAGGGACGGGTCGGCCTCGGGCGGCCGACATCGCGGGCACCCTGGACAGGTGAGTGTGTTGATTAAGTCAGCAGCTGCAGTGTTTGCAGCTGCTGACTTTTTTTTTTTTTTTTTTGTATAACCGGCCCTCCTCTTTAAGGATGAGAGTTAGTTGGGGATTAAGGGTTAGGAGTTAAAGGTTAGTTAGAGGTTTAGGGATAGTTGGGGTTTAAGGGTTAGTTAGGGTTAGGGGTTAATTGTTAGTTAGGGGTTCGTTAGGGTTAGGGGTTAGAGGTTAAAGGTTAGTTAAGGTTAGGGGTTAAGGGTTAGGGATTAAGGGTAAGGGGGTAAGGGTTGGTTAAGGATAGGGGTTAAGGGTTAAGATTAGGAATTAAAGGTTATTAGGGGTTAAGGGTTAGTTAGGGTTAGGGGTTAGAGGTTAAGGGTTAGTTACTGTTAGGAGTTAAAGGGTAATTTCACTTTTGTGGGGGAAAAAAGCAAATAAAGAAAAAATAATATAGCGTGTACAATTGTGACACTAATCATATTGTAATTGAATGTTATTAAAAACGACCTTTCCTTTTCAATCTGCAGCCAATGTAATGTTCTATAAATGCAATGCAATATAGCTACCTGTAGGTGTTCTGTATACACAGTGTGTACTGACCACTCCCCCCAGAAACATCATTTCCTGCTCCTGTGATTGGCTCACCAATTTTCCCAGAAGCCTGTCCTAAGATACAAGTCAGATTTCACGCATTCCCTGCAACAAAAAATTCAGTTTTGGTGAGATCCTTCCCTGCTCCTATCGAGCATGTCTAAAGGGATGCAGGCCCAGCAGATTTCCTCATTAGTGCCCTGCAGCTGCCACAGCTGACTGATCATTATGAAGCCCCTCCCATTAGACCCGCTGAGCACAGAGGCACAGACAAACACACAGGGATTTCTTCAGAATAACAAAAGGTCGGAATCTGCAACAAAGGTTGTTATAATCCCTGCAATGAACATCGATCACCCAGAGGGGAATGTTTTTTTTCCTCGACAAAAGTGGAGTTACGCTTTAAGGGTTAGTAGTACATAAAATAAAAAATAGCTGCTGATCTGCCAGAAGTTCAATGAGCTCCTAAATTCACATAGGTGTCTGACAACGCTCCCCCTGCTGCACTGAAATCCCCAACAATGTGTTGTCAGCCCCGCCCAGTTCTCTGCTGCTGAACTAAAGGACGACCCCCCCCCCCCACACACACACACACCTCTCCTCATTTCCATAACAGTTGTACTGTTCTACAAAAATTGATCATTCTGATTTCACTGCACACTGTGAGATCTTCCCAATGTGCATTAGAAGCTGCTCAAGGCAGACAGAGAAAACCTAATTTCTTAGCTACAGAATATCCAGCATCATCTGGCCCTTTCCTTCCCAGCCTGACTGTCCCTGGCCCACCAGGAAGTGATGTACAGCCCCCTGCTGGCTCCTCCCACCAGCCATAATCTGTCTGCTTTGCATAGAGAAGCACAGAGACCCAGTGACGACATACAAAAAAACGGCATGTAGTGAAAACCAAAATGTTTTATTTCGAAAAATCGCATTATCATATTGATGGGGGGAGGGGGAGTACCAAGGGATGGCATGGTATAAGACGACTGGAGGTTCCATTTTAACATAAATCAATGAGAGACAAGAAGAATGAAATCAGGTTTGTCTCTCTTACCTGTAATTCTCAAGCCTCGTACACACAATCAGATTGTTGGCCAAGAAAAACATGGAATTTTGTCCAAAGGGCGTTTGCCCAAACTTGTCTTGCATACAAAAGGGTCACACAATTGTTGGCCAACAAATACGAAAGTAGTGATATACTACTTGGTTTTTCAGCTCTTTAGCGCCACCCTCTGGGCTCCTTCTACTAATTTAGTTTTAGTAGAAGTTTGGTGAATGTTGATTCTTGCTTTTCATTTCACACTTTTCAATTAGCGATTTTCAGTTTGTTTCTGAACGGCCGTCCGCCAACCATCCATGTTGCGGAATTGGAGGAGATAATGTGTTATTTATTATTGGCCTTGCAGTTATTGCTTTGACTCAAGTCCAGTCCAGGAACAGGAGGAGGAGGAGTTCTTGGACGAAAAATTGTTTGCTTTATTAATCGTGACCAATTATGTCATATGCCTTTGCTGCGGGAGCTCCAGGAGAATAATCCGGATGATTTTCGGAATTATCTCCGGATGACGGACCCCTGCTTTCACCAACTCTTGGCATTGCTGACCCCCTATATTAAGAAGCAGGACACATGCATGAGGCTTTTATTTTATTTTTTGGTTGAATAATAATTTGATTTGGTATATCTTCTATATTTTTGGATGCATAGAATGCACTTTTTGGTGAAGTTCTATTGGCAGATAGCATGTCTAATTTTCTTTGTTTTCTTTTTTTAATACACAATAAAAAAAAAATTGTGTAGAATAATACTTGGCTGTGTGTGTTACTTCAAAATGACAGTTTGGGAGTAGCAGTTACATTTACAAAAATACAATGTAACATTAACAAGGGACACCAACATAGTTGTATCTTTGATTTAAAAACTACGGGATAAAGGAAAATTTATATCAAATACTTACCGTAATTTTCCTTTCCTGATGGACTCCATGGCAGCCTACGTATGGGTTAATCCCCGCCTCTCATACCTCATAGGACCCCACTCCCATAAATCTTTGCTTCTGAACAGAGACCGTGTTCCGTAACTTAGCCTACTCCAGCAAATGGGAGGGAACTCCTGCTGCCATGGAGTCCATCAGGAAAGGAAAATTACGGTAAGTATTTGATATAAATTTTCCTTTTTCCTGACAGACTCCATGGCAGCCTACGTATGGGAAATAACTAGCCATACACACCCGGGTGGGAAATTGCTGGTTAACAGAAAAAGGTTTAATTGGCACCGTCAACAGATAAGACATGCAAACCAAAATTAACCGACGATAAAGAAGCCGGCTCAACACAATAATGTGTCATAAAGGTATTAATTGATGACCATGAGGCCGCTTTACAGATTACTTCTGGAGAAACATGACGAGCAGCCGCCCATGATGTTGAAACGCTCCTGGTAGAATGAGCTGTCACCGCCTCTGGAGGAGCCAAACCCTTAGCTTTATAAGCCCCTTGAATAGCCTGAACAATCCAAGCTGCGATGGTTCTTGAAGAAGCACGTGATCCCTTATTCTTTCCATGGAAGTAAACAAAGAGATGGTCAGAAGTCCGAAAAGGAGCTGTGGATTCTAAGTACTGTTTTAGAACTTCTCCAACATCTAAAGGATGAATGTTAGAATCTCCGGAAGTCCGAAAAGTAGGAAGAACAATCTCCTGGTTCTCATGAAATACAGATGTGACCTTAGGAATTGACCCTAACATGGGAACCAAGACCACACGATCCGGGAAAAACGTCAGAAAAGGTTCTTTGCAACCCAGAGAGCTGATCTCGGAGACCCTCTTGGCCGATGTTATAGCCACCAGAAAGGCGGCTTTGAGAGAAAGAGCCTTGATAGATGATTGAACCATATGCTCAGGTCTTTCCTCTGAAAAGGAATCCCGGACAAAAGGAAGATCCTATTTGGAGAATCTTGTTTTTTTCTGGGGTCTGAGTCTTATTGCTCCCCTGAAAAACTGTCTGACAAGACGGTGTTTGGCCCAGGAAACGCCAGTAAATGATGAAATTGCCGAAATTTGAACTCGTAAGGAACTCACTGATAGTGACAGGTCTAGTCCCGTCTGTAGGAAACCCAAAATGTCTTGAATCTTCGGATCACTACAGGAACTGCCAATGGAAGAAGTATAGTCAGCAAACTTCGCCCAAATTCTTTGATAGACTTTATTAGTACCTGGCCTTCTAGCATTCAGTAGAGTAGCGATGGCAGTACTTGGACACCCTAATGCTTCCAACCTTCCCCTTTCAAGAACCAAACCATCAGATGAAGATGGGCCGGGCATGGGTGAAGAGATGTTCCCTGTAGCAGGAGATCTGCCCTGAAAGGGAGAGGAACTGGATCCCGAAAACTCAGCTGCATTAGGAGCGGAAACCACGGCCTGTTGGGCCAAAATGGAGCAACCGTCACCACCATAACTTTCTCCCACCTGAGTCTTGAAAGGAATCGCAGGATGACCGGGACTGGGGGAAAGGCATAAGCCGTGCGAAACCTCCACTGATCCGTCAGTGCATCCATACCGAAGGCCTGAGGACAACGACACCTCGTATAATATTTCTCCGGATTGAAATTGCACGGGGAGGCAAACAGGTCCACTTCTGGCAGGATCCCCATGTGAATATCTCGGGATGGAAAGACCACTCGTTGTCCAGGGAGAACCTTAATAGGAAGTCCGCCTGGACATTCTGAATTCCGGGGAGATAAACCGCCGTCAGATTTGACAAGTTCATCTGAGCCCAAGACATGATCGGGCTCACTTCCCTCGGCAGAGAGAGACTGCGGGTGCCTCCTTGTCTCTTGATATAAGACACTGCTGTCGTGTTGTCCATCCTTAGGAGAACCGAGGTCCCTAAAATCAGGTGAGAAAAGGCTTGAAGAGCACGGAGAGCAGCACGAAGCTCTAGAACATTGGATACTACCTCTTGGGCTGGAAATTCCCACACGCCCTGGGCTATTTCTGACAGACACAGGGCGCCCCAGCCCATGTTGCTGGCGTCCGTCGTTACTGTGATCCAAGAGACGGGAGCTATGGAATGGCAATTGAGGAGGTTCTTTCGTTGGAGCCACCAGAAGAGACTCTCCCGCATGGAGGGGGTTATCCTGACCAGATGGTCTCGAGACCCCTGGTCCCATTGTAGAAGAAAACCCTTCTGAAAGGGACACATCCTCCATTGTGCCCACTTTATCATGGGGCTGTGGATACCATAGTGCCAATTATCTTGAGGCACTGCGAGGCTCTGAGAAGAAGAGAATACAATGCAGGCCGAATCCTGTCTCGGATCACCGGAATTTTCTCCACCGGAAGGGAGATGGTACATTCGACCGTGTTGAACTGGGCTCCGAGAAAAATCAAAGACTGAGTTGGGTCCAGATGACTTTTTTTCCCCGGTTCAACAGTCAACCGAATTCCGTGAGTGTCGAGATGACTTGAGTTCGATGTAACAGTAGCTGTTCTCTGTCTTGGGAAAGCAATAGTAGATCGTCTAGGTAATGGTGTAATCGAATACCTTTGATCATGATTAGTGCTACCACAGCCAGTAAGAGCTTCGAAAACACTCGAGGCGATGTTGTAAGCCCGAACGGGAGACATACAAATTGAAGATGTAATTCGCCCACTGCAAACCGAAGGTACCTCTGAAACTCTTTTGCGATCAGAACATGGAAATAAGCATCCTTCAAGTCTATGGAAATCAACCAGTCGCCTGGTTGTATTGACTGACGTATTGTTAGTAATGCCTCTATCTTGAATTTTTCCTTCTTGATGAAGGAATTCAGATGTGTTAGGTCGATAACTGGTCTCCAGGAGCCATTCTTTTGAGGACCATAAAGAGGGGGGAGTAGACCCCTTGAAATCTCTCTCTGGTTGGGACCGAAATGGCAGCGCCTTGAGCCAGCAGGGAATCTGTGTAAGACAGGAGTACCTTTCTTTTTTTTTTTTTTTTTTTTCACAAGTGGTAGGATTGTACCTTGATGTAGTTGACTTAGAGGATTTTTGGCTTGAAGACTGAGCCCTTCTCTAATTCTTCCTAAATTCCCGACCAGGCCTGTAACGGCGAGCATCTCTAGCACGCTCTTGTTCTTGTCCGGGCTGAACTTTCCTCTGACCCAAGAGGCGACGATCCTGGGGTAAGAACCCTGATTTACCCCCAGTAGCACTGGAAATGGCAGAATCAAGTTTGTTCCCGAAGAGGGAGGGTCCCTCACAGGGAATCTTACACCATGCCTGTTTAGTGGCAGGATCTGCAACCCACGGACGAAGCCACAGAGCGCGCTTCGCAGTAACAGAGGAGAGCATGACACGTGCCACTAGGCGGATAATATCCAGGGATGCTTCCCCCAAAAGACTGGTGTTAACTTCAGTTCATGTACTGGTGAATTCCGGATAAGTTCTTCCGAAACGCTTCCCAAAGCCGCACCAACATCATCCGTCCAAGACTCCATGGCTTTAGATAATGCTGCAAGAGCCAGAGCTGGCTTACAAGCCATGCCTGCGGTGATATGAATGCGCCTCAGGTCGGTGTCAATCTTCCTCTCTAAACCATCCTTGAACGAAACGGAATCTTCAAGAGGGAGTGTAACATGTCTGACTAGACGCATTAGAGCCGCATCAATAAGAGGGGCTGAATCCAGATATTTAACTTCCTCGCTTTTAAACGGGTACATTTTGGCAATCTTGGAAATTAAGGAGTTCTTCCTCTCCACTTTTCCCCATTCGTCTGAAATAATCTCACTGAGCTCACCCAAGAAGGGGAAATTCGGGCGGTCCTTCTTAAGGTGTTTAAAGTACTTCCTCTGTTTAGAGGGTGCTTCGACTGGCTCTTCCCATTTTAGAGCGTCCTTGACTGCTCTGACTAACTGCGGGACAAGAGAAAAATCAAAACCTGCAGTTGAATCATCAATCTCACTGTCTGAAGATTCACTTGGAGAGACACTGTGTCTGGAGGGACCCGGAATTACGGGGTCTGCATCTACATCGACAGGAGCTGTAACGGAAGGAGGGTTAAACATCCGATCAGACTCTGCTTTGTTCAGAGATTCTTGAACCACCTTCCTGACCAATGCATCCACTTGCTGGTCTCCGGCTCCCCTTTCCTTCATAGCTCTGGAATAACAGGACTCAGAGAGATTTACCCTCTGGAACGTGAGATTTACAACCCCAGCAGGCTTTCTCTAAGCGGCTGGAACGGTGGGTTGAATGACGACCAGATCCAGATCTTGATCTATGGTGTCTGGAGGGTGATCTAGAGCGTCTAGAACTTGACGTAGACTGACGATGATGTAACCTAGACTGGTCAGTATCTTTGCGTGCCGATAAATGACGTTCAGACCTAGAAGGGCTAAATAGAAAGAAAAAAACTACAGCAAGAAAACCAAAAGTAATTACCGAAAACAACCCAGCAGAAGGAAATAATATTCCTACCTGCAGCGTAAGGGTTGGCCACTGGGGGGGCGATGATACGTCCATAATGAGAAAGTCTGTATGCTGGAGAGATTCGAAAACACCATAAGCACCTGACAGGAATCAAATAGTAGAGCTTCCTGGCGAACAGAACATACCTCCAAGCAAGACACACAGCACACCGGGAAGCTGCCTTTCTCTCGCAGAGCGATCCCAACCATAGCTGTATCTGACAGCTATTTAAAAGTTGGCGCCGATGGTGTCGTCACCATGCCCCCCTGGCGTCGGTCAGCGGAGTTCGTGCGCATGCACGATCACCGCCGTCTTCCGAAAACTGTGCACGTTCGGACCAAGCCTCGATCCGAACGAGGCACGCGCCTGCGCAGAACGAACGGAAGAGGCGGCGGATTGGAACGCAAATGCGCTCCAGCCGCCATACATACCAGGAAATGGAAAGAAGGAGATGACAAACAACACACATAAACAGAAAAAACGATCAAAAACAGCGCACCAAAGGGACTAGTAGATTGATGTGAAAAAGACTTTAAAATGTCATTTATTAAATGTAAAAAATGAACACAGACATCTGATCCCTGCAGGATCTAAAACACATAAAAAATATAAAAAAACACCAATCATAAAACGGACAGATGTTTGATAATGAAAAGCTCCTCAGATCTCTCAATTATAACTTTGGAAAGGTGAAAACCAAAGACCAATGTGCACAGCTATCGAATGCCTAATGAATGCAATCAATCATCTGAAAGAACCCAGAGCGTTGTATGAAAAGTCAGTGTAAACGAATGGAACAATGTTCCTAGGGACACTCACTTCATAGGTGTTCAATGGGCTGCAGAGCTGATGAGTCAAGTCTGATGACCGAGGGGGAGGTGTTTATTTCAGCGCCATCTGAAGCGTTCGGCTTGGAGGCAGAGGTGTAATGCTGCACGCTGGGTGGTGAGGATCAAGCTTAGTCACCAGATGATATCAGCTGTACACATAGGCAGCTTAGAGAACGTTGCACTGCTTGCAGCGCCGCTTGTCCGAGCGGCTGTGGATCACATGAGAGGCTTGTCACGTGGAAGGCTGTGAAGGGGAAGGTTGCTATGCCGACTCTCCTGCTTACATGTTTCGCGCTCCTGCGCTTTGTCATTGGTGTTTTTTTATATTTTTTTTATCTTTTTTATGTGTTTTAGATCCTGCAGGGATCAGATGTCTGTGTTCATTTTTTACATTTAATAAATGACATTTTAAAGTCTTTTTCACATCAATCTACTAGTCCCTTTGGTGCGCTGTTTTTGATCGTTTTTTCTGCTGCATCCATTTTTTGCCAAGTCCATAATGGGTTAACAGCCGCACATTGAGACCATCTACAGGACATTTATTTTAAAAAAAACGAACAACCCACGCGATTGTCAAGCGCTCTTAAAGAGACCATTCATTTGTGCGCCAACTTTATATTGTTTTGTTTAACACACATAAACAGGCTGCCATAATGATAATGATTAAAATCAATACGATACCGCCACGGCACGATCCCGATCCATCCTGACTGGGGGTACTCCACCCACTGCACGAACGGGACATCAAAATAGAGGCCTCCTGCTAATAGCAAAGGATGTATGGCCAGATTGCCGCTTGCCTGACAATGACAGGTTAGTAAGCTCTTCATGGCATCGCATATATCGCCCGTTTCCACTTGGCTAATAGCTGGAATCCACAATCACCCTCAGGATCTTCGTGCAAACAGGACTGGACCGGAACTCTTCGTAAGGTAAGCAAACACCTTGGTCCTAGGAGGAGGACAAAAAAGGAACACAGTCTCTGTTCAGAAGCAAAGATTTATGGGAGTGGGGTCCTATGAGGTATGAGAGGCGGGGATTAACCCATACGTAGGCTGCCATGGAGTCTGTCAGGAAAATGGTGTTGTGGTAACTTGCCCAAAAAAATAAAATAAAAAACATAATAATAGTAAATATTATTCTTGATATCACTAGAAAAAAAAAAAAGCCTTTGAAAATTCATTTGCATTAACTCCATCAGTATGACCAGCAGAGCAGCTTCATTATTATCCCATTAAAGAAGAAGAGAATTGTTGCGCCACATTTCCAGATTTCATAATTTGCCGCGTCACGAATGTTAATTCTACGTTACGAACGCCAGTTTACAAGACCGGCCGCTTCCGGCTCGTCCTTGCATTCCGAGCAAGGACGAGCCGTCTGACGGACTTGTGTACACACGCGCTCTCGGAAAATCCGAAAACAGACATTTGTCCGCGGAAAAAATGTACAAACCTGCCACCCAACATTTGTCCGCGGGAAAAATCCGACAACAATTACGTACACGCTGTCGGATTTACCTCCAAACGGCCTTGTCATCGCGCATTTCCCCGTCGGAAAGTCCGATCGTGTGTGTGCGAGGCTTTAGAGGAGTTGAAAAGACGAAACATTCTTCTTTAAGAAGGAAAATAGATTTTTAGCCAACGGCCGGTAAAATAACAGTTTATAAAAGTCGTTCGCCATGCGCTGTTTAATGTCGGGCGTCTGATGGTTTTTTTTTTTGTCTTTTCTTCTTATAAAAATACAGAACCGGAAACTCTTAAACCTCTGAGTAAATGTCAGCGGAAAAATATCATCGGATGCTCAAGGTCGAACAAATAGCAAACATTTATTAGGATGAACAAATTCGCCTTTCATCGACTCTCAGCCCTCGTTTTTTTTTTTTTTATAGCCGCGGAAAGTTCACAACGCGCGGCTCCTTTCTGATCGCCCGTTACTTTGTAAACCCAGCCACTAAAACCTCCCCGAGGATTTAACACGTTCGTGTACTTCCCAACGTTCCTCTCGGGTCTTTCTAAACATGCAACTTTTTACTACAACAATCCCAGGTGATCCTGCCATCATGGTCCTGGTTCAGACACTTCCTGCTATTGGGTGACAACTGTCTCCCAATTGTTCCCCTCTTACAGATGTCTTGGTGGAGACTAAACTCAATCTTCCCAGCAAACATCGGGGGGGGATTGGGTTATTTATTAAAGGAAAATCCACTTTGCACTGACAGTGCACTTTGAAGTGCAGTCGCTGTAGCTCTGAGGGGGACACGCAAGGAAAATAAAAAACAGCATTTTAGCTTCCACATGATTGGATGATAAAATCAGCAGAGCTTCCCCTCATTTCAGATCAACCCCTTAGATTTAGAGTGACTGCACTTCCGAGTGCACTTGCAGTGCAAAGTGGATTTGCCATTTGGAAATAACCCCCCATTGCCCTCTGTTGTCATTATTATGAACCTGGCTTAGACAGGAGATAGAGAGATACAAAGTAACATTGTTTATAAACATTGATCAGACAGGAGATAGAGAGATACAAAGTAACATTGTTTATAAACATTGATCAGACAGGAAATAGATACAAAGTAATATTGTTTATAAACATTGATCAGACAGGAAATAGAGAGATACAAAGTAACATTGTTTATAAACATTGATCAGACAGGAGATAGAGAGATACAAAGTAACATTGTTTATAAACATTGATCAGACAGGAAATAGATACAAAGTAATATTGTTTATAAACATTGATCAGACAGGAAATAGAGAGATACAAAGTAACATTGTTAATAAACATTAATCAGAAGTGAGATGTAAAGATACAAAGTAACATTGTTTATAAACATTGTTCAGATGGGAGATATAGAGAGATACAAAGTAACACTGTTTATAAACATTGATCAGACAGGAGATAGAGAGATACAAAGTAACATTGTTTATAAATATTGATCAGAATGGAGATGAAAATATACAGAGTAACATTGTTTATAAACATCATTCAGATGGGTGATAAAGAGATACAAAGTAATATTGTTTATATACATTGATCAGACAGGAGATAGAGAGATACAAAATAACATTGTTTATAAACATTAGTCAGAAGGGAGATGTAAAGATACAAAGTAACATTGTTTATAAACATTGTTCAGATGGGAGATATAGAGAGATACAAAGTAATATTGTTTATAAACATTGATCAGACAGGAGATAGAGAGATACAAAGTAACATTGTTTATAAACATTTTTCAGATGGGAGATAGAGAGATACAAAGTAATATTGTTTATAAATATTGATCAGAAGGGAGATGTAAAGATACAGAGTAACATTGTTTATAAACATTGTTCAGATGGAAGATAGAAAGATACAAAGTAACATTGTTTGTAATAATTGTTTAGACAGGAGATAGAAAGATACAAAGTAACATTGTTTATAAACATTGTTCAGATGGGAGATAGAGAGATACAAAGTAATATTGTTTATAAATATTGATCAGAAGGGAGATGTAAAGATACAGAGTAACATTGTTTATAAACATTGTTCAGATGGAAGATAGAAAGATACAAAGTAACATTGTTTGTAATAATTGTTTAGACAGGAGATAGAAAGATACAAAGTAACATTGTTTATAAACATTGTTCAGATGGGAGATAGAGAGATACAAAGTAATATTGTTTATAAATATTGATCAGAAGGGAGATGTAAAGATACAGAGTAACATTGTTTATAAACATTGTTCAGATGGAAGATAGAAAGATACAAAGTAACATTGTTTGTAATAATTGTTTAGACAGGAGATAGAAAGATACAAAGTAACATTGTTTATAAACATTGTTCAGATGGGAGATAGAGAGATACAAAGTAGCATTGTTTATAAACATTGATCAAATAGGAGATATAAATATACAAATTAACATTGTTTGTAATAATTGTTTAGACGGGAGATAGATATACAAAGTAACATTGTTTATAAACATTGATCAGACAGGAGATAGAGAGATACAAAGTAACATTGTTTATAAACATTGATTAGAAAGGAGATGTAAAGACGCAAAGTAACATTGTTTATAAACATTGATCAGATGTGAGATAGAGAGATACAAATATACTTTTGTATTTACTTTGTTTTGATTTATCTGCAGACCTAATGGATGAGCTTCTGTCTGCATGGGATGTCAGTAAAAGAAACCTGTTTTTTATTAATATATGTATCCTAATTAACCCTTATTAACCCTTAGTTTATCTTAATAAGCCCTGATTAACTCCTTCTTCTCCTCTCCTTATATGTTGTTTCTTACTGATATATTGTTTATTTTTATTCTTCCAACCACTAATAGTTTTTTTTTTTCGTTTTTTTTATTTGAGGGGGGGGGGGGGAGGTACATATTCTTGGGATAAACACATTTCTATCCTCAGACAAAAAGGTTAAAAGAAAACAAAAAGTTACCCCCTGGATGTCTGGATGGACGGCGTCTTCCCCGCCTTCTCTTCCATTTTATGTTTCAATCATGAAGATTCTCTCCCAGCTCTTCCACTTTAATCAGTGAGTTCCTTTACACCTAACTCCTCAGATTGTATATCTGTTGATGGTGTCGCACTCGGCGAGGTCGGAGTCCTCAGTTAATAAAAAGTTGCTGCTATTTATTGTGGATGAAATGTAATTATTTTCTTAGCGATTGTCTGTGTTGGCGCACTCGGGGAAAACACATCGGTTGTGCCCAACTGCCTGGTACTTATCAGCGGGCGTTACACCAAGACCCCGAGCGAGGGGAGAATGGAGCTAATCACACAGGAGGGCCACAACACTTTGGACATGGAATGATACTCTTCATCGTCTTTAATATTGATTGGACCCCGGGCAAACGTTTTCTTGGCCCCCTCCTTCCATTTCTATTTCAGTCTCCACCTGCCTGCACATCATGGACGGGGGTGATGAGGGGACCCATCAATAGACAGAAAACTCCTAGGGATCTTAGAACTCCTGGGGTCAGTGGCAGTGCTGGGGGGGGGGGGGGGGAGGGGGGTGTAATCAATGGCGATGCAGATTTTTTTACCAACTACCAATTTAAAGAGGTGTTTCAACACTGGCCACCAATGTAATAGGGGTTTACACTGACCACTAATGTAATAGGGGTTTACACTGACCACTAATGTAATAGGGGTTTACACACTGGCCACTAATGTAATAGGGGTTTACACTGGCCAGTAATGTAATAGGGGTTTACACTGACCACTAATGCAATAGGGGTTTACACTGACCACTAATGTAATAGGGGTTTACACTGAACACTAATATAATAGGGGTTTATACTGACCACTAATGCAATAGGGGTTTACACTGACCACTAATGCAATAAGGGTTTACACTGACCACTAATGTAATAGGGGTTTACACTGACCACTAATGTAATAGGGGTTTACGATGGCCACTAATGTAATAGGGGTTTACACTGGCCACTAATGTAATAGGGGTTTACACTGGCCTCTAATGTAATAGGGGTTTACACTGAACACTAATGTAATAGGGGTTTACACTGAACACTAATGTATTAGGGGTTTACACTGAACACTAATGTAATGGGGTTTACACTGAACACTAATGTATTAGAGGTTTACACTGACCACTAATGCAATAGGGGTTTACACTGACCACTATTGCAATAGGGGTTTACACTGACCACTATTGCAATAGGGGTTTACACTGACCACTATTGCAATAGGGGTTTACACTGACCACTATTGCAATAGGGGTTTACACTGACCACTAATGCAATAGGGGTTTACACTGACCACTAATGTAATAGGGGTTTACACTGAACACTAATGCAATAGGGGTTTACACTGACCACTAATGCAATAGGGGTTTACACTGACCACTAATGCAATAGGGGTTTACACTGACCACTAATGCAATAGGGGTTTACACTGACCACTAATGTAATAGCAGCATTCACAGTACCCACCAATGTAAGAAGGACCTTCACACTGGCCACTAGTGTGAATAAAAAGATTGTACACCAAGCCCCAATGTAATGAATAGATTTACACTGACCACAGAGGTGTAACTAGAATCTTCAGGGCTCCGGTGCAAAAAAACATGAAGAGCCTCCACCAGGGGTGTTGCTAGGGCTACAAAAGATCCCCGACTAGAGCCCATAGCAGCGAAGTAAAGAAAGTCATATGCTTGGGCAGGCATACACTTGTATATAATATAAATGTGTGTGTGTGTATGTGTATATATATATAATATCGTTAAAATAGTGCGGATCCCCCCTTACATTCGGGTCCCCAGAGAGCCCCCCTAACATCAGGATCCTCAGAGAGCCTCCCTACTTACATCACATTTCCCAGAGAGTCCCCCCTTACATCAGGGTCCCCAGAGAGGGAGACACTGGCTTTTAGCTCCTGAAGGGAGGGACACACAGGGCATCATTCCTGTAATTGCCCCCCCCCCCACTGCTTCGATCAACCTCCCTGTCCTGCCCACATCTGATTCTCCCTGCTGTCTGGGCCCCCTACAGGTGGACCAGTGGTACCCCCTTATCAGCAGTCCTGACAGGAAGTACACTGCTATCAGGACTGCCTAGCTCCCAACTGTCCCTGATTTGAAGGGATTGTCCCTGATTTGGAGCAATGTCCCTCTGTCCCACAGGAAGTCCACTGCTATCAGGAGTGCCTAGGCACAGAAAGTGCACTGCTATCAGGAGTGCCTAGGCACAGAAAGTACACTGCTATCAGGAAGTGCACTGCTATTTTTCAGGAGGAATTGAGCATAAAAGTTCAATTTTTCATGGTATTGCTCAGGCACAATTAACATTTCTAGGCCTTCCCTATAACAGAGTAAATCATTTTTTCTCCACTCTGACATCATCAGACACTTCTGCCCATTTCATCTGTAAGAAGCCGCCAAGAGATCATCTGTAATTACTGGGGGGGGGGGGGGATCTCCATAATGCTCTAATCCTCTCTATAAACACTTGGACTATGCCTCCCGTCCAGCTTTATACCCGACAAATGGACGGGATTTACACACAGACGCGGGATTTCATTTCAATTACGGCTCATCACACAAGATGTTTCCCAGATCCCCCATACAGGCAATCCAGTTATAGGATGAGCGCCGCAATAAGATGATTAAAAAAAAAGAAATAAAAATATAAAGGTTTCCCGGGGTGAAAAAATTATTATTTTGGTTATGAAATGTTACTGTTATTTTTATTTTGTTTTCTTTTTACCTAAAATCGTCTTTCCCACCCACAGACTTGGGATAAAAGTCTAAAGGGGAATGTATCATACTTCAAGATCTTGTTCTTTATTTAGACACAAATGTAAAAACATCAGATAATAAAGATGTAAATAAATAGTCTTATATAATAAATAAAGAATAAGCTTTCTGTTTCCTTCCGGCGGTATGCATGTATGTTTCAGTTTGGAGGTGATCCTGATTCTGTGCTGTTCTGATCTGCGCCGGATCGCGTTGCCGGCAGCGGCGGACCCACATTTAGCGGGCGCTCAGTAGGCGGTGCGCCTCCGTCCAATACACAGGCTTGAAGAAGGAGTTCTCACTTCATCAGACGCGGTTGCGTTACGGCCCCATTTACTTCTGTGGGGCAGGTTGGCGAGCGGTATTTTTTATTTTTTTTTCACAGCGACTGTATGTATGGGGCTGCCCGGCTGCCACTTACAGGCTTTGACAAGCTGCTGAGGCACATTAACCACTTGCTTACTGGACATTTAAACCCCCCCTTCCTGCCCAGGCCAATTTTCAGCGCTGTCACTCTTTGAATGTAACACTGTACCCAAATGAAATAGGTGGCACTGATGGGCGGCACTGATGAGGTGGCACTGGTGGGTACTGATTGGTGGCACTGGTGGACACTGATAGGTGGCACTGATGGGTGGTAATGAAGGGCACTGATAGGTGGCACTGATGGGCGTCACTGATGAGGTGGCACTGGTGGACACTGATAGGTGGCACTGATGGGCGGTAAGGAAGAGCACTGATAGGTGGCACTGATAGGTGGCACTGATGAGGTGGCACTGGTGGACACTGATAGGTGGCACTGATGGGCGGTAATGAAGGGCACTGATAGGTGGCACTGATGGGTGGCACTGAAGGGCACTGTTGGGTGGCACTGATGGACACTGGTAGGTGACACTGATAGGCAGCATTAATACGTGTGGCACTGATAATGGAATGATTGACAGCAATCATGGACACTGAAACATGGCACTGATGGTCACTGATGGGTGGCACTGAAGGGCACTGTTAGATGGCACTGATAGGTGACACTGATAGGCAGCATTAATATGTGGCACTGATAATAAGGGAATGATTGGCAGCACTGATTGGCATTGAGAGGTGGGCACTGGTAGTTGGGACTATGGGCACTGATGGGCGGTAATGAAGGGCACTGATGGGCACTGGTAGGTGATACTGATAGGCAGCATTAATAGGTGTGGCACTGATAATGGAATGATTGACAGCAATGGTGGACACTGAAACATGGCACTGATGGTCACTGATGGGTGGCACTGAAGGGCACTGGTAGGTGACACTGATAGGCAGCATTAATATGTGGCACTGATAATAAGGGAATGATTGGCAGCACTGATTGGCATTGAGAGGTGGGCACTGGTAGTTGGCACTGGTAGGCACTGATTGGCAGCACTGATATGCACTGGTGGGCACTGGCAGGTGGCACTGGTGGGCACAGACGAGGCAGTGGTGGCAGCTCTCCATGTTCAAGACCGATGTTCCTCTGACAGAAGCCAGTGACCGGAAAAAAAGAAGAAGCCGAGTACCAATCTTCTGTTTACATCACGTGATCATCTGTCATTGGCTGACAGCTGATAACTTGGTAAGGGGTCGTGATCGGCCCCTTACTCCGATCTATGATCAGCCAAGTCTCCTTCACAGAGCGCCCTGCGCTCGCCCCACAGGGGGCTACCCAGACAGCACATACTCGGGGGGACAAACATTGACGCCCTCCTGGTAATTAAGGCCCATGCTGTAGCCCTCTTTCAGCTTTAGCGTGGACAGGAGGGGGTTAAAAAATGCCCCTCGTTTTGCCGCACTGACAATGCCAGAGTTAACGGGACCTAACCAATGGCGATGACCTGGGACCTGTAGTCCTTCACTTTTGGGGGGGTCACGTGGATCCCTGAGATCCATCCTTGTGACCTCCTCCTCCCCTCCCTCTGCGGGGGTCATCTGCTGCCAGCTCATGCTCCCTAATGACACTAGATTTAATTCATCCGCCTCACCTCAGGCAGGTGCAGGCAGATTCTTCAGATGTTCTCCAATCTCCCTTCCCTCAGGCTCTGAGAGGCACATGCAGCCACACTGGAGAAGATGGAGAGAGGAGGTAAGTGGAGCCAAAATTCACTAGGTGCGGAGGACAAAGAAGGAGGATGAAGAAGGAAGAAGAATCCTCCTCCGCTCTGAATGCTGGGGCCTTCGGCCTTGTTTTCCTCCTCATGACGTCAATAGTTGCAAGATGCCAGGCAGCAGGGGATCTTAGTAACCAGTGTGGGCAGTAAAGTCCAGCGGTGCAACAAGAGGGTTTTGGCCGGCCGGAAAAAAAACTGAAGCACTGTGTGAGAAAATTGGAGCCGCTGCTGCTGAATGTAAGTGAGTGCCACTTGAGCTTCGAAGCCCCCTTCTGCCTCAGCTCGTAGTGCCTAAGCGTGGTGCACCCTGTGTACCCGACCAGGATCGGCCCTGGGTGCTGGCATAGTCATAACTGTATTAGAAAGTGTATCTGCCTTTGTATGTTCACAGATACTTTAATGGGGTAAATGTGTTAAAAAAAAAAAAACATCTCTGTGTATAGTCTGTAGTAATATACAGTGCCTTGAAAAAGTATTCATACCCCTTGACATTTTCCACATTTTGTCATGTTACAACCAAAAACGTAAATTTATTTTATTGGGATTTTATGTGATAGACCAACACAAAATGGCACATAATTGTGAAGTGGAAGGAAAATGATAAATGGGTTTCAAATTTTTTTACAAATAAATATGTGAAAAGTGTGGGGGGGCATTTGTATTCAGCCCGCTTTACTCTGACACCCCTAACTAAAATCTAGTGGAACCAATTGCCTTCAGAAGTCACCTAATTAGTAAATAGAGTCCACCTGTGTGTAATTTAATCTCAGTATAAATACAGCTGTTCTGTGAAGCCCTCAGAGTTTTTTTTTAGAGAACCTAAAGCCCCATACACACTATCAGTTTTTCTGCTGAGTTTTTCCTTCAGATTTACCAAAACCATATAATATGAGGTCAAACTTTAGAAAGTTTCAATGTGTATGCAATCAGGCAGGCCCTTGCACTACATGGTTTTGGTAAATCTGAAGGAAAAACTCAGCAGACAAACTGATAGTGTGTATGGGGCTTTAGTGAACAAATAGCATCATGAAGGCCAAGGAACACACCAGACAGGTCAGGGATAAAGTTGTGGAGAAGTGTAAAGCAGGGTTAGGTTATAAAAAAATCTCCCAAGCTTTGAACATCTCATGGA
Organism: Lithobates pipiens; assembly: GCF_037356315.1. NCBI lineage: Eukaryota > Metazoa > Chordata > Amphibia > Anura > Ranidae > Lithobates > Lithobates pipiens. Next base: position 22,358,870 of record NW_027507764.1, on the reverse strand, counting down.
GCTCTGTTCAATCCATCATCCGAAAATGGAAAGAGTATGGGCACAACTGCAAACCTACCAAGACATGGCCGTCCACCTAAACTGACCGGCCGGGCAAAGAGAGCATTCATCAGAGAAACAGCCGAGAGGTCCATGGTAACTCTGGAGGAGCTGCAGAGATCCACAGCTCAGGGGGGAGAATCTGTCCACAGGACAACTATTAGTCGTCTCTCCACAAATCTGCCCTTTATGGAAGAGTGAGAAGAAGAAGCCATTGGTGAAAGAAAGTCATAGGAAGTCCTGTTTGCAGTTTGTGAGAAGCCATTGTGGGGGACACAGCAAACGTGGACGTAGGTGATCTGGTCAGATGAGACCAAAATTGAACTTTTTGGCCTAAAAGCAAAACGCTATGTGTGGAGGAAAACTAACACTGCACATCACCCTGAACACACCATCCAGCATCATGGCAGCATCATGTGGTGGGGATGGTTTTCTTCAGCGGGGACAGGGAAGCTGGTCAGAGTTGATGGGAAGATGGATGGAGCCAAATACAGGACAATCTTAGAAGAAAACCTGTTAGAGTCTGCAAAAGACTTGAGACCGGGGCGGAGGTTCACCTTCCAGCAGGACAACGACCCGAAACATCCAGCCAGAGCTACAATGGAATGGTTTACATCAAAGCATATTCATGTGTTAGAATGCCCCAGTCACAGTCCAGACCTAAATCCAACTGAGAATCTGTGGCAAGACTTGAAAACTGCTGTTCACAGACGCCCTCCATCCAATCTGACAGAGCTTGAGGTATTTTGCAAAGAAAAATGGGCAACAATGTCCCTCTCTAGATGTGCAAAGCTGGTAGAGACATCCCCAAAAAGACTTGCAGCTCTAATTGCAGAAAAGGCGGTTCTACAGAGTATTGACTCCGGGAGGCGCCATACAAATGCCCCCCACACTTTTCACATATTTATTTGTAAAAAAAATTCAAAACCATTTATAATTTTCCTTCCACTTCACAATTATGTGTCACTTTGTGTTGGTCTATCGCATAAAATCCCAATAAAATACATTTACGTTTTTGGTTGTAACATGACAAAACGTGGAAAATTTCAAGGGGTGTGAATACTTTTTCAAGGCACTATACATACATATAGGCAGACATACCTTCCATTATGTGAACTAAAGAGCAAATTCTATGTCTGCCCGGCGTGCTTCCTTAAAGGGCTTCTCACGGGTTTCGGTAATCTTTTCCAGGGCGTCCCCATCCCTGAAACAGGATATATGAAGTGTCTCCTGTACAGGAGATTTATATAGGTGAAGGGGCCGCTAATCTGCAATTCTGGATTCCATTATCTGTAAATAATTACAATCTCTTCATAATTCCATCCACATTACTGAGCGCTGAGTCGCGCTCCCCCCCCCTCCCCGCATGGGAACGCTAACCGGTTATAATGTGAGATGGAATTTTGGATGATTTATGAGTTCGTACAGATATAAGCTCTCCAACTTCTTATCAAGATACATTGTGCTGAGGTCAGCTCACACCAACGTTATAGAACGCAGCCCCTCCTAGAACTGGGGGGCCCCCTGATACCCCACGGGGGAATCCCCGCCGGAAACTTCAATAGCCAAACTGATTGGAGTGAATTATTGTGTATTGTCCCCTATGGGCTCTGTACTGCTCCTCAGGTGCTTCCAGGAAAACGAGAGTGAGATGGATGAGAGAAGAATGGAAGACACACTGTTCTGTTTCCTGCCTTGTATATATATATGTATATGTATATATATATATATATATATATATATATATATATACATATACATACATACAGTCATACAGTATCTCACAAAAGTGAGTACATCCCTCAAATGTATGCAAATATTTTCTTCTATCTTTTCATGTGACAACACTGAAGAAATAACACTTGTCTACAATGTAAAGTAGTGAGTGTACAGCTTGTATAACAGTGTAAATTTGTTGTCCCCTCAAAATAACTCAACACACAGCCATTAATGTCTAAACCGCTGGCAACAAATTGGGCCCAATTAGTCATTTTCCCTCCCCGGTGTCATGTGACTCGTTAGCGTTACAAGGTCTCAGGTGTGAATGGGGAGCAGGTGTGTTAAATATGGTGTTATCGCTCTCACTCTCTCATACTGGTCACTGGAAGTCCAACATGGCACCTCATGATAAAGAACTCTCTGAGGATCTGAAAAAAAGAATTGTTGCTCTACATAAAGATGGCCTAGGCTATAAGAAGATTGCCAAGACCCTGAAACTGAGCTGCAGCACGGTGGCCAAGACCATACAGCGGTATAACAGGACAGGTTCCACTCAGAACAGGCCTCGCCATGGTCCACCAAAGAAGTTGAGGTCACGTGCTCAGCGTCATATCCAGAGGTTGTTTTTGGGAAATAGACGTATGAGTGCTGCCAGCATTGCTGCAGAGGTTGAAGGGGTGGGGGGGTCAGCCTGTCAGTACTCAGACCATATGCCGCACACTGCATCAAATTGGTCTGCATGGCTGTCATCCAAGATGGAAGCCTCTTCTAAAGATGATGCACAAGAAAGCACACAACCAACTTGCTGAAGACAAGCAGACTAAGGACATGGATTACTGGAACCATGTACTGTGGTCTGATGAGACCAAGATAAACGTATTTGGGTCAGATGGTGACAAGCGTGTGTGGGGGCAACCAGGTGAGGAGTACAAAGACAAGTGTGTCTTGCCTACAGTCAAGCATGGTGGTGGGAGTGTCATGGTCTGGGGGCTGCATGAGTGCTGCCGGAACTGGGGGGCTACAGATCATTGAGGGAACCATGAATGCCAACATGTACTGTGACATACTGAAGCAGAGCGTGATCCCCTCCCTTCAGAGAATGGGCTGCAGGGCAGTATTCCAACATGATAACCACCCCAAATCCACCTCCAAGATGACCACTGCCTTGCTAAAGAAGCTGAGGGTAAAGGTGATGGACTGGCCAAGCATGTCTCCAGACCTAAACCCTATTGAGCATCTGTGGGGCATCCTCAAACGGAAGGTGGAGGAGCGCAAGGTCTCTAAGCCCTTGTACACATGATCGGAGATTCCGACGGATTGTGTCTGATCGGACCGTTTTGTCAGATATTCCGACTGTGTGTGGTATGCATCGGATATTTTTCGACAAAATACTCCGATCGGACATACTCCGATCATGTGTAGAGAATTCCGATCGGACAAAGTGCCACGCATGCTCAGATAAAATTCCTACATCAAAGCTATTGGCTACTAGCCTGAACGTAGTCCCATTGTAAAGAAATTACGTCATCACGTTCTGAAAGATCGGATTTTCCGACAACTTTGTCCGACCGTGTGTATGCAACAGTTTCGGACAAGATCCAACGGACAAAATCCGACGGATTTGGTTGTCGGAATCTCCGACCGTGTGTACAAGTTCTCTAACATCCACCAGCTCTGTGATGTCATCATGGAGGAGGGGAAGAGGACTCCAGTGACAACCTGTGAAGCTCTGGTGAACTCCATGCCCAAGAGGGTTAGAGTCAGTGCTGGAAAATAATGGTGACACAAAATATTGACACTTTAGGTCCAATCACTTAGGGGTGTACTAACTTTTGTTGATAGCGGTTTAAACATTAATGGCTGTGTGTTGAGTTTTTTTTTTGGGGGGGGGGGCAGCAAATTTACACTGCTATACAAGCTGTACACTCACTACTTTACATTGTGGCAAAGTGTAATTTGTTCAGTGTTGTCACATGAAAAGAAAGAATAAAATATTTACAAAAATGTGAGGGGTGTACTCACTTTTGTGAGATACTGTATGTATGTACCACCATAACATATTGACTACTGCTGGCAGATGAAGCAAATAACATTGATTATCTTGTTGCAATGGCACCTGAAACTGGGTGGGATATATTAGGCAGCAAGTGAACATGTTGTCCCTGAAGTTGATGTGTTGAAAGCAGACAAAATGGGCAAGTGTAAGGGATTTGAACAAGTTTGACAATAGCCATATCATAATGGCTAGATGACTGGGTCAGAACAACTCTAAAACTGCAGCTCTTGCGGGATGTTCCTGGTCTGCAGTGGTCAGGACTGACCAAAAGTGGCCCAAGGAAGGAAAAACGGCTAACCGGTGACATGGGCAGCTAACCGAGTCGTGGGCAACCAAGGCTCATTGATGCACATGGGGAGCGAAGGCTGGCTGATCCAATAGAAAAGCTACTGTAGCACAAATTGCTGAAAAAGCTGGTTCTGATAGAAGGGTGTCAGAACCAGTGTTGGCCATCTTACTTTAAAAAAGTAATTAGTTAAGTTACAAATTACTTCTCCCAAAAAGTAATTGCGATAGTAACTCAATTACTACATTGGAAAAGTAATTATTTACTCAGCAAAGTAACTGTGACTTTTTTTTTAACCACTACAGATCCGCGCTATTGCCAAATGACGGCATCAGCGCGGACCTACATTTCCGGGACGACGTCTATTGACGTCGTCCCGGATACGAGCGGCCTGCGCGCCCCCTGAGGGGCGCGCGCGGCGCGCTCTGTGATCGGCGAGTCCGTGAGACTCGCCTGATCACCGATCCGTGCAAGGGGTCGATCCCGACCCCTTATCACGTGATCAGCTGTCAGCCAATGACAGCTGATCATGTGATAGAACGGAGCCGGTAATCGGCTATTATTCCTCCTCGCGCTGACAGCGCGAGGAGAGAAAAAAAAAGCCGATCACCGGCGGCCGTGATCGGGACATCAGTCCCGATCACGGCCAGCAATACAGCTGACCACCTGCCCCCTGCCAGTGCCCACCTGCCCACCGCCGTGCCATCCTGAATAAAAGTAAGTGCCCCCCATCAGTGCCCCCCATCAGTGCCCATAGTGCCCACAGTGCCACCCACAATGCCACCCACAGTGCCATCCAGCAGTGCCACCAACAGTGCCACCCACAGTGCCCACAATCTGCCTCAAAGGTGCTGCGACCCAGTGCCGCCCATCAGTGCCCAGCAGTGCCGCCCATCAGTGCCCAGCAGTGCCGCCCATCAGTGCCCAGCAGTGCCACCTATCAGAGCCACCTATCAGTGCCACCTATCAGTGCCCATCAGTCCCATCTATCAGTGGTACCTATCAGTGCCCATCCGTGCCACCCATCCGTGCCACTTATCCGTGCCACCCATCCATGCCATCTTATCTGTGCCCATCTTTGCCCATCAGTGCCGCCTTATCTGTGCCCATCGGTGCCGCCTTATCTGTGCCTATTAGTGCCGCCTTAACTATGCCTATCAGTGCCCACCAGTGCAGCCCATCAGTGCCCACCAATGCAGCCCATCAGTGCCCACCAATGCAGCCCATCAGTGCCCACCAATGCAGCCATCAGTGCCGCCTAATCAGCGCACTTCAATGAAGGAGAAAAATTACCCGTTTGCAAAATTTTATAACAAACTATTAAAACATGATTTATTTATTTTTATTTTTTTGCATCTTTTTTTGTTTGTTTAGCAAAAAATAAAACTCCGAGCTGTAACTAAATACCACCAAAAGAAAGCTCTATTTGTGGGAAAAAAATGATAAAAATTTCATTTGGGTACAGTGTTGTATGCCCGCGCAATTGTCATTCAAAATGCATCAGCGCTGAAAGCTGAAAATTGGTCTGGGACTGAGGGGGGTTTAAGTGCCCAGTAAGCAAGTGGTTAAATATTCTAGAATGCAATTATGTTCTATAACATCTATAATATCAAAGATGTTTATATTAACTGATTGTTGAAGAATAAAAACACTATATACAGTATTTTAGAACATTTGGTATTTATTTGAACCCAAATGTTGAGGGGGGTGGCAGCGGTGGTACTTGGGGGGGTGGCAGTGGTGGTGGTGTACTTGGGGGGTGGCAGCAGTGGTACTTGAGGGGGTGGCAGCGGTGGCACTTGGAGGGGGGTGGCAGTGGTGGTGGTGTACTTGAGAGGGTGGCAGCGGTGGTACTTAGGGGGGTGGCAGTGGTGGTGGTGTACTTGGGGGTTGGCAGCGGTGGTACTTGAGGGGGTGGCAGTGGTGGCACTTGGGGGGGGGTGGCAGTGGTGGTGGTGTACTTGGGGGGTGGCAGCGGTGGTACTTGGGGGGGGTGGCAGTGGTGGTGGTGTACTTGGGGGGTGGCAGCGGTGGTACTTGAGTGGGTGGCAGCGGTGGCACTTGGGGTGGCGACAGTGGTGGTGGTGTACTTGGGGGGTGGCAGCGGTGGTACTTGAGGGGGTGGCAGCGGTGGCACTTGGGGTGGTGGCAGTGGTGGTGGTGTACTTGGAGGGTGGCAGCAGTGGTACTTTGGGGGGTGGCAGCAGTGGTGTACTTGGGGGGGGCAGGCAGCGGGGGTACTTGGGGGGGTGGCAGCGGTGGTGGTGCCATCTTCTCCCACCACCACCACCTCTGCCTCTTACTGATCCCATCCACCACCACCACTGATCTCATCCCTACCCCATCCCCCCATCACCTCTGTTGTAGAAGTGATGGTGGGTGGGTAGGGATGGGATCGGTAAGAAGCTGAGGTGGTGAAGGACTTGAGATGCAATTCGAATCATCAGTCACTTACTTGAATGCCTCCAGGGATGCCTTTCCTTATGGGGAGAGAGAGAGAGACCCTCCCCTTTACTCGATTGGTGTCAGCTGGCTTCATTTTTCAGTGTCCGCCCCACCTCCCTACATTCTCTCTCTGGATAGGCGGGGCGGGATGGGGCGGTCCAGACAGTCTCTCTGAGTCTCAGCCTCTTCTCAGCTCAGCGGGCAAAAGCTCCCCTACCTGCGGTGGGACGAACGACCAGGCAGCGAGGCCGCGGCGGGCCTCCCGGACGGTAGATGTAATTGAGGTAACGCCGCCCAAGTAATGGGAACTGAGTTACCATGAGGGGAAGAGTAATCAGTTAGATTACTCTTTACCCTCTAAAGTAACTGCGTTACGTAACTCCGTTTATTTTAACTCAGTTACTTACATCACTGGTCAGAACACACAGTGCATTGAGGTTTGTTGTGCATGGGGGTCTGTGGCCGGTCAGAGTGCCCATGCTGGCCTGTGTTCACAGCCAAAAGTGCCTACAATGGGCACATGAGTATCAGAACTGAACCACAGAGAAATGGAAGAAGGTGGCCTGGACTGATGAATTTAATAATGGTTTAAGGAACACAACCATGAGTTTAAAGTGTTGACTTCAAATTCTCCAGATCTCAACCCAATGTGGGATGTGCTGGAAAAACAAGTCCAAACTGTGATGAACTCTAGATACCCTGTTGGGTGTTTCCGCCAAAAAGCTGCTTCCCAAGTCCTGGAAGACAAGACCAATGGATCTGACTGTAGTAACCCCAAGAACCAGGCAACACCAGTTTTTGAGTACACCAGAAATGGAACTGTTTATTAGAACAAGAATACAGGCTTATATACACTTGAGAAAGACAGTCCCCCCTCCTGGCAAAGTGACTCCTGTCACACAAACCATGGACTATCTATCTATCTATCTATCTATCTATCTATCTATCTATCTATCTATCTATCTATCTATCTATCTATCTATCTATCTATCTATCTATTTCCCCCAGTTCTCACACTGTAGTGCTAACAATCTCTCACACATGAAACATGTTAAACCTTCCAGTTGAATGATCCAGCGTACTTATTGATCTGAGATATTCCTCCATCCAGCCAGACAACACTCGGCACGCCCAAGCCTGGCGCGTCTTAGCGACTTCCATTGGTCTTGGCTGGGATTATGCGGGCATAGGCGGACCCCGGCACCGGGCCGTGAACTACAAAGGACTTGGCCAGCAGCCTCGGCTGCAACGCGGCCTCCCAACATCTTTGAACAATTGGGAACTGATTACAAATGGGGCACAGATTAAACAGATCTCTTTCTAATAGGACGGCGGCTGGATGAGAAAAAACACGAAGACGGGGGGGGAGCTAGCGAGAGGCAGAGCGGCGATGAAGTGCGAAGTGCGAGGAGCCGTAATAATGAATTTTTATTCTATAATTACAGGCAGCGCTCCCCATCCCCCCCTCCCGCCGTGCCCAAGCCCCCACCCCGCCACACTCCACAACCGACGCAACTGGGAACACATGAGCAGCGTCTTTAGAAAAGTTCGGAGGAAATGGTACAAGCACCCCCCCGCCAGCGACGCTCTTCACGTGGCAGCTGACGATGATCCACAGATACAATGCCATCGCCTCCAAGGGGGGGGCGCAAATTAATTAATACGTCCTCATAAGTCATTAATTCTCTATTGTTCAGCGGCCCCGTCAAATCCCAGAGACCTTTTCCCAATAAGTGTTTAGACAATGGGCGTCAGTTTCAGCTCTTCGTCACGAAAACGACGCCGCTCGCTGCGACTCCGAGATAATAACATGTTTTGTTTCTACGCTCCAGGCCGATCTCTGACAGATGAGAAAAGTTTCTAATTAATGGTTCTTCATCTATTAATATCAGCTCAGAAAAGGAGCGCTTGCATGAAATGGAGAAGCATTAAAGTCCTGGAAAAGTTTTGAGTCAGAGTAAAGTCTTTATGTGATTCGAGAGAGAGGTCACACAAGTGACAAGTCTTCATTATTTTTTATTGATTTTTTTTGGCCTCCTAAAGAACGGCGCTATTTTTGTTCGGACATCGTCCAGGGTAACCACCCCTTTCCTGGACTAATATTCTGATTTTGAGATGGTACTTATTCAGTCCCCTGTTGCAGTCTCTCACTTTATGGCTACAAACTACAAAGTTACAATGTGTAGTCTGATCACCGGGGGGAAGGAGACTGAGGAAATGCCTCCTCCTGCCTGCAGTAGATTGATGACATCATATACAGTGGGGAGAACAAGTATTTGATACACTGCCGATTTTGCAGGTTTTCCTACTTACAAAGCATGTAGAGGGCTGTAATTTTCATCATAGGTACTCTTCAACTGTGAGAGACGGAATCTAAAACAAAAATCCAGAAATTTTTTAAATAATTGAATTTGCATTTTATTGCAGGACATAAGTATTTGATCACCTTATTTTTTCTTTAAGAAGCCCTCCGGTTCTCCACTTCACAGACCCCAACTTCTCCACAATGACCGAGACCAGAGAGCTTTGTAAGGACATCAGGGATAAAATTGTAGACCTGCACAAGGCTGGCATGGGCAACAGGACAATGGGCAAGCAGCTTGGTGGAGAAGGCAACAACTGTTGGCGCAATTATTAGAAAATTGAGAAAGTTCAAGATGATGGTCAATCTCCCTCAGTCTGGGGCTCCATGCAAGATCTCACCTCGTGGGGCATCGATGATCATGAGGAAGGTGAGGGATCAGCCCAGAACTGCCAGCTCATCTGTGCCCACCTGTGCCACCTACCAGTGCCCACCAGCGCCACCCATCAGTGCCCACCTGTGCCACCTACCAGTGCCCACCAGCGCCACCCATCAGTGTCCACAGTGCCACCCATCAGTGTCACCAATCAGTGCCTCTTAAACAGTGCTGCACATCAGTGTCACCTACCAGTGCCCAGCAGTGTCACCTACCAGTGCCCAGCAGTGCCCACGGTCAGGAACGTCCTTCAGAAGGAGGGGGATCGCGCGCGCGTGCGCGTGTCCGCACAGCGGCCCGATCCCGATGCGCTCGTGTCACCCGGACACGGCGCATCTCGGATCGGCAGGAGGGCTCTGTGATTGGCCCTCCTGATCATATGATGGCCGTGTCCAATCACAGCCGTTATTGTGATCAAAACAAACAGCCGGTTGCTAGGCAATCGGCTCTCCTCTCCTCACACGGAAGTCGTCGCTGAGGAGAGGAGAGCAGATCGCTGCAGCCGGCTGGTGATCAGTGAGTATGAGCTGTTTTTACAGCTTTTTTACTCACTGATCACCAGTCTAGTGTAAACACACAGTGTAAACACAATGTCCCCAAAACACACATGTCCCCACACATGTCCCCAAATAATAAAAAGACATGTCCCCAAATAAAAAAACATATGTCCCCCACATATGTCCCACTAAAATCACATGTCCCAATGATTATCTGTACACATATGTCTGTGATCACCTGCACACATATGTACATGATCATTTGCGTACATATTTCCGTGATCACACAAACCAATTATTATACACTTAACGGATTTTTTTTCCCCAAAAACATGTAGCAGAATACATTTTATTTTTTTTCCAAATTTCCGCTTTTTTTGCGCTTATATGGAAAAAAAAAAAAAAAACGGAGTCGTGAATAAATACCACCAAAATAAAGCTCTATTTGTGCGAACAAAATGATAAAAATTTCATTTGGGTACAGCGTAGCATGACTGCGCAATTGTCATTGAAATTGCGAGAGAGCGATGAAAGCTGAAAATTGGGCTGGGAAGGAAGGGGGCGAAAGTGCCCTGTATTGTAGTGGTTAAATACCACCAAAAGAAAGTTCTATTTGTGTGAGAAAAATTATAAAAATGTAATTTGGGTACAGTGTTGTATGACTGCGCAATTGTCATTCAAAGTGCGTCAGCGCTGAAAGCTGAAAATTGGTCTGGGCAGGAGGGGGGGGTTTAAGTGCCCAGTAAGCAAGTGGTTCAAGTGATGAAAAAGTTGTCGCTGAAAAGCGATAGCAGGCATAGGCAGAAATGCAAAAACGGCTGTGGTCCTTAAGAGGTATACAGGTATGAGAACTGAATTGGTTGATGGTAATTATTGACAATAACAATGTCTTGTTCACACATATATATATATATATATATATATATATATATATATATAGATATATATATATATATATATAGATATATATATATATCTATATATATATAAGGAAAAAAAAAAGTTTCCATTTAAGAAATGTAGCAGGTTGTCTGTACTGGAAAAAGTTCACAGTGACAGGTACACTTTAATTGGAGTGACCCAGCACTCCCTCTAGTGGCATCGTACAGAATTTTTTTTTTTTCTAATTCTTTTGTTCTGCATAGTGTGTCCTATTTGTCGGTCTTCTGCCTCTTCTATTATTTTGCTGCTTTATGAGACATGCTGGTCATTAACACCCTACACTTGGCTAAAATTTCAGCCATTGATAGGGAGTTAATGAGGTGGAGATGTATAATTACGACGCCTTACACTATATTCGCCGCTCCTTCATCAATCACCGCGCTCTCCTGAACGTCCCCCACGTTTAATGTCTGACAAGGGTCTTTTTCATTTTTCGAGAAGAGCGATTACCGGCCTCGTTTTTGCTCTGTAATACAGGGAAATAACGACACTTCGGGGGGGGGGGCCTGCGGTGCAAATCCAAATGTTTAATACCATTCAGGGGGCGCCAAGGAAAGGGCTGCGACAGACGGCGTCACAAGAATTAAACTCCGACACGACGGTGATATACTAGTCCTTTTATGATGGAAGGAACCGTAGTTTGGTAGGTTGAACTACAAATCCCAGCTGACCGGCTAACCCGTGAGTTGGTGTTTTTTTTTTTATTTCCCCGAAGCCATCTGCGTTCGTTGGATGTGAGTTGGGTTGTCAGGCACCGATAGTTTGGAGCCAAATCTACATTTGTTATGGTGCATGGCTTTAGTATTATCAATGTAAAGGTATTATATAGATTCACCTAAGGTTTAGGGCTAATTTCTTGTTTTCATTGCTTTAATGAATAGCGCACATTTCACTGCAAGTTACCCCCAATGCAGGGCCGTCTTTAAGGCAGGGCAAAAGGGGCAGCTGCCCTGGGCCCTGTCATTGTTGTGGGGCCCAAAGCAGCTGCCTCATACTTGACAACTAACCCAGTTTACATTCCCTTGTCCCTTGAGGTTTTAGTCCTGTGCTGTGTCCTGATATCTCAGTGTGAAGTGCTGCTACTAATGCTGTCCAGCTCTGCCCTATTGTTGTGTACAGATGACTCCCCTGCAGACCCTGTGCTTACATGTAAATAAGCGGCATTCATATGTAAATAGCAGTGACATGCATATGTAAATAGCTGACGCCAACGGAATTGATATGCAAATAACGGCAGTATTCATATGTATATCATGCCCCGCTGCAGTGAGGAGATGATGTGCTGTAACATATAGCAACCAGTGAGCAGTATTACTGTACAGTAATCTCTAGCAGCCAATCAAAAAGTAGAAATCATGTGCTGTAACCTCTAGCAACTAATCAGTGAGCCTTAATGAGTGCTGTAACCTCTAGCCACCAGTCAGTGGTGTGCGGTAATGATATGCTGTAACCTCTGGCAACCAATCGCAATCGCTGCCTGATCTGATACAGTAAACTGATTTTAAGTCTAGCTGCTATGTATTTTATGTCTCAGGGAAGGTGGAAAGAGAAATTGCATGGGGGGAGGGGGGCCCTAAGAAAATTTTTGCCCAGGGCCCAATCAATATTAAAGACGGCCCTGCCCCAATTCAAAGGAATGCGCAAACCATCGCCCTAGGTGTTACAATGCCATTCATTTAGAAAGCCACCCCTACAGTTGAGGTTCAAAGAACTTGCTCTGAAGCCCACCACAGTGCACATGTTTAACCACTGAAGGGCCGAGACCCTTTTTGAGATTTGTTGTTTAGAAGTTAAAAACAACTTTTTTTTTTGCCCGAAAATGACTCAGAACCCCCAAACATTATACTTTTTTTTTCTAACACCCTAGAGAATAAAATGGTGGTTGTTGCAATACTTTCTGTCACGCTGTATTTGCACAGCGGTCTTAAAAGCGCACTTTTTTTGGAAAAAAAATACACAAAAAAATAAGACAACAGTAAAGTTATCCCAATTTTTTTATATTGTGAAAGACAATGTTACGCCAAGTAAATTGATACCCAATATGTCACGCTTCAAAATTGCGCCCGCTCGTGGAATGGCGACAAATTTTTACCCTTAAAAATCTCCATAGGCAATGCTTAAAAGATTCTACAGGTTGCATGTTTTGAGTTACAGAGGAGATCAGGGGCTAGAATTATTGCTCTCACTCTACCGATTGCGGCGATACCTCACATGTGTTGCTCTCGCTCTACTGATCATGGAGATACCTTACATGTGTGGTTTGAACACCGGTTTCACATGCGGGCACTACTCACGTATGCGTTCGCTTCTGCACACAAATTCAGCGGGACCGGGCGTGTTTACATTTTTTTTTCTTACTTATTTTTTTTTTTATATTGTGAAAGATAATATTACGCCGAGTAAATAGATACCCAACATGTCACGCTTCAAAATTGCGCCCGCTAGTGGAATGGCGACACATTTTTACCCTTAATCTCCATAGGCAATGTTTAAAAAATTCTACAGGTTGCATGTTTTAAGTTACAGAGGAGGTCTAGGGCTATAATTGGGCTAGAATTATTGCTCTCACTCTACCGATCGCGGCGATACCTCACATGTGTTGCTTTCGCTCTACTGATCATGGCGATACCTTACATGTGTGGTTTGAAAAACTTTTTCATATGTGGGCACTACTCGCCTATGCGTTCGCTTCTGCACACAAACTCAGCGGGACCAGGCGTGTTTACATTTTTTTTTCTTACTTATTTTTTTTTATATTGTGAAAGATAATATTACGCCGAGTAAATTGATACCCAACATGTCACGCTTCAAAATTGTGCCCGCTCGTGGAATGGCGACAAATTTTTACCCTTAAAAATCTCCATAGGCAATGTTTGAAAAAATTCTACAGGTTGCATGTTTTAAGTTACAGAGGAGGTCTAGGGCTAGAATTGGGCTAGAATTATTGCTCTCGTTCTACTGATCATGACAATACCTCACATGTGTGGTTTGAACACCGTTTTCATATGCGGGATCTAGCGGCGAATCCACCACAGAGACCTCTATCATTGTAAACTGGACCACCAGCCGAAGAAGAGAATACCGGGGTTATGGCATCTAGCTGCTGCCATAACAACGATATTCCTCTTCAAAGTTAGGACGTATATCGGCGTGCGGCGGTCCGGAAGTGGTTAAAAAAGCTGCACTATTAAGCTGCCCTGCCAGTCATTTCAAATTGGTCTCCCTGTACACCGCGCACCTTCACACATGTGCACCCTAAAGTGCATGTGCTTGAGTGCATGGCCTTAATGGATCCTCTTATGTATAATACTTCTACTGGTCCTAAATAAAAGATGTGTACTTGTTCTGCAGAGGGCTTCAGAGAATTGTGGGTGTGCACACTGTCAAAGCATGAGAGCAAATGTGCAAGCCGGTGCAGGCAGCAGACAAGCGTGATCCAGAGAAGTCCTAAAGTCAAGGCAGGCAGCAGAGAAGCATAATCCAGAAACATTGTGAGGTCAGGGCAGGCAGCTGACAAGCAAAATTCTGAGAAATTCTGGGGTCAGGGCAGGCAATAGGCAAGTATAGTCCAGAGTTAGTCCAAGGTCAGGGCAGGCAGCAGGCAAGTATAATCCAGAGAAGTGCTGAGGTCAGGGTAGGCAGCTGACAAGCGTAATCCACAGATATTCTGAGGTCAGGGCAGGCAGCTGACAAGCGTGATCCACAGATATTCTGAGGTCAGGGCAGGCAGCAGACAAGTGGAATACAGCGAAGTGCTGCTTTCAGGGCAGGCAGCTGACAAGCATACGCTAGAGACATTCTGAGGTCAGGGCTGGCAGCACACAAGTGGAATCCAGGCAAGTGCTGAGGTCAGGGTAGGCAGCTGACAAGCATAATCCAGAGAAGTTCTGAGGTCAGGGCATATAGTAGACAAAAATAATGCAGAGACATTCTAAAGGCAGGACTGATAGCTGACAAACATAATCCAGAGAAATTCTGAGGTCAGGGCAGGCAATAGGCAAGGATAATCCAGAGGTATTCCAAGGTCAAGGCAGGCAGCTGACAAGCATAATCCAAAGACATTCTGAGGTCAGGGCAGGCAGCAGACCAGTGGAATTCAGAGAAGTGCCGAGGTCAGGGCAGGCTGCTAAGCATAATCCAGAGAAGTTCTGAGGTCAGGGCATATAGTTGACAAAAAGAATGCAGACACATTCTAAGGGCAGGACTGATAGCTGACAAGCATAATCCAGATAAATTCTGAGGTCAGGGCAGGCAATAGACAAGAATAATCCAGAGTTATTCCAAGGTCAGGGCAGGCAGCGGACAAGAATAATCCAGAGACATTCTGAGGTCAGGGCAGGCAATAGACAAGGATAATCCAGAGATATTCCAAGGTCAGATCAGGCAGCAGACAAGAATAATCCAGAGACATTCTGAGGTCAGGGCAGGCAATAGGCAAGGATAATCCAGAGATATTCCAAGGCCAGGGCAAGCAGCAGACAAGAATAATCCAGAGACATTCCGAGGTCAGGCAAGCAAGGATAATCCAGAGACATTCCAAGGTCAAGGCAGGCAGCTGACAAGCATAATGTAAATACATTCTGAGGTCAGGGCTGGCAGCTGACAAGCATAATCCAAAGACATTCTGAGGTCAGGGCAGGCAGCAGACCAGTGGAATTCAGAGAAGTGCCGAGGTCAGGGCAGGCTGCTAAGCATAATCCAGAGAAGTTCTGAGGTGAGGGCATATAGTTGACAAAAAAATGCAGACACATTCTAAGGGCAGGACTGATAGCTGACAAGCATAATCCAGATAAATTCTGAGGTCAGGGCAGGCAATAGACAAGAATAATCCAGAGTTATTCCAAGGTCAGGGCAGGCAGCAGACAAGAATAATCCAGAGACATTCTGAGGTCAGGGCAGGCAATAGGCAAGGATAATCCAGAGATATTCCAAGGCCAGGGCAAGCAGCAGACAAGAATAATCCAGAGACATTCCGAGGTCAGGCAAGCAAGGATAATCCAGAGACATTCCAAGGTCAAGGCAGTCAGCTGACAAGCATAATGTAAAGACATTCAGAGGTCGGGGCAGGCAGCCGACAAGCATAATCCAAAGAAATTCTGAGGTCAGGGCAGGCAGCAGACAAGTGGAATTCCGAGAAGTGCTGAAGTCAGGGCAGGCTGCTAAGCATAATCCAGAGAAGTTCTGAGGTCAGGGCATATAGTAGACAAAAATAACGGAGACATTCTAAGGGCAGGACTGATAGCTGACAAGCATAATCCAGAGAAATTCTGAGGTCAGGGCAGGCAATAGGCAAGAATAATCCAGAGTTATTCCAAGGTCAGAGCAGGCAGCAGACAAGAATAATCCAGAGACATTCTGAGGTCAGGACAGGCAATAGGCAAGGATAATCCAGAGATATTCCAAGGTCAGGGCAGGCAGCAGACAGGAATAATCCAGAGACATTCTGAGGTCAGGGCAGGCAATAGGCAAGGATAATCCAGAGATATTCCAAGGCCAGGGCAGGCAGCAGACAAGAATAATCCAGAGACATTCCGAGGTCAGGCAAGCAAGGATAATCCAGAGACATTCCAAGGTCAGCTGACAAGCATAATGTAAAGACATTCAGAGGTCGGAGCAGGCAGCCGACAAGCATAATCCAAAGAAATTCTTAGGTCAGGGCAGGCAGCAGACAAGTGGAATTCAGAGAAGTGCTAAAGTCGGGACAGGCAGCTGACAAACATAATCCAGAGACATTCTGGGGTCAGGGCAGGCAGCAGACATGCATTTTCCAGACTAAATCCAAAGTCAGGGCAGGAAGCAGACAAGCATATTCCAGAAATAGTCTAGCTCAGACAGGAAGCTGTCCATTTTCCAAGTGTGGGGGGGGGGGGGGGTCAGTAACATGAGAATCTGAAAGATAAAGCTTGGTGGGCAGGAACAGCAAAGCAACGGTAAGGAGCCCGGTTGCAAAGCGCTATAACTGTTGTGACACAGCCCCATTCATTTTCATTGGTCGCGTTCCGCCACAGTTTTGGGGGGGGGGGGGTATTATTTTTTTACTACAGCCAAAAAGCAACACATCATAGCATCAGCATGTGTACAGCCACCTCTCCCTTCTCACCAAAACCTGCATGTATATACTGTCTCAAGATATGGACGTATTTATTTTATTTTTTTATTTTTGCATCATTTGATCATTTGATATAATTTCAAATTGTAGTGTAAAACATGCAATAAAAGGCAGATAGGTAAAAACAATAAAACCAGTAGAAAAAAAAAAAATTTGTATGAAAAACAAAAATCTCTCCAGCTTTATTGGAAATAAGGGAACGGATGCAGTTTAGGGTGGTATAAAAACTCCTATAAAAAATAATAAAAAAATAAATAAATAAATGATGGTCTGCAGAAATGAATCCAGGATTGCTGGTTATTCTTATATAGGTAGAACGATCGAAAAGAAAATTGGGGCGATCGTCCATTGTTAACCATCAGAAATGTTATTTTTATTGTTTTCGTTTATTCGCTTTTATTAGTTATTATAAAACGTAAATAACGACTCCAAGGATTTTACAGGAATCCATAAAGAGACCCAACTGGCCTTACAAGAACGCCGTTCTCAGATCACGACTTGGTGAGTCAGAAATTCCACTGACTGCGCCTACCATCCCGCCTGCGCCTGACCGCCAGCGCTCGCTATTTCTGGGTCGTCGTCTTTGTTCTTACAAATTATTACAGCGTGTAAGTCTTTAAACATCGCATAAATGGTTCTGGATTCGACAAATGTTTTTTTTTTTTTTTTATTTGCGGCGAGACCGCGTTTCTTCTCTTTTATAATCGCACGTGTCTGCGTTTACCAGCGACTATTTCTGCTATAATTAGTCACCGCCCTGTCCTGCATTTTTCTGCGCTGAAAGCCAGTCCCGTCCCTGTAAATCGTTATATTTACCCCAATATTCAGCCGCAGTGAAAGATGGAAATATTTTAATCCAGAAATATCAAGTCGAACGTTAAGAGCAGCTGCTTGGAATTACGACCCGTTGGACGGGGGAGGGGGAGGGGGAGGGGGGGGGGTTGCGCATTTTATGTGATTACCTTTCAATTCCGTGCCTCTTATTTTCCTATTAGCGAGTCACTGACTCGGCTGACATGTATAGGAAAAGCTTTCCAGACTTTCGTTCTATACTGAGATGGCGCTCGGAATTCAGAAAAATGGCGCGGTCTTCAGAGAAATTAAAGCCGCGTTCCCTGCCAAGGCCGCGGAAAAGTAATTACTTCGCTGAGTTCTTTGTAAAAATCAGGCGCAATTGTTTCACAATAAATTGCTTAAGATTCTGGCATTTTAAATTACCATCGGGCCTTGAAGACCCCCCCCCCCCCTCCGCCCTCTCCGGGGGACGCGGTAATGACGATAAGGTGTGGGGTCTGCGTCTGGCGAAGTGCTGAAAAGTTTGGACAGCGCAGTTCCCATCCTCTCTGGCTGCTTCCAGATTGGGAGAAATATAAGAGTCCTGGTAATGAGAAACAATGTAACAAGAAGCGTCTTATTGGAAATGGAAGAGACCTGGGCTGGTAATGGGATACAATGTAACAAGAAGAGTCTTATTGGAAATAGAAGAGTCCTGGTAATGGGATACAATGTAACAAGAAGAGTCTTATTGGAAATGGAAGAGTCCTGGTAATGGGAAACAATGTAACAAGAAGAGTCGTATTGGAAATAGAAGAGTCCTGGTAATGGGATACAATGTAACAAGAAGAGTCTTATTGGAAATGGAAGAGTCCTGGTAATGGGAAACAATGTAACAAGAAGAGTCGTATTGGAAATAGAAGAGTCCTGGTAATGGGATACAATGTAACAAGAAGAGTCTTATTGGAAATGGAAGAGACCTGGGCTGGTAATGTGATACAATGTAACAAGAAGAGTCTGATTTGAAATAGAAGAGTCCTGGTAATGGGATACAATGTAACAAGAAGAGTCTAATTTGAAATAGAAGAGTCCTGGTAATGGGATACAATGTAACAAGAAGAGTCTTATTGGAAATGGAAGAGTCCTGGTAATGGGAAACAATGTAACAAGAAGAGTCGTATTGGAAATAGAAGAGTCCTGGTAATGGGATACAATGTAACAAGAAGAGTCTTATTGGAAATGGAAGAGACCTGGGCTGGTAATGTGATACAATGTAACAAGAAGAGTCTGATTTGAAATAGAAGAGTCCTGGTAATGGGATACAATGTAACAAGAAGAGTCTAATTTGAAATAGAAGAGTCCTGGTAATGGGATACAATGTAACAAGAAGAGTCTTATTGTAAATAGAAGTGTCCTGGTAATGGGATACAATGTAACAAGAAGAGTCTTATTGGAAATGGAAGAGACCTGGGCTGGTAATGTGATACAATGTAACAAGAAGAGTCTGATTTGAAATAGAAGAGTCCTGGTAATGGGATACAATGTAACAAGAAGAGTCTAATTTGAAATAGAAGAGTCCTGGTAATGGGATACAATGTAACAAGAAGAGTCTTATTGGAAATAGAAGAGTCCTGGTAATGGGATACAATGTAACAAGAAGAGTCTTATTTGAAATAGAAGAGTCCTGGTATTGGGATACAATGTAACAAGAAGAGTCTTATTGGAAATGGAAGAGTCCTGGTAATGGGAAACAATGTAACAAGAAGAGTCTTATTGGAAATAGAAGAGTCCTGGTAATGGGATACAATGTAACAAGAAGAGTCTTATTTGAAATAGAAGAGTCCTGGTAATGGGATACAATGTAACAAGAAGAGTCTTATTTGAAATAGAAGAGTCCTGGTATTGGGATACAATGTAACAAGAAGAGTCTTATTTGAAATGGAAGAGTCCTGGTACTGGGATACAATGTAACAAGAAGAGTCTTATTTGAAATAGAAGAGTCCTGGTAATGGGATACAATGTAAGAAGAAAAGTCTTATTGGAAATGGAAGAGACCTGGGTTGGTAATGGGATACAATGTAACAAGAAGAGTCTAATTTGAAATAGAAGAGTCCTGGTAATGAGAGACAATGTAACAAGAGGAATCTAATTGGAAAGTGGTGGAGGGAATGACCTGATGGCCTCAAATATTAACATCTGCTGATTCTGCATTCTTCTTTCCCTACCCCCCAATGCACCCACAGCCACACCCCCTGGGTTGATCAGGTCACCCGCACCCAGCCCCCCTCTGTCGGTTGGGCCACCACGTCGCCCCCCCCCCCGGGTTGGTCCCCAGCCCAGCACTTACCCCATTGAGGTCGCAAGCAGCGCTTCCTCCGGGGCAGTGGCTTCCCCTGTGGCGTCACGGCGACATCCGCTGTGTGTCTCCTCTCTCCTCCCCCAAGGCGACCTCAGGACCCGCTTCCTGATTGGCCAGGAGGAGAATCTGGAAAAATGATTTGCTATTTTCACAAAACTTGGTGGGCTTGGGGCACAGTGCTCTGCCTCCCAAACCCATCCTTTTTTAAAGCCAATTAGAGTCTCAGGCTCTAATCATGTGGTTCTAAAAAAAAAAAAGAAACCATTGGAATCCATGCGTCCGGCTCCCTGCATGTAGATTAGGGGCCGGGCACATGGATTATGGGGGCGGCGCTGTATGGATGGGCTGCCACTGGTAGAACTCCGCTTTAAGCACTTGAGCTGTGGAAGGTTTTACCCCCTTCATGACCAGGCCATTTTTTGATATTGAGCACTGCGCTATTTCACTTGGCAATTGCTTGGTAATGCAACACTGTTCGCAAATGAAATTTATATATTTGTTTTTCACACAAACGGAGAGCTTTCTTTTAATGGTGTTTGATCACCACTGTTTTTTTTGTTGTTATATAAACGAAAAAGGACCAAACATTTTGAAAAAAAAAAAACATATATTTTTTTCTTTTTGTTATAAAACATATCCAATAAAATCACATTTCTTCATAAATGTATTATTTTTTTGTTATAAAAACGAAAAAGACCAAAAATTGTGAAAAAAAACAATATTTTTTCTTTTTGTTATAAAACATATCCAATAAAATCACATTTCTTCATAAATGTATTTTTTTTGTTATATAAACGAAAAAAATAAAAAATAAAAAAAAACAATATTTTTTTCTTTCTGTTATATAAATGAAAAAAGACCAAACATTTTGGAAATTTTTTTTTTCTTTTTGTTCTAAAACATATCCAATAAAATCACATTTCTTAATAAATGTTTTTTTTTTTTTGTTATATAAACGAAAAAAGACCAAAAATTGTGAAAAAACAATATTTTTTCTTTTTGTTATAAGACATATCCAATAAAATCCCATTTCTTCATAAATGTATTCTGCTACATGTCTTTGCTAAAAAAATAAAATCACAGTAAGTATATAAAATTGGTTAAAATAAGATGGGCCATCAGAAATGATCAATTTTCTCAAATATACAGTACGTATATTTGAAAATGGATAATTTCTGATGGCCCATCTTAATTCTTGAGACCCTAAAATGCCAAGTGACCCTACTTTGGAAAGTAAGAGACATGGCAAGTCTTTTTGAAGTTGTAATTTTTTGCCACAAATGAAAATGAAGAAATTAACCACTTCTCGACCGGCGCACGCCGATGTACGTCGGCAAAATGGCACGGGCAGGCATATTGGTGTACAGGTACGTCCAGTTTTAAATTCCGCCCTGCCATCGCGAGCGCGCCGCCGGCGGCGCGCTCGCCTGCCGCCGGCTGCGCGTTTGCGTGCCGGTCGGGACCCCCGTGAGTCCGGTCGCGGGTCCCGTGGACTCAATCGCCACGGTCATACCCGTGATCGTCTCACGGGGCGGCTGAACGAGGAGATGCCATTGTAAACAGCATCTCCCCATTCTGCCTAGCAACAAGTGACGCTGATCTCTGCTCCATGTGATTGGAGCAGAGATCAGTGTTCACTAAAACAAAGCCCAGCCCCCCACAGTTAGTAACACACCCCTAGGAACACTTAACCCCTACACTGCCACCCACTGGTTAACCCCTTCATTGCCAGTGTCATTTAACCACTTGGGTACCGCGCTATTGCAAAATGACGGCAACAGCGCGGACCCACATTTCCGGGACGACGTCTATTGACGTCGTCCCGGATACGAGCGGCCTGCGCGCCCCCTGAGGGGCGCGCGCGGCGCGCTCTGTGATCGGCGAGTCCGTGAGACTCGCCTGATCACCGATCCGTGTAAGGGGTCGATCCCGACCCCTTATCACGTGATCAGCTGTCAGCCAATGACAGCTGATCATGTGATAAAACGGTATTCCTCCTCGCGCTGACAGCGCGAGGAGAAAAAAAAAAAGCCGATCGCCGGCGGCCGTGTTCGGGACATCAGTCCCGATCACGGCCAGCAATTTAAGCGGACACCTGCCCCCTGCCAGTGCCCACCTGCCACCCGCAGTGCCATCCTGAAATAAAGTAAGTGCCCCCCTGTCAGTGCCACCCAGCAGTGCCCATAGTGCCCACAGTGCCACCCAGCAGTGCCCACAGTGCCACCCAGCAGTGCCCACAGTGCCACCCACAGTGCCACCCAGCAGTGCCACCCACAGTGCCACCCAAAATCTGCCTCAAAGGTGCTGCACCCCAGTGCCGCCCATCAGTGCCCAGCAGTGCCGCCCATCAGTGCCCAGCAGTGCCGCCCATCAGTGCCCAGCAGTGCCACCTATCAGAGCCACCTATCAGTGCCACCTATCAGTGCCCATCAGTCCCATCTATCTGTGGTACCTATCAGTGCCCATCCGTGCCACCCATCCGTGCCACTTATCCGTGCCACCCATCCGTGCCATCTTATCTGTGCCCATCTTTGCCCATCAGTGCCGCCTTATCTGTGCCCATCGGTGCCGCCTTATCTGTGCCTATTAGTGCCGCCTTAACTATGCCTATCAGTGCCCACCAGTGCAGCCTATCAGTGCCCACCAATGCAGCCCATCAGTGCCCACCAATGCAGCCCATCAGTGCCCACCAATGCAGCCTATCAGTGCCACCTAATCAGCGCACTTCAATGAAGGAGAAAAATGACCCGTTTGCAAAATTTTATAACAAACTATTAAAACATGATTTTTTTTTTGCATCTTTTTTTGTTTGTTTAGCAAAAAATAAAACTCCGAGCTGTAACTAAATACCACCAAAAGAAAGCTCTATTTGTGGGAAAAAAATGATAAAAATTTCATTTGGGTACAGTGTTGTATGACCGCGCAATTGTCATTCAAAGTGCATCAGCGCTGAAAGCTGAAAATTGGTCTGGGACTGAGGGGGGTTTAAGTGCCCAGTAAGCAAGTGGTTAAACAGGAATCACTGCATTTGTATAGCAGTGATTGCTGTATAAATGACAATGGTCCCAAAAATGTGTCAAAAATGTATGATCTGTCCGCCATGATGTCTCAGTCACAATAAAAATCGCCGCCATTACTAGTAAAAAAAAAAAAAATATTAATAAAAATGCCATAAAACTATCCCCTATTTTGTAAACGCTATAACTTTTGCGCAAACCAATCAAAAATCGCTTATTGGGATTTTTTTTACCAAAAATATGTAGAAGAATACGTATCGGGCTAAACTGAGGGGAAAAATTTTTTTTTATATTTTTTTGGGGGATATTTATTATAACAAAAATTCAAAAATAATGCGTTTTTTTTTTCAAAATTGTCGTTCTATTTTTGTTTATAGCGCAAAAAATTAAAACCGCAGGGGTGATCAAATACCACCAAAAGAAAGCTCTATTTGTGGGAAAAAAAGGACATAAATTTTGTTTGGGAGCCACATCACACGGCCTCGTAATTGCCAGTTAAAACGACGCAGTGCCGAATCGCAAAAAGTGGTCTGGTCTTAAGCCAGCAAAATGGTCCGGGGCTGAAAGTGGTTAAATATAATTTTTTTTTTTTTTTTTTTTTACACAATTATTATTATTTTTTTACCAGTGCAGTACAGTGTCATCAAACCACTGGTGTGGCGGTGATCAGGGACACTACCACATTAAAATATAAGCTTTAATGTTGAATTTTTTTGGGCTATTAATTGATATTTATTATCTGCAAATAAACTTGTTTGGACCTCGAACCTGGCGGATCACCTCACTCATCTCCATCTAAGAGTAGATTTCATGTAGTGCTGTAGTTCCCATAGAAGAACCAGGGGCAGATTCTTAAAGTACTGTCAGTAGAAGGTGGAAGTGAGCGCTGATCTTGTTTTCGCGGACCTCGGCTCTTCCGTAAGCCGTGTTTGCTATGGCGGTTGCTCCTTGAGTCGCCCATCTGGATTCAGTTTGGCATTCACAGCTGCTGTTTTTGATGTTATACAGAAAAGACAGCCTGTTACTTCTTGTGGCCCCTGGTGTGCGGGTCAGGATACCTTCACCTAAGTGAAATGATCCTGGCTGCTTGGCCAGCTGTGCAGAGAACCAGGAAAATATTTTCCCAGAATCCTCCAGAATCTGAGAAAGACAGATATCGCATGGCACAAACATTTTTAGGCTTAAGGCGATTGTCTACTAGATCCCACAGCAAATAGTGCTGGAAATTCACAGCACAAATACAACGTTATATATAATGAGGCACAAAAATCGAAAACAGATGTGGGGATAGTAATCTATCCTCACCACCAGGCAGTTGTGTTAATGGAAACTCACTGAACAGGGGCATTATCCAAAGGGGCCCCTTTATTTTATACACCTACCTAGACCCATAAAGGGTGCACACATGCAACTATAATAGGCACACCTACCTAAACAGAGCGTATGTGGTCACTTTATTAGACGGACCTATCTAGACCTCTGGGAAGTAGGGACTTAGAGGCTGGAGCACCATTGAGGTATATTGAGGCCTAGAACAGGTATGATGCTGAAGCACCGTTGAGGTGTATTGACTCTTAGAAAAGGTATGAGGCTGGATCGCTGTTCAGGTGTATTGAGACGTATAACAGGTATGGGGCTGAGGCACCATTAAGGTATATTGAGACTTAGAACGGGTATGAGGCTGGAGAACCATTGAGGTATATAGAGGCTGAGAACATGTATGATGCTGGAGAGCCTTTGAGGTGTATTGAGGCTTAGAATAGCTATGGGGCTGAGGCACCGTTAAGGTGTATTGAGACTTAGAATGGGTATGAGGCTGGAGAACCATTGAGGTATATTGAGGCTGAGAACAGGTATGATGCTGGAGAGCCATTGAAGTGTATTGAGGCTTAGAACAGCTATGAGGCTGAGGCACCATTAAGGTGTATTGAGACTTAGAACAGGTATGAGGCTGGAGAACCATTGAGGTATATTGAGGCTGAGAACAGGTATGATGCTGGAGAGCCTTTGAGGTGTATTGAGGCTTAGAATAGCTATGGGGCTGAGGCACCGTTAAGATGTATTGAGACTTAGAACAGGTATGGGGCTGGAGCACCATTGCGGTATATTGAGGCTGAGAACAGGTATGATGCTGGAGAGCCATTGAGGTGTATTGAGGCTTAAGAGGCTTAAAACGGGTATGAGG
Organism: Lithobates pipiens; assembly: GCF_037356315.1. NCBI lineage: Eukaryota > Metazoa > Chordata > Amphibia > Anura > Ranidae > Lithobates > Lithobates pipiens. The sequence continues at coordinate 22,333,704 of NW_027507764.1, read as the reverse complement.
CTGGAGCACTGTTCAGCTGTATTGAGGCTTAGAACAGGTATGGGGCATAGGCACCATTAAGGTGTATGAGGCTGAAGCATCATTGAGGTTTATTGAGGCTTAAAACAGGTAAAGGCTAGAGCACCGTTAGGTGTACTGAGGCTTAGAGCAGGTATGAGGCTGGATCACTGTTCAGGTGTATTGAGGTTTAGAACAGCTATGAGGCTGAGGCACCGTTAAGATGTATTGAGACTTGGAACAGGTATGAGGCTAGAGCACCATTCAGGTATATTGCGGCTGAGAACGGGTATGATGCTGGAGAACCCTTGAGGTGTGTTGAGGCTTAGGAGGCGTAAAACAGGTATGGAGGCTGAGGCACCATTAAGGTGTATTGAGGCTTAGAACAGGTATGAGGCTGGGGCTCTGTTCAGGTGTATTGAGGCATAGAACAGGTGCAAGGCTCTAAAATTGTTGAGGTGTTTGGAGGTTTAGAACAGGTATGCTGCTGGAGCACCGTTGAAGTATATTGAGGCCTAGAACAGGTACGAGGCTGGAGCACAGTTGAGGTATCTTGAGGCCTAGAACAGGTACGAAGCTGGAGCACTGTTGAGGTATCTTGAGGCCTAGAACAGGTACGAAGCTGGAGCACTGTTGAGATCTATTTAGGCTTAGAACAGATAAGAAGCTGGAGCACTGTTGAGATCTATGTAGGCTTAGAACAGATAAGAAGCTGGAGCACTGTTGAGATCTATTTAGGCTTAGAACAGATAAGAAGCTGGAGCACTGTTGAGATCTATTTAGGCTTAGAACAGATAAGAAGCTGGAGCACTGTTGAGATGTCTTGAGGCTTAGAACAGGTATGAGGCTGGAATGAGCCTAAAGCACTATGGGGGTGTACTGAGGCACAGAACAGATATGAGGCTGGTTTGAGGCTGCAGCACTGTGGAGGTTTACTGAAATGGGATGTTGCCAGAGCCCTGTCAAGTAGGCCGTAATTGACCCCATGATTTCTAATGGCAGCCCTACTGGGAGTCCATGGGGAGGAAAGGAGAAATTCCATAGGAATAGGTGGAGTGTCTATAACGAGCAGCACCAGGAGCAGGCCCCCGCCAGATCCACCACCACCCCAGGGCAGGTCCAAGGACATACGGTTTGCAGTGAGTTATACTACTGCTGTGGCACACACTGACAAGGCCTGTGGAAAGGGGGTGTTGGTGACCAGTATAGATCACAGTTTCTCCAGTGATCACCAGTACAGATGCCAGTGTTCTTCAGCCCTCCTCGCTATCCTAGAGCTACAAAGGATCCCTGAGTTCAGTGCACCCCAAAGAGCCCCCCAGCCCCCCAGCTCCTCTCATTCATGCCACTGAGACTGACACAGGAGCATTTTTTTGCTGCTACTGACACCAGCAGTTTTTTCTTTCATTGACACCCCCAACTCTGGGACATTTTTTCCTCACACTAATGCTTGGGCACATCTTTTTTCTCTACTCTTAGCACTGTATTTTGCACCGATATTAAAGTCTTTAATTTGCTACGGTGTGCCACCACCACTGCCACAATTTTGCCATATGCCGCAACCATTAAATACATTTTGGTAGGTGACACGATACCGCCACATCACATTTTCCTTCTTGATACCTTCAAGGCCTCTCTCTTCACTATGTATACACATCTTGGTGCCTCCTTTTTGAAAAAAAAAGTTGAATTTGACTTTATACCTAGAGTGTCTGCCTCTAGTTCCAAAAGTTTGTGACCAATTGTTTGAGGGCATGTTAAAAATATGAATTGGATTTTGTGGGGGAAGATTTTTTGGTCGCTGGACATGGTCAGTAGGGTGTCTCCGGCTTTCATTTTGAAAGTCCTGTCAGCTTATGTTCATGTTTTACTCACTACCGAAATCGCCCGCTGAATTATGCCAGGTTCCTTTCCCATTTTAGTGTGGCAGCAGCCAGGCATTTAGCAACAGTCACTCTTCAGGCTCGATAAAATGTCTAGGGGTTGCTTTTCTGTCAAATTTATAGCTGGGATAGGGCATAGGGAGCTGTGGGATACTCTGAGTAGTAACAAAAGGACACTCTACACTCTGTAGCTACTCCTAGGAACAGTTCCTTTAGTGGTTGCCAAAAAATGGACAACATTGAAACACTACATGCGATGTCCCAGGCCAGGCAAGCTTTAGCTTTATTACACAAGGGGTTGCAGCAGCAGCTGTCACAGGTTCTTATGCCCAGGTCTGTACTCACAGTGTCCCTAGATACTTGAATGCCACCTTCCAATATCTGACAGACTTTCCTTGAGCTCAAACTGGATCCTCAGCAAAATCCCCTTGTATGGGTGCAGCAAATCTCAGCAAGTAGGCCCCTCAGCTCAGCAGAGAACAGGGCAAAACCGGGCACACAGGCAGAATTTCAGTTGGTAGAAGCCCTTTAGGCTAGGAGCTTCTCCTCCTGGACAAGAACAGGGCTGCCTCAGTTTCCCGGTCATTTATGCACTCCCCAGCCACCTACTGGGCATCCTTCCCCAGGGATTGGCTGAGACAACATAAATATTCAAAGTGCTGATCTGCATCTTGAGCCCACTATATTCTGGAACTCTCCAGAAGGCAGGGAGAAACAACCAAACCTGCGAACAGTGGAACCTAGAACAGCCCAAAGCAATCACAAACTGCTCCAATGATTACAGTGGAGCCAAAAAACAAAACAAAAAAACAAAACTTACATAGAATCTCAGCTGTCGGCTAATTTCCAGCTCCCATCTCTCCACAGTTACTCAGCTGTTGATGACATCCTGCTTGTCAGTCCTGCCTACTTAAGCAGTCCAGCCCAGAGGATCTCTGCCTTCGCCTTGGTCAACATCACAGAGACTATCTCCTGCGTTCCTGTTTAAAGACTTGCTTTGCTGACATCCCTTCTGGCTCCAGATCCTGCTTGCTGTTGCACTACATTGATCCCTGACTTCTGGCTTGGCTGACTATCCATTCCCTTTTACTGAACTTTGGCTATGTTTTTGACTATGTTTGTTCTTTTTACTTTTATTATTAAACAAGTGTGATTTAACTGCACTTTTGTCTCGGTCTGCTTTCATGGCTTCTGACAGAGGGTGATACATCAAAGTTACATCTACATTTTCAGGTAATACCCAAATGCTGGGCCGCTGATAAGGCAGTACAACTAGTCCTGCTGTACTAGCCCCAGACCTCATCAGCTAAAAAAAAGGGTCCAGTACAACTTTATTCTTCATTTCTTCCTAAATGAATAAATACATTTGATGTTTGCTAAGGCATAAATGACATTTCCCTGGGCCCCATCAGTTCAACAGAGGCGCTCAGGAAGCGGGACTTTTTTTTTTTCATTTTCAGGGAGTAAGAGGGGGAAAGTTAGTGCCGCTGTTTTGCTGTAACCTTGGGTTGGTCGGGGGGGGGGGGTGTGTGGGGTATAGGTGGGGTCGGGGGGGGGGGGGCCCAGTCAGGGCAACAAGGGTAATAGCAACCCAGCCCATAAAAACATGTATTTTCAGCCTATATACATCCAATGCTGCCTCGCTTGTTTTCTGACTTCAGCAACATTGCAGGATTTCCTGTGTTTTGCTGCAATTGCTCTCTGCACATGTCTACCCACCTGTAAAGGCTTCTATGATGTATAGGGGAGCGCGGTATGTGCGGCATCTGCAGCTGTCAATATTTGTGTGATTCTACTTGTATGTTGTTCCCCTTCATTTCATGCTCCAACCCCCCCCCCCCCCCCCGTTCTCTTTTCACGCAGCGAAAGTTCGAACAGAAGCATGAAGCGTCGCAGGACATGAAAGGTGCCAGCTGGGCTTATAAATATTCAGCGCTGGTGTTTTATATGGAGCTCCTGTACTTTCTCACCCTCTCCCATTGTTAGAGAGGGCAATTAGAAGTGGCGCATATGTTTTGATGCGCTTTGTATTCGCGGCATGTAGATTTGGACGCCGGGGGAAGATCGTGTGTTTTCTCTGCTGTCTGCTCATCCAAACAACAGCCACTACCAGCTCTGAGCTTATTAGGAGAGGCAGGAGGGAGTGTAAACAGGATGAGACAAATAATGACCCCCATGTCCCCTATTATATACTCAAAGGCTGGGGTATAGAGAGAAAAACTGCAGCCTTAAAGTGGACCTGTCAGTAATTTCACAAGTCCCCATGAATACATTCCCGGCACCTCAACAATTTACAGCAGCAAGAGCATTTTTCAGGAACGCTCCCACCTTTCATCAATACAAAGCCATTCTTGAGTAGGGATGAGAAATACTGCCCTGGGTTTGATTTGAGCAGGATTCCGAAAACTTCGAAGAACTTCAGATGGTGAACCTGAACCTCACTGAAATTAATGGGATCAGAGTCTGTCATATTAGAAATATATCCATTTTCTGAGCTAATAGACAAGAGGGTATCAAAAAACAAGGGGGCTCCCTGATACCACCACCCCCCCCCAAGTGAATGAGTAAGCCCTTGTACACATGGTCGGACATTCCGACAACAAAATCCATCAGATTTTGTCCGATGGATTTTGTCCAAAACTGGTGTTGCACACACACGGTCGGACAAAGTTGTCGGAAAATCCGATCGTTCGTAACGTGATGATGTTATTTAGTTACGATGGGACTACGTTCAGGCTAGTAGCCAATAGCTTTGGTCTTGGAATTTGATCTGAGCATGCGTGGCACTTTGTCCGATCGGAATTCTCTACAAACGATCGGACTTTGTCCGATCGGATCATGTTGTCGGGAAATTTTTATATCCAGCTCTCAAACTTTGTTGGTCGGACATTCCGACGGAAAAAGTCAGATGAAGCCCACACACGGTCGGATTATCTGACAACGCGGTCCGATCGGACATTTTCTGTCGGAATTTCAGACCGTGTGTACAAGGGCTAAGAGGTACATATTATGCCTAACAATTCACACACACAAAAAAAAAAACATGTAATCTAAATATAAAGAAACCTAAAGGTTTGACTATTCCTTTATTAAAAAAATAAAAATCCCCCAAAAATGGCCCTCACTGTAAAGCCATCATCACTCATGATGCCTAAAGAATAACAGACAACCCAGCCCACACAATCGATCCTGACAAGACCACTAGCCAAATGACAGCTCACCGAGCTCTCATCAACTATACAAGTGAAGGGGCAGGAACAGTGGTGACATCATTGCCCATATGTGGACATGGCCATTTAATAATATGTTTAATTCCTATGATAGTTAGCCAGTCAGTCAAGTTCCTCCACCCCAAACTCGCTCATCCATGTCTTTATGGACCTTGCTTTGTTCACAGGCCCAAATCATTTGGTGGAGGGGGGATTATGGTGTGGGGCTGTTTTTCAGGGGTTGGGTTTGGCCCCTTAGTTCCAGTAAAGGAATCTCTTAAGGCGTCATCATACCAAGACATTTTGGACAATTTCATGCTCCCAATTTTGTAGGAACAGTTTGGGGATGGCCCCTTCCCGTTCTAACATGAAGGCGCACCAGTGCACAAAGCAAGGTCCATAAAGACATGGATTAGTGAGTTTGGGGTGGAGGAACTTGACTGACCTTAACCCGATAGAACACTTTTGGGATGAATTAGAATGAAGACTGTGAGCCAGGCCTTCTCCTCCCACATCAGTGCCTGACCTCACAAATGGGCTTCTGGAAGGATGGTCAAACATTCCCATAGACACACTCCTAAACCTTGTGGACGGCCTTCCCAGAAGAGTTGAAGCTGTTATAGCTGCAAAGGGCCAACTCAATATTGAACCCTACGGACTAAGACTGGGATGCCATTAAATTTCATGGTCATGTAAAGGCAGGTGTCCCAATACTTTTGGTAAGATAGTGTACATACTTAGAGTATATATGTATTACAAGGGTCTGTCTGTTATATGCATATTGTTCCAATGTAGAGTAAATAGTTATCGAAAATATCAGGTCTCAAAATTGCTTGGGCCCATGAAACAGTAAATACCTATGCTACCCAAAATGATCCAAAAGCGATGCTTTAAAGCCTATACTGGATATCACGTTAGAGTTATCAGTGAATGATGGTCCTAGGATTATTGCAGTCATCCCGGTGTATGTAGTGATACTTAATATGTGTGGCATAATTGTTGTTTTCATATGCCACATATGTATGTGTGTGTATGTGGGGGTTGCTGTTTGGACTGCAATTCACGCAAATATGTGGCCCGCCTGTGCCAAAGACAAGGGGCCAAGGGGTTAAAGGAGCCATCACAGATATATAATACCTCTCTTGTCACTGCTATTCTTTGTTGAAGCCAAATAAACATACTGAAGACTGTGTACGATCAACTTCCTCCCCTACCAGAGTGTAAGTAGGGTCTTGTGATTGGGTAGAAGTTGGCACCAAAGGTACCTGCCATGCTCCTCTCTTGCAAGAACAGTGACCCTCCTGCTGAGGCTGTACCCTCTGACAGATTGTGACCCACACTGTGCCAGAGGCCTCCACATGAGGTCCCAGCCATTGACCTTTATATCCCCAAGTGTAGCGCCATCCGCTTCACCGGGGGGCCTTTGGGCTTTTCTGCACAGATGACCCACTCCTCGGCAGTTAGACAGACTACTTGATTGAAGGACTTCTCTGCAGGAATGTTTGTAGGATTTGAAGTCTGCTTGGGCTCTGAGGCATTCTTGCCAGGTGAAGGGGTAATCCCATCTACCAGCAGTGTCATCATCTCCATCAGTTGTGATACTTGTGCCTTCAATAGCTCTATCTACCATTAGTGGCAGAAATCACTTTGACTTAAAGGGGTTGTAAAGGTAAATATTTTTTCACCGTAATGCATTCTATGCATTAAGGGGAAAAAATATTTGACAGTGCCGGCGCCCCCAGCCCTCTTGTTTTACTTACCTGACCCCTCGAAAGTCCCAAGCTCATCCCCAACGACCTCTTCGCTGCTTAGCCTGGCCGCTGATTGGCTAGAGTGGATGGATTGAAAGCCACGCAACCATTGGCTCACGCTGCTCTCAATCACATCCAATGATGCAGCCCGCCGGGGGCGGGGCAGAGTGATAAAGCGGGCGGCTATAGCCGCTGGCTGTATCACGGCAGCGCGCCCGCAAGTGCTTCCCACCATGTGAGGGAGCTCGCATGAACGTGAGAAGTACTTGCGAGAGGAAGCCGAGACAGCCACCGAGGGACCCCAGAAGACCAGGTTTGGGGCCACTCTGTGTAAAACGAGCTGCACAGTGGAGATAAGTATAACATGTTTGTTATTTTAAAAAAATTTAAAAAATAACTTCACAACCCCTTTAAGTAGCGACAGGTTCTGTTCTTTGGTTTCCCCTTTTTCTTTCTAACAGAGCTTCTTCTTCTCGCACTGTCCGAATTAACTTAGGGTACCTCAAAATTCCACCATCTCTTTGAGTTCTCAGCTGGATCATAATGGGATCAAGGAGCTGAGCCCCCCTCAGGACCTGTTGTGCCTGGACTCTGTCAACTGACCTGGCGTTTATACTTTCTATACTTTCTTTAGCAATATCCAGTGCATTATCTTGTCATGTACTGAGACAGTTTCTATCCCTTATCTTGATAGGTATGTTCAAACTGATGAGGTCGGAGGACCTCTCTGTGCTTCCAAACAGGTCTTGTAAAATACCTATGTAGTCAGAAACAGTACAGTCCCGCTTGCTGAGTTTCAGATTGCGAATGGTTTCTGAGGCAGTCCCCCCCCCCTCTCCTTTAAACTCTCGATGATTATTTGCTTCTTCTGGGCCTCAGGAATGCCCCATTCATCCAAGGCCTGTATTGCTTGCTGCAGCCATTCTTCAAAATTCTCTTTGTCATGCACTTCCCAAAAAAGACTCCCAAATTTTGGTATTCTAACCCCATGTACGTTGGGCTATTCTTCCATTCGTCAATTTGCCACAAACCCTCCAAAGGCAGCAATGAATTTTGGCCCAAATATTGCTATAGATGCTGGTAAGGTAGTGTCTCCAGATAAGGCTGCTTGGTTTGAACTTTCTGGGCTCACATAGGCAGGATCCATCTTAAGGCTATCACGGGTACTGTCTTGAAATTCGCCAGAAATCCCGCACGAGCCCCCATGTATAGCGCTACACCCAAAAGAACCACTTGAGTGTATTGGGTTCTGTGCTCTGCCTCTTATCCCCAAGAACAGTCGCAGCCCCTCTGGCACATCTAATAGACAATGTCACTGCAGCACAATAGTAAATAGACACAGATAATAGTAGACCAGAAAGTATCTTTACTAAGTGACTTTGGTCATGGAATGACAGTAACAACAACATTGAGTAATAAAGACTTGAAAATTCTGATATATAAACACTGTATCACAAAGGCATGTGCAGGTTATAAACATAGTTCAACCACGTTAAATGAGGTATGGATAATGTGCTCAGACATAAAGGGGAACAGAGGTGACTTGTTGTAGGACAGACTGTCTCCCTGAAATCCTGAAATCACAGGCCCTAACTTTATGCAAGTAGCACCATATGCAAATGATATTAACTTTAGTATAGATGTTAGAGTTCCTCCTTAGTGAGTATAAGTGCAACACTGAGTTCTTCATAAACAGAGAGGCGACGTGGAAGTCCAATATCATCAGCTAGCTTTTTGCTGGTGCATTTTAGGTGTTCTGTTTAGCAGGGTTTCCAAAGTAGGTTTAATGCCGCCTACACACGACCGGATTTTTTGACAGCAAAGGTCCGACGGAACGAGTCCGTCGGATAATTCGATCTTGTGTGGGCTCCATCGGACCTTTGCTTGCCAAAAATCCAGTGGACTTTAGAAATAGAACATGTTTTAAATTTTTCCACCGGAACTCCGCCGGACCGAGAAATCCGTTCGTGTGTATGCTAGTCCGACGGACAAAAACCGACGCGAGGGCAGCTATTGGCTACTGGCTATGAACTTCCTTAGTCTAGTCCGGTCGTACATCATCATGTTTGAATCCATCGGACTTTGGTGTGATTGTGTGTGGCCAAGTCCGTTCATTCAGAAAGTCCGTCGGAACTCCACCGAAACTCAGTCGGAAAGACCGCCAGACCTAGTCCCTTGAAAAGTCCGGTCGTGTGTACGTGGCATTAGTTGTCCTGGCAGGCAGGATGACCTAAAGTGTAATTGTGGAGTTCTGGCAAGCAGGAGAAATCCTATCGCTGCTCAGTAAAGTGTAGCACAAGGTCTCTCTCTCTCTAGCTTAGCTGTATCAATAATATAACGGTATCTGCATGCAGTTCGCTTTGTTCTGAAAAGATGAGAAAGTGCCTGCTCACCAATCCTGCAACAGAGGTCCAAGGGAGATATGTCCTGGAACAGGCTCTTTCAGGTTGCCCAACTGGCTAACTGACGACCGGAACGCCCCAAAACATCTGTACAGGTGCCCAGGGCTGGACTGGGACAAAAATTTGGCCCTGGACTTCATCTAGACCAGCCCACTTTAATTTTGCAAACAAGTACAAAAACATTATATAAAACTATACGTAATTGTGCAAAAAAACATAAGTAGTATAACATAAGGAGTCCTCACTAACCTCTTTTATTATTTCACTTATTCTCCTCTGTATTTTTCTCATCTTTCTCACATCACTGCGTGAAGTTGAGGGCGAGCCGCGCAGCCATTACTTTGTCACTGAAACCGGCCCACTGAGCCATCGGCCCACTGGGAAACTCCCTGTAGTCCCAATGGCAAGTACATGCCTGCAGGTGCCCCTGAAGATGCATTCGGGGTCTCTCTCTGGCAAGATGTCTGCAACCTGATTGTGGATCTGTGGCAGGAAACATTCACACCAACCCTGGAGAGCAGCACCCTTCTCCTGCATCCAATCTTCTCCTTTGCCTCGTGGTATCTCCCAAAGCTCCCAGGCAGCCTCCTTGATTCTTTCTCTCAGCTTCACTCCCCCTTCTTCTGGCCAGGCTGGACTGCTCCTAAGGGTTTAACATGGGGTCACCTGTCTTTGAGACTACATCGCCCAGACTCCTCTGCTGCAGTCCTTCCTGGTGATTGGTCCTTCCCCCTGCCAATGAGCAAGCGGGGGAGGGGGGCAGAGCAGGCTGCTTTTTGGGTGTAAAGAGGATTGGGGGGAATCCCCCACAGCTATGAGGGGCTCTGTGTCTCCTTCAGAATCTGTCTGTGTGTCCCAGCCTGTCAGTAATATCGGCACCGCTGCCTGTTTTTGGTGGCAGCGGCGTGACTAGTGGGGGTGTGTGGGCGCCTGGGCGGGTTGAGCAGCACCATCTACACAAGAAAGGAATGTCCACACATAAATAGAGTTGCTGCATTTTACTGGTGGTACTGGAAAAATGACACAACAGTCATATTACACTGACATACTATCCAGGGTCACTTGACAGTACCTAGTCAACCACTTTTAGTGGACAGTCCACAAAAGTCACATGTGAAAGCATCATGCAGCACTTTAAAGCAACCATCTTCCCTCTGATAGTCTCTCTCCACCTGGGGTCATTAATACACACTAGAATGGGATCTCATTAGTCACCTCCTCCATGCGTACGCCTCTCCCAGGACCCTCCAGGAGAATGACCTCACTCATGGAACTCTTGGCCTGGCCTAAAAAGCCTTTTTCAACCCACCCTAGCCTCCACTTCCATAAGGGTCAGCAAGTCCACAGCTGGCTCTCCTGGGTGCAGGTTCACTTCTTCCCATCCTCCAGCCATGACAGCTTTGAAACCAGAAGCCAAATTGCTTCTACAAGCGACTAATAGTCAATGTGGTAGCAGTGAAAGGAGTAGGACTAAGGGTCAAAGTTATGCATTTTTTTATCCTTACTTAATCTGGCAATCCACATGGCGATATTAGAGAACAATTGAACTTAAAGAGGAGGTCCAACCCCCCAAAAAAAGAGCAAAAGTCAGCAGCATCAAATACCGTAGCTGTTGACTGTTAAAAAGGAAGTAAACCCTTACAAACCACTTTGACCTACAGGTAAGCCTAGATTAAGGCTTACCTGTAGGTCCAAGAAATATCTCCTAAACCTATATGGTTTAGGAGATATTTGCCCAAAAACGGGCACCGCTGTCTACGGCGCATGCGCCGTAGACAGCGGCGCGCAGGCGCACTAAACGCGGCAGTTCCAAGAATGGAGCTGCCGCATTTGTCGACTCCCGTGCGCATGCGCGGGAGTGACGTCATCGCGGCTTCGCCGCTGTCATTCGGCGGAGCTGCGAGACGCCACAAGCAAGATGGATGCGGCGGACTACAGGGGACAGCGGCGACTTCGCTGGCTCCTGTGTCAGGTAAGTGACACATAATGGGCTACTATGCGATGCATAGTAGTCCATTATGCTTTACCTTTGCAGGGAAAAAAGAGGAAGTAAACTCATCAGGGTTTACTTCCTCTTTAATATCAGGGCACTTTCCTGTCCAGGGAGCCCATGGTGTCGGCACCCCAGCTGATTTTCAGTTTGATTCCTGGGTGCAGCCGCTGCCATTCCTGTTAAGAGAACCAAACAGTGACGCTTTCTAATTGGCCCAGCAGCGGGGGAAGGAGGAGGGGGGCTGAACTTTTGGGAGATTAGGCCGCAGCCCATCTCTTGGAAGTAGGGAAGGGGACCTGTCATAAACGAGTTCCTGTTCCCCCCTCCCCCCTAAAGGTGCCAAATGTGACACCGGAAGGAGGGGGGAAGCATATAAGTGGAAGTTCCAATTTTGGGTGGAACTCCATTTTAAGTGAAGATAAGTGAATATGCGGATGGCAGCAGGCGTGACAACAGTGAGATGTTGGCTGGAGAGAACACAATACTTTGGCAAACAGGAAGTGCAAAGGAATGGCTAAAACAGGAAGTTCATGGGAGGAGCAATGAGTTCAAAGTTCAAGAGAAACAAGGTTCAAGCCAGGATCATTCAAGGAATTGTCCAGGGAGCTGTCCAGCATCCCAGGTGGCTCAGCAAGGAGAGACATCTCCAGACACAGCAGAGCATTCCAATCAGCAATCACAAAGGAGTATACTGATAAGTGAACGTCTCATGAGGGACAAGATTCCTACATAAGAATCCCAAGAAAAGACTAGACAGAACAAAAGTGTGTACCCCCCCCCCCCCCTGTGTGATAGACACAGACTGGATAGGAAGGTGCCGCAGAGGTGGGGATGTGCAGCTTCTATACACTCAGCACGTCATATACTTTAAGGATGGGTGCCCATCTGTAGCCTATAAATTGACCAACAATGCAGCCTGTTCTGTGCCAATCTGCAGCCTATAAATTGACCAACAATGCAGCCTGTTCAGTGCCCATCTGCAGCCTATAAATTGACCAACAATGCAGCCTGTTCTGTGCCAATCTGCAGCCTATAAATTGACCAACAATGCAGCCTGTTCAGTGCCCATCTGCAGTCTATAAATTGACCAACAATGCAGCCTGTTCTGTGCCAATCTGCAGCCTATAAATTGACCAACAATGCAGCCTGTTCAGTGCCCATCTGCAGCCTATAAATTGACCAACAATGCAGCCAGTTCAGTGCCCATCTGCAGTCTATAAATTGACCAACAATGCAGCCTGTTCTGTGCCCATCTGCAGCCTATAAATTGACCAACAATGCAGCCTGTTCAGTGCCCATCTGCAGCCTATAAATTACCCAAGATTTAGCCGGTTCAGTGCCCATCTGCAGCCTATAAATGGACCAACAATGCAGCCAATTCTGTGCCCATTTGCAGCCTATAAATTGCCCAAAATGTAGCCTGTTCAGTGCCCATCTGCAGCCTATAAATTGCCCAAAATGTAGCCGGTTCAGTGCCCATCTACAGCCTAAAAATTGCCCAAAATGCAGCCTGTTCAGTGCCCACTTGCAGCCTATTTATTGACCAGCAATTCAGCCTGTTCAGTGCCCATCTGAAGCCTATAAATTGACCAACATTGCAGCCTGTTCAGTGCCCATCTGCAACCAGGCCATTCCCATCATTGCAGCCTCGCCAGTGTTGAATTATCCCTGCTGTCTCTGAGGGAAGAGGAGGAGCGAGTGCCATGCCTGCTGGCCCTGCTCATATGATCAACAGAACAGTGGCCCAATGAGTGGCCAGGAGGTGTGGCTGTGAGTAACGGAGCGCCGGGTACACAGAAGATTGCAGCTCTATGTAATTCAGCGGCGCTCGCTCCTCTTCCCTCAGAGGCAGCAGGGATCCCTGTACAATGTGCACCAATGATTTTCCTCTGATTTTAAGGGGAAAAAACTGCGTGTTATACACCGATAAATACGGTAAATACTGCCTGACGATACAATTCTACCTCGTTCTGGAATGAGTGAAAGAACGTGTAGCAGTTTGATTGTTCCTGTGTGGCGCACACCTGACCACCATCAGGTCTCTATAAACTAGGGTTGCATCGATACTAGTATTGGTATCGGTGCCGATACCGAGTATTTGCAAAAGTATTTGTAAATGCACCGATAGCTGAAACCGATACTTTCAGGCTCGGCTCTTTGAGCTGTCAGTGGGTCTCCCCATTGTTAAAGAATTCCGGTAATTGGAGCTGTCAAAAGAAAAAATAAAAAGCAGCCGGCAATGTTTATTAACAACATTGCTCAGCCCTGAAACACTAAAAATAAAAAGAAACATTGTTTCATTTTGTATATTTCTGTTATGCAGATCAAAGGGATGAACAAATGTTCCTCTGTTTAACCCCTCAATAACCCTTAATTTACTCTAATCAGCCTCAATTAACTCCCTATTCTCCTGCATTTAATTATTATTTTCCTGCTGTTTTTTCTTTTGTTCATGTCTATTTTATAAACGACAATTAAAACTTTTTTTTTTTGTTAGTGAATATTTTTTACACACATATATTAACATATATTTACATTTCACATTGAAAAAGTGCTAAATTAAAAAAAAAAATCAATTTATTTAATTTGTAAATAACTTTTCAATGCTTTGAAACCATTGCTGACAGCTGAAGTTAAAACAAAACAGTTGCGGTAGGTATCGGTAATTGGTATCGGTTAGTATTAAAAAAAAAAGGGTATTGGTGCAGCCCTACTATAAACGCTTTTATTCTCTGAACTAAGCGTCTCGTACTGCAAAGCCACCATCACCAGGAAACTTCCATCCCGATCCGTCCATCTCTGTTTGATTTGGTCCCAGTCCCAACAATTACAAGGTAGAAGTCTGTCTGTTTGCCTGAAAACACAGAGCTGGCCACACACAAAAAAAAATAAAAATGAATTCCTTCTAATGCCATCTGTTGCCCGTCGCTGCCAGAAACCAAGCAGCAAAAGAGCCATTCTCTATGTTTACACTCGTGCCACAGGCAGCTTTTTAAAGGTTCTACTGAGAAGTCGTCTGTGGGCGGATGGCGGACAGAGAATCCTGGGATTTGGCATGTGAATAAAACCCTCAGTGTTGAGCCCTGCGTGTCTCCAGGACCTCCTCAGGTGCGAGGCGTCTGGACCCGGGGCCTCCTCAGGTGCGAGGCGTCTGGACCCGGGGGCCTCCTCAGGTGCGAGGCGTCTGGACCCGGGGGCCTCCTCAGGTGCGAGGCGTCTGGACCCGGGGGCCTCCTCAGGTGCGAGGCGTCTGGACCCAGGCCTCCTCAGGTGCGAGGCGTCTGGACCTGGGGCCTCCTCAGGTGCGAGGCGTCTGGACCCGGGGCCTCCTCAGGTGTGAGGCGTCTGGACCCGGGGGCCTCCTCAGGTGCGAGGCGTCTGGACCTGGGGCCTCCTCAGGTGCGAGGCGTCTGGACCCGGGGGCCTCCTCAGGTGCAAGGCGTCTGGACCCGGGGGCCTCCTCAGGTGCGAGGCGTCTGGACCTGGGGCCTCCTCAGGTGCGAGGCGTCTGGACCCGGGGGCCTCCTCGAGTGCAAGGCGTCTGGACTCGGGGGCCTCCTCAGGTGCAAGGCGTCTAGGTACCACACATCATGTTTCTCTCACCTGTGGCATGAAAAGGCAAACGGGGGAGCTGAGTACGAAGCTCGTCCCCTACGCAGCCAGCCGGACGCTCGTCCATCCCGCTAACCAGCAACGCCACACACACATTCACGGAGATTTAATCCTTCTCACAGAGAGATCCGGTCTGGACGGGAGGGGGGCGGCGAGAGTACATCAAATTTATTGCAAAAACAAACCAAAATATGAACCTGCATCCTCCGTAAACCGCAGAACTCGGGCGCTTGCACAAAGCGTCTGTATTTTATCTTACGATTCATTGGCAGGATCATTTATTTCGTCTGGCGAGAGGTCTGCTGAATGGTGTACTTTTTACTGTCTGGAAGAGGATTTCTTCCAAATATTGCTAGAATTAAACACAAGTGTCCTTTTTTTTTTTTCGTCTTGTTTTTTGGTGCTGTGCAACTTTCTCCCTCGGTTCCCCCTGGTTCAATAAGCTGTATATTGTAATCTTAGAAGAATGAACTGGGGAGAAATATAGTTCACACATACTGACATGTTGTAAAATGTCTGTCACCGCAAGGACACACAATGTCTGTCACCGCAAGGACACACAATGTCTGTCACCGCAAGGACACACAAGACACACAAGAAACAAGTGTCCCATTCACACTGCGACATGCTGCAATTTATCACGGCGCACCTCGCTGAATCGCATTGGCAATGTACAGCACCGCACTACATTGCTATGAATGAAGTTATAAAGTTTGTGATATGCTGAATCACGCGCCACACTGCACAATATGTCTTCAAATTTTATTTTAAGAAATTGTCAGGTTGCTTTAACTGACATCACATGCAGAGGGAAGCTCATCTGGATCAGCAGATGAATGAAACAGAATCGACACAAAAGTAACAATGTTACATTGTATCTACTCTGTCTCCAGTCTGATCAATGTTTATAAACAATGTTAGTTTATATCTCTCTATCTTCTGTCTGATCAATGTTTATAAACTGTTACTTTGTATCTCTCTATTTCCTGTCTGATCAATGTTTATTAAAGTGGTTCTGCACCTTTGAAAAAAAAAAATATTAAAAGCCAGCAGCTACAAATATTGCAGCTGCTGACTTTTAATAATTTGAAACTTACCTGTCCCAGGGTCCAGCGATGTCGGCGGCAGATGATGAGCAATCGCTCGTCTCTCTGCTGCCCCCCGCCGCCATCCTCTGTCAGGGAATCGGGAAGTGAAGCATTGTGGCTTTACTGCCCGGTTCCCTACTGCGCATGCGCGAGTCACGCTGCGCGTCTCTGCTGGTCCCCCGCTGTGTCTTGGGAACTGTGTGTTTCCCAGAACAAAACGGGGGGGGGGGGGGGGGGGTGTCGGTGGGGCATCTGCGGCGGTCTGCGGTGGTCTTGTCCCGGAAGTGGGTGCAGTTACCTGGATTATCCAGGTAACTGCACCCCCCTCCCAACCGTGTGTATGCAACGCTGAAAGTTAGAAAATGTATGTACTTTTCTTTTATACTAGTATGTGAAGAAATTAAAAATATTTTTCAGTGTGGGTATAACACCAAGAAAAAAAATCCAATGGGCATTCGAAAGAACATTTAATGATGTTTAAAATGAGTAAAAAAAAAAAAACACCCAAAAGTGAATGATGACTGTGTGCTTCTTCTGAAGGGAACCACTCTGTAGACCCCAAAACATGCCACCCTTACCCTGCTTCCAAATGTGTTTGCCTTGCCATACTCCACCAAAATGTGTCACACTTACCGTACCCTGAAACATGTCTCTCTCACCATACCCTAAAATACGTCACCCTTAGCAAACCCTGAAACATTTCACCCTTACCATATCCCCAAACACATCACCATACCCCAAAACATGTCACCCTTACTATACCCCAAAACATGTCACCCTTACCATACCCCCAAACATATAACCCTTACCATACCCCAAAACATGTCACCCTTGCCAAACCCCTAAATACGTCACCCTTACCAAACCCCAAAACACGTCACCCTTACCATACCCCCACACATGTCACCCTTACCATACCCCTAAACACATCACCCTTACCATACCCCAAAACATATCACTCTTACCATACCCCAAAACACATCACCCTTACCAATACCCCAAAACACATCACCCTTACCATACCAAACATGTCACCCTTACCATACCCTCAAACACATCACCCTTACCCTAACCCCAGACATGTCACCCTTACCAAACCCCAAAACACATCACCCTTACCATACCCCCAAACATGTCACCCTTACTATACCCCTAAACACATCACCCTTACCATATCCTAAAACCCATCACCCTTACCCTACACTAAAACCTGGCACCCTTACCATATCCTAAAACACGTCACCCTTACCATACCCTCAAACATGGCATCCTTACCATACCCTACAACAAATTACCCTTAACATACCTTGAAACATGTCACCTTCACCATACCGTGAAACACGTCAACCTTACCATACCCTGAAGCACTTCACCTCTACCAAACCTTAAAACACGTCACCCTTACCATACCCTGTAACATGTCACCCTTACCATACCCCGAAACATGTCCATGTTACCATATCCTGAAACATGTCATGCCCCAAAATGAATCACTCTTACCATATCCAGAAAAGCATTTCCTATACTATACCCCAAAAATGCATCTCCCTTACCATACCCCAAATTGCTTAACCCTTACCATACCCAAAACATGTAACCCTTATCATATCCCAAAAGGCGTCACTCATACCACACCCCAAAATGTATCACCCATAGAATACCCCAAAACAAGCCACCCAATGCATTGCCCTTAACCTACCTTAAAACATGTCATCGCCTCCCCCACCATATCTCAAAACAGGTAACCCTTACCATACCCCGCCGAGACACGTTAAACTTACCATTCCCCCAAAATTAGTTAACCCTACCATACCCAAAAACTCATTGGCATTACAATAGTGTAAAACCTGGAAGCAGTCTCACCTTTCCTGAGGTTAATTTAGTCGATTGAAGGTGATGCTCGTTGTAAATTGTGGAGTGGATCCCTTCAGAGGAAGCACACAAACTCCTGGGGGAATCGAGCTTAGTGCCCCTCCAATGGCAGACGGGCTGCATTTGTAAAGGTGACACGTTTCGTGGTAGTGACCTCTTTTCCAATATCATGGAGTGGGAGGAAGCACAGAGTTATCATTTACATTGGTGAGTGTGGTACTCTTTTTATATATTTTATATATCATTAGATGTACTTTTTAATATCTGGGCACTCGTGAACAAATGTTCAGTCCTCTCCTATATACACGGTACAGGGAACACTTACCTACTCACCATAACAATATGATGATCATTGGCAGGAAAATAGGTTTCTTTTTGGGGAATGGGACCAGGAAAAGGGACATCTGCGTAAGAAGCATGGGCCCAAGAGGTTTGGGTTCAGTGGTTGGTTCCCATGGGAGGATGGACCAGGTCCAGGTATCAGACACACACTGGAGTGATGACCTTCACACTGTCCGGCTTTATAGACAATTATCATCGAAGACTTCATCAGTCACCGGCTATCTGCGCTCGCATCCGAGAACGTGGGCTGTTCCCGGCCACCTCACATCCCAGATCCTCCTGCTTTAATTAAAATGATTAATGGGGCCAGACTCCTTCACTGCATCCAACATGTTGTCTTCCCCACCCAGTGCCTGCGCTGCCCTCGACTATGAATTTTAATCGTCCGCAGCTTTTGTGACCTCATTATGCATACAGAGATGTCCCTTATGTCTTCCTGCTTGTAATGTTAATGTTGTTTGATTACCTGCATTTCTCCTGACAAGGAATCATTGCGTTTGTTTTAAAGAAATCTCTGACAATGGCCAATGTCCTACAAGGGAATGATAAGGGTTTCTTTTTTTATATATTTTCTTTATTTTGATCAGGACCAAAAAAAAAAAAAGAAAAAGAAGAAGATAATTCAACTATTCACAAAAAAAAAGAAAAATGTAAGTAGGATATTGCATATTGCATTGAAACTCTTTTTACATGTTTACCAGGCTAATCTTAACTGTAGTGCTGAAATAGCCTATTGGTAATAGAGCTCAATAACTCAAGCTCTATGACTTGAGTTGTCCCTTATGTCTTCCTTCTTGCAATGTTAATGTTGTTTGATTACCTGCATTTCTCCTGACAAGGAATCATTGCGTTTGTTTAAAGAAATCTCTGACAATGGCCAATGTCCTACAAGGGAATGATAAGGGTTTTTTTTTTTTTTTTATATTTTCTTTATTTTGATCAGGAACAAAGAAAAGCTAATTCAAGTATTCACAAAAAAAAATGTAAGTATGGATATTGCATATTGCATTAAAACTCTACATGTTTACCAGGCTAATCTTAACCGCAGTGCTGAAATAGCCTATTGGAAATAGAGCTCAATAGCTCAAACTCTATGACTTGAGTTGTCCCTTATGTCTTCCTTCTTGCAATGTTAATGTTGTTTGATTACCTGCATTTCTCCTGACAAGGAATCATTGTTGAAAGAAATCTCTGACAATGGCCAATGTCCTACAAGGGAATGATAAGTGTTTTTTGTTCATGTCAAGATGAGGAGGAGCCTTGGAAGAAGGGGATCACAGAACAATGTGCCGGGGGGGGGGGAGCATTTGCACTAGAAAGGGTAGGGAGAAGATGATTATTTCTAGGTGGGATTGATAGGTGGAGGGGCAGAGGAGGAGTACCTATACTAGCATACATGATGGGGGTATTTTGGTAAAAATCCTGGGGGGAAGATCTGCACTAGGAGCGGAGACTAACAGGGGTAAGACCTGCTCCAGGAGAGGAAGGGAAATTTGGGGGATGTGCCAGGAGGCATGAACTGGAGGGTCTGCATTGGGGGGGTGGAGGTAAGAGGATTTACACCAGGAGGGGGGACCTGTGCGGGGAGGATGAGGACCTGCGACAGGAGGGGGAACCTGTGCCAGGAGATGAGGGGGAAGACCTGCGCCGGAAGGATGAGGATTTGCGCTAGGAGAGGGATCTGTGCTGGGTGATGGAAGAGAGGATTGGGATGGGGGGATTTGTGCCAGGACAGGATATCCTGGGGCTGTTAGTAAGAGGGATTGAGGGGAAGATCTGTGCTTGTAGGGATAATGGGGGTTATTTGTGCTAGGAAAGGAACTTGGGGGGGGGACTTGTGCCAGAAGGGGGAATGCAGGGGATGACAGAGGTAAGATCTGCCCCAGGAGAGGGGACTTGTGCTGAGAGAATGAGGATCTGTGCTAGGAGGGGGGATTTATGCTGTGGGCATGGGGAGGAATAGGATCTGTGCCAGGAGGGGGGATTTGTGCCGCAGGGATGGGGGGGAGAGGATTTGCACCAGGAAGGGGGATCGGGGGGGGGGGGTTGTGCTAGAAGAGAGTATTGGGGGGTGGACCCATGCTAAGATGGGAAATATTGGGGCTATTAGAAATGGAGTTTGGGGGGGGTGGATTTGTTCACGGAAGGGGAACCTGGGGGGTGACAGGCTTAAAATTTGTGCTAGGAGAGGACATTTGGGGGGTTTGTGTTGGGGTAAAGAAGATTTGCGCTAAGAGGGGGGACCCATTCAAGGAGAAGAATTTTTGGGGGGATTTTGGGGAGAAGATTTGCGCTAGTGGGTATGATTAATGGGTATTTGTGCTATGGGGGGGATTTATGCTAGTAGGGGTGACTGTGGGGGGGTTTGCACTACGGGTGGACACCTGAGGGGAGGATTTGCACCAGGCGGGTGAGATCTGGAAAGGGGGAGGATTTGCGCTTGGAGGGGAAGTTTGAGGGGTGAGGATGTGTGCTAACAGGGTGCTTTTTTGGAAAGGGATAGCGGTGATTGCAAGGAACATTTTGGAAGAGAGAGGATTTGAGCTTAGAAAGACGATGGGGGAAAGATCTGTGCTTGGGGGGGACCTCAGCAGGGCGAGATCTGTACCCCTTGGGGGAAGGGGGGCGCAGTTTGGTGTCTTCACCCTGGGCGCTAGGTGACCTTGTCCCGGCACTGCGTATGGTGGCCAAAAAGATACTTAACTAAAAACTATGCATTTTATGGATCCCTGTCCACTTCATCAGGAGTAGATGCAAGGAGTGGACTTCATCAGGAGTAGATGCAAGGAGTAGACTTCATCGGAAGTAGATGCAAGGAGTAGACTTCATTGGGAGTAGATGCAAGGAGTAGACTTCATCAAGAGTAGATACAAGGAGTAGACTTTATCAAGAGTAGATGCAAGGAGTAGACTTCACCAGGCATAGATGCAAATGAGTAGACTTCATCAGGAGTAGACTTCATCAGGGATTGATGCAAGGAGTAGACTTCCTCAGGAGTAGATACAAGGGATGCATCAGGGATAGATGCAAGGAGTAGACTTCATCAGGAGTAAATGCAAGGAGTAGACTTCATCAGGGATAGACGCAAGGAGTATACTTCATCAGGAGTAGATGCAAGGAGTAGACTTCATCAGGAGTAGATGCAAGGAGTAAACTTCATCAGGAGTAGATGCAAGGAGTAGACTTCATCAGGGATAGATGCAGGGAGTAGACTTCATCAGGAGTAGATGCAAGGAGTAAACTTCATCAGGAGTAGATGCAAGGAGTAGACTTCATCAGGAATAGATGCAAGGGGTAGACTTCATCAGGAGTAAATGCAAGGAGTAGACTTCATCAGGAGTAAATGCAAGGAGTAGACTTCATCAGGAGTAGATGCAAGGAGTAGACTTTATCAGGAGTAGATGCAAGAGATTATAGATCAGCTTAAAAAAGTTAACTCAGCAGCCATGGGGGATGCAACGGGAACGTGGCAGAGCAGCCCAACCCAACCACAGGACAAACGGAGAAAGTGTAAAATGTAATAATGATACCTCTGGCCAATATTGATATATGGAGACCTACCGTGTGAGTGAAGGTGGAAATATACAGAAACTTTTGGCCACAATTTATACTGCCTTTGTTTTAACCCTTTCATGTCTGATGGGTACATTTTCATGGAACCTGGTTTATGGATTTTGCAGTGCTTCACTTTAAGAATATTCTTTTTTGTCAAAGTAACAATAAATGATAGTTTGTTTTTTGTTATGGAGCCAATATCGTCTCATTTTAAATGCAAAAAAAAAAACAACAACTGAAATTCAGTAAAATAAAAACATAAAAAAGTTAAATAATTTCTCTGCAATCTTTCCTGCGGTGATTTTGATCTAATGAGCACAGCCTGAGGAAATGACTGTATAAAATGTTTTGTCTGTGTCTCCCGAGAACAGGCGTTCACTATATACACGCTTTATGTCAATTATTTATCACGCCTGAAGACAAAAATATGCATTCATTTCTTCTACTTCACGGCACATTGTGGACGTCTCCGGCATTTGCCGTGGTTGTACATTTCGGATAAACTAGTGCTGACAGCGGGATCCATAAGACAACCACGATGGAGATCATGAAGTACTGTGTGTGGCTGAGGGACTTATATGCGACTGATGCAGAAGTAGCCAATCAGTGGCCCTATTTCACACAAAACCCGCCCCCTGCCATGGCATAGAGACGGAAAAGGCCGGGTATGGCCAGACCCCAGGTGACCTCCAAGTTGGAGGTCAAACTTTTTTTTAGTAGAAGCAGCGTGGGTTGACCGGCAGTCTAAGAGCTCCTTCAGACAGGTGGTAACGCTCACAGATCTCGCGATCCATGGTGAATTGCTTTTCAGAGGGCAGTATAGCAGTGCCTGCCAGGTGTTTTGGAGACATTACTGCCACTTGCTGGTGCCTGTTTTTGCTTCTTGGCAAGTTTACATTGCAGGACTACAATTGTAAGCCAAGCGTATGGCTTGGGGGTGCAGTGTGGCCTCAATGGGTGAGCCTGACAGGTGGTTCCACCTCTTTTCCTGGCTGGAGGACATCCAGCATCCTCTAGGCTAGAGGTCTCCAATCTTTCTAAACAAAGGGCCAGTTTATTGTCCTTTGGGATTTAGAGGGGCCAGTCTGTGGCCTATGGTGGTAGAAAATGTCAGTTGGAATAAACAAGGCATCATTCTTGGCATTAGTGGAAGGAATAGTGCCCCACTGATGGTGTCAGTGTATGGAATAGTATCCCATTGATGGTGTCGTTGTTAGGAACAGGGCCCTCTTGATGGTATCAGTGGGTGGAATAGTGTGCCGATGATGGTATCAGTGGGTGGAATAGTGTCCCGATGATGGTATCAGTGGGAGGAATAGCGCCCAATAAATGGTGTCAGTATGAAGAATAGTGCCCTATTGATGGTGTCAGTGGAAGGAATAGTACCCCATCAATGGTGTCACTGGGCGGAAGATTGCCCCATCATTGGTGTCACTTGGGGAAATAGAGCCCCATTGATGGTATCAATGGGGCATAATACCCTATCATTTACCCCATCATCTGTGTCATTGGGAAGAAGAGTGCCCCTTAATGGTGTCAGTGGGAGGAATAGTGCCTCATTCATGGTGTCATTGGGGGGAAAAAGTGCCCCATCATTGGTGTCAGTGGATAAAATAGTGCCCCATTGACGGTGTCAGTTGAAGGAATAGTGCCCCATCTATGATGTCAGTAGGATGACTAGTTCCCCCTTAAGGGTATCAGTGGAAAGAATATTGCCCCATCATTGGTGTCTGTGGGAGGAATTATGCCCCATCATTGGTGTCAGTGGGAGGAATAGTGCCCCATCATTGGTGTCAGTGGGAGGAATAGTGTGCCATCATTGGTATCAGTGGGAGGAATAGTGCCCCATCATTGGTGCCAGTGGGAGGAATAGTGCCCCATCATTGGTGTCAGTGGGAGGAATAGTGTACCATCATTGGTATCAGTGGGAGGAATAGTGCCCCATCATTGGTGCCAGTGGGAGGAATAGTGCCCCATCATTGGTGTCAATGGGAGGAATAATGCCCATATATGATATCAGTGCAAGGAATGGTGCGCCCTTAATGGTGTCAGTGGGAGGAATAGTACACCAAGGGCTGGATAGGCAAGCAAAGGTCCACATCTGGTCCCCCCTGAGCTGCAGTTTGGAGACCACTGATCGTGCCATTTCCTCCTCGGCTCGATCGTCCCTGGCCTGGCTCTTTCCTCCGTTGGATTTCATTTTTTTTTCAAGCATCATTGGCTCTGAAATAACGGTATATAATGTCATTGGACTATTAATGATGGGCGGGTGGGGAGGAGGAGGAGTAAGCCAATGAACTTTCATTTTGAGATATATCTAAACCCAAGAACAAAAAGGTAATATAATTGCAGATAAAGTAAACCTTTCCTCGAAGGCACACAGATTCTGCCATTGTAGGGCTCCTATGGTTGTCTGCCAGGTGACCCTCTGCCCTCTGCGCCACTCATAAAACACAAGCGTTTATTAATTTCCACCGCCAGCCTCTGAATTATCCGGGATAAGATCACTTGTTACCCCGGGAAAAAAAATTGTTTCATATTTCACAATACAGATCCGCGTCTCGGAGCCGCACTTAGCGAAAATTGGAAATCATTTCGCTTTTTGTCCTTTTTTTTTTATTATTATTGCATCTCGCCATCCTGTAGATCTCATACAATCTCACCGCTTAATTACTCTGCCGCCATCCTTTAATAAGATATAGCTAATGGAGCCGAGCGTCATTCCGGAAAAACCTCCGCACTCTGCCTCGTTAAATTTAGTATTCTCCTCCTTTTTTTTTTCCTCTTCCCTTTTATCCAGCGGTTTCTATCGCTTCGTATTTTAATTAAGCGAGCGAACCGTGCGCCGTTTTTTTTTTTTTTGCCGCGCTCACAATAAAGAGAAGGTGCTGACACCGTAATCGCGCTTTAAATTTAATGTACAATATCTTTAACTCTCTTTTTTTTTTTTTTTTTTACGAGGCGGACTTCTCTGTTCTGGTAGCAAAAAAGCAATAAAGGGAAGAGACAAACGGCCCGTTCTCACGCCGCGGCGGTAATTAAAAATGCGACGTGAGAGACGCGGTGTGATTGTGTAAATAAACACAAGGAGGAGGGGGTAACGAGGAGGCAATGCGCATGGGGTGTCGTTACACCGGAGATCCGCTCCTGTTAAAAATCAATATTACGCATAATTGCGCATAAAGAACGTTTCGCATTATTAGAAAGAGAGAGAAAAAAAAAAAAGAAGATTTTCTTTTCCTGAGATTTTAGCAAAAAAGTATTTAGATTCAGCAGCTGAAAACTTGATCACCCAGAAGCCTCGTCTCCGCGGGATTGGGTACTTCTCCTGGGAGGCTGCTCAGAGCTTGAAGTCCAGTTATGCCGCGTACACACGCGGTCGGAATTCTCGTCGGAAAAAAAGCTCTGATCCTTTTCCTGACGGAATTCCGCTCAGACTGTCTTGCCTACACACGGTCACACCAAATTCCGATCACCAAGAACGCGGTGACATACGACGCGTACGACGGGACTAGAAAAAGGACGTTCAATACCCTGTAGCCAATAGCTGCCGTCTCGTAGTTGGATCTGAGCATGCGTGAGTTTTTGCGCGTCGGAATTTCATACACACGATCGGAATATCCGATAGAAAGTTTTTCCATTGAGAACCTGCTATCAAATTTTTGCTGGCTTGGAATTCGGACAGCTAAATTCCGATGGAGTGTACACACGGTCGCATTTTCCGATGAAACGATCTCATCGGTCTTTTGCTGGCCGAAATTCCGATCGTGTGTACGCGGCATCAGACAGCTTTCACATTGGGCCTCGGGGGCATTGGCGGTAAAGCGCCGCTATTTTTAGCGGGGCTTTACCATCGTTTTAGCGGCGCTATTCGGCCGCTAGCTGTGCGCTTTTAACCCACCCGCTAGCGTCCGCTTTGAGCAACGGCGCTTTGCCGGCGGTTTCGGCGGCTCTGCCCATTGTTTTCAATGGGCAGGGGTGCTTTAGGAGTGGTGTATACAAAGATGCAAAGATGCTGCTTGCAGGACTTTTTTTTTTTACTGTCCTGCAAGCGCACCGCTCCAGTGTGAAAGCGCCCGGGCTTTCACATTGGAGAGACAGGAGAATCGCTTTACAGGCGCTATGCAGGCGTTATTTTTAGCGCTGTAGCGCCTGTAAAGCACCCCCAGTGTGAAAGCAGTTTAGCCACCTCCATGGAGGAGTCTGCCATTATGCGCAGGTGCCTGTGGCTCCAATGTTTATAAACATACAGACGAGGGTTGCCACCTGTCCGGGATTCACCCGGACAGTTCGGTTTTGGAATAATTCCTCACTCATTAAAATTATGCTCTGTACACACGGTCGGAAATTCCGACAGAAAAGGTCCGATCGGATTATGTTGTCGGAAAATCCGATCGTGTGTTGGCTCTATCAGGCTTTTTCCTTCTGAGATTCCGACGGAAAAGGTTTGAGAGCAGGATCTCAAATTTTCCGACAACAAAATCAGATCTGACTTTTTCCGATCGTTTGTAGAGAATTCCAACGGACAAAGTGCCATGCATGCTCAGATTAAATTACGAGACCAAAGCTATCGGCTACTAGCCTCTATGTAATCCCATCGTACGCAACGAATGTCACCTTGTTCCGACCGATCGAATTTTCCGACAACTTTGTCTGACCGTGTGTGTGCAACACAAGTTTCGGCAAAAATCAGTCGGAAAAAATCTTACGGATTTTGTGGTCAGAATGTCAGACCGTGTGTACAGGGCATTAGAAGAAAAGAGGTTTAACCTTAAACTACGTAGAGGGTTCTTTACTGTAAAAAGCGGCAAGGATGTGGAATTCCCTTCCACAGGCGGTGGTCTCAGTGGGGGGCATCGATAGTTTCAAGACACTATTAGATAAGCACCTGAACGACCACAACATACAGGGATATACAATGTAATACTGACATACATAGGTATGCACCTCAAAGGTCAAACACAGATGTGTGCGTGACATAATTACTGCCCTCTTCCCCACTCTTCATCCTGAAACAATGGGGGGGTAGGTGGGAGCAAGGGGGACCAGGGCATCAGAAATAAGAGGGACAGGGTGAGTGGAGGGGGTGGCATATATTGGTACCAATCCCACCCCCGCTGTCCAGGTTCTGGGGATCGGTGAGGAAGGATCACGGTTTACCTTTCACCTGACCCCAGGACTAGGGTGTGCCCAGGCACACCTGGCACACCCCCTTGCGCACGACTATGCTGACATATAATCGCACACATGGGTTGGATTTGATGGGCTTGTGTCTTTTTTTTCAATCTCACCTACTATGTAACTATGGAATCATGCGTCCGGGTTTCGGACTGCCTGAAACCCGGACACGTTATTCAGACTGGACTATGGCTTCCCAGCAGGGTTGCTAGCTGCAATTGTCTCAGCTGAGAGTGTCTGTTACACTCTCTTTCACACTAACAACCCCCCCAACAAACACACAGCCAGACAGGAGAGGAGAGAGGGCTTGATCTGCTCCTCTCCTCCCCACCCCTAACCCTCTGTGTCTGCCCACACTCCAATCACCGGCGCTGTGCCTTAGAAAAGGAAAGTGGGGGCCGGAAATGTGAAGTCCAGCAGCCTCAGATACATCTGGATGAGAGCTGCTGACTGCCAAGGGGTGAGTGAGCTCACCATCCATCCCTGTCTGTGACTGAAGTCTCCCCCCTTACATCAGAGTTCCCCTTTACACCAGAGGCTACAGTGTTCCCTCTTACATCAGAGTCCTCTCCGTACATTAGAGTTCTCAGTGTTTCCACTTACATCAGAGTTCCCCTTTACACCAGAGGTGTCCCCTCATACAGCAGAGTCCTCTCCGTACATCAGAGTTCTCAGTGTTCCCCCTTACATCAGAGTTCCCCTTTACACCAGAGGCCACAGTGTCCCCCCTTACATCAGAGACCTCTCCGTACATCAGAGTTCTCAGTGTTCCCCCTTACATCAGAGTTCCCATTTACACCAGAGGCCACAGTGTTCCCCCTTACATCGGAGACCTCTCCGTACATCAGAGTTCTCAATGTTTCCCCCCTTAAATCAGCATTCCCAGAGCATCTCTTATGTTAGAGGCCCCAGAGTTCTCCCTTACATCAGAGTCTGCAGAGTCCTCCCTTACAGTGAAAGAGAACTCTGCGAGTTCAGATGTAAAAGGGGAACTCTGTGGACTCTGATGTAAAAAGGGAACTCTGTGGACTCTGATGTAATAGGGCAACTCTTGTTATTAACTTCATATGATTAGAAATGTTATTTAATATCAAAATCTACGTATAGTTTATACTATAAAAAAAAAATTGCTGTGCGCCGCTAAAATGTTTGGGTTTAACTTGAAGAAAAGGTTACAAGCATTGTACACTCACCCCCCACCACCACCCAACACCTTAAAACAGCCCACCTGGCAAAATACTTTCCCTCCTCCCAGATCAAGTGATCTCTCCTATTCCCTGGATGGCGCCTAATCATTCTGCACATGCGTGCCACGGCCCCAATTCAAAGCTTTCCCCATAGGAACAAACGAGGTCGTGATGCACATGCACAGACTGAAGAGAGAGCCAGCTTTACCCATCACAGAAGAAAGATGGCGAGATCGGGCATGAAGGTATTATCCCAGGCTGGCTGCACTCCGGGCAGGGTTGCCACCTGTCCAGGATTCACCCGGACAGTACAGGTTTTGAACCATGCGTCCGGGGTTACAGACTGCATGAAACCCGGACACATTTATTCACACAAACTGTGGCTAATTGTCCCGGGCAGAAGGAAAACTTTACTACCCCCCCCCCCCCCCCCTCATCTGCCCCCTCCACGGAGTTGAGCGATCTGTTGATTGGCCATACAGAGCACTAATCAGAAATGGCCCCCTCCCCCTAAGGAGGGAGGGGATACCTCCATCCACCTAATTTGTGTGGATAGAGCAATCAGTTTTTTTTCATTCAGTCCACAAATCAGATGTATTGCAAGAGTTTTTTTTTTTTTTTAAATATTGTGCTGAGGTTTATGCATGGCTGTGAGAGTCTTAAGCCCCATACACACTCTCAGTTGTTCTGCTGATTTTTTTCCTTCAGATTTACCAAAAACCATGTAGTAGAAGGGCCTGCCTGATTGCATACAAATTGAAACCCCTAAGGTGTGACCTCATATTATACGGTTTTGGTAAATCTGAAGGAAAAAATCAGCAGAAAAACTGATAGTGTGTACGGGGCTTTACGTGTCACAATGCATTCTAAGCATATTTTATGGGTACAAGAATGTTTAAGATTGGCTTGTAGAAAGGCCCCTTTCACACTGTAAGGGCGTTGTCAGTATTTTAGCATAGTTTTAGCGGCGGTATGCGGCCGCTAGCGGGGCGGTTTTAACCCCTGCTAGCAGCCGAAAAAGGGTTAAAACCGCCTGCAAAGCGCCGCTGCATCGGCGCTTTGCCGGCGGTATAGCCGTGCTGCCCCATTGATTTCAGTGGGTAGGAGCGGTTTAGGAGTGGTGAATACACCGTTCCTTCACCGCTCCAAAGATGCGGCTACCAGGACTTTTTTCACCGTCCTGCCAGCACACCGCTCCAGTGTGAAAGCCCTCCGGCTTTCACACTGGCGTGAAAGGGGCCGGTTTTTTCAGGCGCTACACAGGCGCTATTTTTAGAGCTGTAGCACCTGAAAACCGCCCCAGTGTGAAAGGGGCCAAAAGGTGGCAACCCTAAGGCCCCTTTCACATTGGGGCGGTGTGGGCATCGGCGGTAAAGCGCCGCTATTTTTTGCGGTGCTTTACTGTTGTTTTAGCGGCGATATGCGCCCGCTAGCGGGGTGCTTTTAACCCCCCTTAATGGCCAAAAAAGGGTGAAAAAACGCCCGCAGCGGCGCTTTGCCGGTGGTATAGCCGCGTTGCCCCATTGATTTCAAAGCGCCGATGCAGCGGCGCTTTGCCGGCGGTATAGCCGCACTGTCCCATTGATTTCAATGGGTAGAAGCGGTTTAGAAGCGGTGAATACACCGCTCCAAAGATGCGGCTAGCAGGACTTTTTTCACCGTCCTGCCAGCGCACCGCTCCGGAGGGCTTTCACGCCGTTTTTTTTAAGGCGCTACACAGGCGCTATTTTTAGCGCTGTAGCACCTGAAAACCGCCCCAGTGTGAAAGGGGTCTAACTCCTGGGGGATTTGTTAAATAACTTCAATAAAGTCGAACGCATCGCATTATAAACTCATAAACATAAAACACATAAAGGAAAAGAAAAAAAAAATACCAAAAACGAGCCGAAAACGTTTACTCTTTTTCTAGGAACTCTGTTAAAGTAAAGATAAGTTTCTGAAGGCGGAGGGCCGTACGCGGCGGCCGAGAGGTATGGCTGACGCAGCGATAATTGACCATCTTGTATTATTTCAGCCTAATTGGAGTGTAAATGGCGGCATAATGGGCGGCATTTGTGTAATGTGATGGCGGAGCAGATGGCTCTGATAAGTGAAAATATGCCGAATACACCTTCCTAATATCAGACTGGAGCAATTGTATTTTAATCAGAGACCCGCTAATACCAGGACGGCATCTGCTCGGGGAAATGGCGGGGAGAGGCGGCAATCAGAGCCACCCGTCTTTCATCATCCAGATGAGATTTAATGAGGACGTTACGCAGATTAAAGTTCAACTCTGCAAGATGAAGCGAAGGTGATTAATCGAGAAACAAGCCTTCCCTTACAGGAGCCATGCTTTAATGAGAGTGCTTATTATCCCATTCTAATGATTGTTCTGTACTGATATCACTCCGGAGGCACCGCGGCTTATCGGGAGCACAACGCACACCTGAAAGTCACTGCATATTACTATTTATATAGCTCTGACATACGCCACAGCAATCTACACTGAACTGTTCACATCAGTCTCTGCACCAGAGGAGCTTACACTCTAATGTCCCCCCCACAATCACGCACTATTATTATTATACATTTATATAGCTCTGACATATACCGCAGTGCTGTACAGAGAACACTGAGCCATTCACATCAGTCTCTGTACCAGAAGAGCTTACACTCTAACAGGGGCAGACTGACAACTCATGGGGCCCCCGGGCAATGGAAGAAGATTGTGGGGCCTCCAGGCAATAGGA
This sequence comes from Lithobates pipiens, assembly GCF_037356315.1. Lineage (NCBI taxonomy): Eukaryota > Metazoa > Chordata > Amphibia > Anura > Ranidae > Lithobates > Lithobates pipiens. Next base: position 22,302,903 of record NW_027507764.1, on the reverse strand, counting down.
GAAGATTATGGGGCCCCTGGGCAATAGGAGATTATGGGGGGTCCCAAGGCAATAGGAGATTATGGGGCTCCTGGGCAATAGAGTATGGGGCCACACAGTATACAGACACACAGTATACACAAACAGAATACACACACTGAAAAGGTACTGGAGAGGCGGGGCAGCTATAATTTGGGGATTTTTTTTAAAAAACACAGATTTTTACATACTGTCCCAGGTTTTATTGAGGCTGGCAACCCTGATGGGGCCCCTTAGTAGCATGAGGCCCTCGGGCAGTGCCCGAGTACCCGAATGGTCAGTCCGCCCATGCACTCTAATGTCCCCCCACAGTCACACACTATGATTATTACACATTTATATAGCTCTGACTTATACCGCAGTGCTGTACAGAGATCACTGAGCCGGTCACATCAGTCTCTGAACCAGAGGAACTTACACTCTAATGTCCCCCCAGTCTTCCAGTTATTATACATGTATATAGCTCTGACATATACCACGGTGCTGTACAGAGAACACTGAGTCAGTCACATCAGTCTCTGTACAGAGGAACTTACAATCTAATGTCCTCCCTACAGTCACACACTTTTATTAGTATACATTTATATAGCTACGACATATACCATGATGCCGTACAGCCTACCCTGCATCACTTTCTGCATGCCCCATTTGGGTGCCCTCACTTTGATTGCCTTTTGGTACCCACTGCAAAAGAATCTGAGACTTCTTACTATTTTTTATATTGTTTATTACTATTGATTACATGTACATTTTGTCTCTTTTTTGTAGAATATTTTATAACCTCCTGAAGAAGCACTCAAACTGCGAAACATGTAGTGCTTTTCCTGTAACAATACGGCCCATATTAGAGAGACCTAGTTAGTTTTTTTACGTCCTACCTGCAAAAAAGGTTTTAAAAAATGTATTATTGTATTATGTGTGTAATTAATACATTTATATTCCATTTTTTTTATATATATATATATATAATTGGTGCCTACAAAGTCCCTTTTTGCTGCTTTCTTTCTCAAAAATTGTGCTGTTCAGAGATCACTGAGCCAATCACATCATTCTCTGAACCAGAGGAGCTTCTCCGCCAGGTGGTGCTGTTGGCTCACTCTGTTGTGATCTCAGCTGAGAGAAGCAGCAAAGCCTTGGGCCTCTCATGCAGGCTTTTCCCAGGCAAGCATGGAGCATATTGGGGAAGACGAAGATGGAGGCTCTCCAGAGTCACTGAGGCCTACTCTATATGCTCAAGCTGCAATGGATCCTGGGCCAGTTTTGGACCTTACCAGTCTTCCAGGATAAAGTGGAGAACAGACTTCGCCGCATTGCTAAGGAGGAACAGAAACTTTCTGCCATGAAAAGAAGTTTTCTTTATTGCTGATGTAAACACGTTTGTTTTTGTTTAGTTAGTTTATTTTTTTGTAAATATGTTTTTATTAATGATCTGATGATTTTAATAATGTTTGTATGATTTTTTAATAAAAAAATGTACACTCTAATGTCCCCCCCACAGTCACACACTATACATGTATATAGCTCTGACATATACCGCAGTGCAGTACAGAGAACACTGAGGCAGTCACATCAGTCTCTGCATCAGAAGAGGTTACATCTCTCCCCCCAGTCACACACTATTATTATTATACATTGATATAGCTCTGACATATAGCATAGTTGCCAACTGTCCCGAATTTCCCAGGATTAGGACATGACATTTGTCCCGAATTAATTTTGTCCCGGGAAATTCAGTTTGTCCCGGGAACCTGAACTTCCCGTTTTTTTTGCCGCCAGCCGCTAGAGGTCCACGGCAGGCGGAGACAATGTCTCCACCGGCCGCCATTTTTAAGAAGACCAGAAGCTGGTCTTCAATAGAGAACCTGTGGGGTCGCCCACCCCTGCTGCCAGTGTGTGTGAAGAGCAGTGGGTGGCGCCACAGTTCAATGTCAGCGCGGCAACGACGGCTGCCGCTTGGAGGCCAGGAGATGTAATGTCCTGTCGGTGGAGTCCGTGCAGTGAGTATGTAGGGGCCAGTCTGTGGATGTGGGGGCCAGTCTGTGGATGCAGGGGCCAGTCTGTGGATGCCGGGGCCAGTCTGTGGATGTCGGGGCCAGTCTGGATGTAAGGAGGGGCACCAGATGTAAGGAGGGGCTCCGCTGATGGACACAGATGTGAGGAAGGTACCTCTGATGGGGCACCTGATGTAAGGACAGACTCCGCTTGGGACACCTGATGGCATCTGGTGGCAGACAACGTGGCTAGGGACGCACTCACGGCTCCCACTGATTCTGCATTATGGTGAGTTGAATGATTTCATTTCATATTACAATGTAATAATAGAAATAATGCGCTTCAGTCATCCTGACACCATAACAATCATGGCGCCGGGATGATTGAAGCGCCAACACCAGGTATTTGGAGTATCTTTATCTGCTGATTGTCAAACTCTGGCAAACACATACAGTGGTGTGAAAAAGTGTTTGCCCCCTTCCTCATTTCCTGTTCCTTTGCATGTTTGTCACACTTAAGTGTTTCGGAACATCAAACCAATTTAAACAATAGTCAAGGACAACACAAGTAAACACAAAATGCAATTTGTAAATGAAGGTGTTTATTATTAAAGGTGAAAAAAAATCCAAACCATCATGGCCCTGTGTGAAAAAGTGATTGCCCCCTTGTTAAAACATACTATAACTGTGGTTGTCCACACCTGAGTTCAATTTCTCTAGCCACACCCAGGCCTGATTATTGCGACACCTGTTCACAATCAAGGCATCATTTAAATAGGAGCTGCTTGACACAGTAAGGTCCACCAGAAGATCCTTAAAAGCTACACATCATGCCGAGACCCAAAGAAATTCAGGAACAATTGAGAAAGAAAGTAATTGAGATCTATCAGTCTGGAAAGGGTTATAAAGCCATTTCCAAAGCTTTGGGAATCCAGCGAACCACAGTGAGAGCCATTATCCACAAATGGCGAAGACATGGAACAGTGGTGAACCTTCCCAGGAGTGGCTGGCCGCCCAAAATTACCCCAAGAGCGCAGCGACGACTCATCCAAGAGGTCACAAAAGACCCCACAACAACGTCCAAGGAACTGCAGGCCTCACTTGCCTCAGTTAAGGTCAGCGTTCATGCCTCCACCATCAGGAAAAGACTGGGCAAAAATGGCCTGCATGGCAGAGTTCCAAGGAGAAAACCACTGCTGAGCAAAAAGAACATCAAAGCTGGTCTCAATTTCTCCACAACACATCTTGATGATCCCCAAGACTTTTGGGACAACATTCTGTGGACCGATGAGACAAAAGTGGAACTCTTTGGAAGGTGTGTGTCCAAGTATATCTGGCGTAGAAGGAACACTGCATTTCATAAAAAGAACATTATACCAACAGTAAAATATGGTGGTGGTAGTGTGATGGTCTGGGGCTGTTTTGCTGCTTCAGGACCTGGAAGACTTGCCGTGATAAAAGGAACTATGAATTCTGCTGTCTACCAAGAGATCCTGAAGGAGAATGTCCGACCATTTGTTCGTGTACTCAAGCTGAAACGAACTTGGGTTCTGCAGCAGGACAATGATCCTAAACACACCAGCAAGTCCACCACCGAATGGCTGAAGAAAAACAAAATGAAGACTTTGGAGTGGCCTAGCCAAAGTCCTGACCTGAATCCTATTGAGATGTTGTGGTATGACCTTAAAAAGGCCGTTCATGCTCGAAAACCCTCTAATGTAACTGAATTAGGACAATTCTGCAAAGATGAGTGGGCCAAAATTCCTCCAGGACGCTGGAAAAGCCTCATTGCACGTTATCGCAAACGCTTGGTTGCAGTTGTTGCTGCTAAGGGTGGCCCAACCAGTTATTAGGTTTAGGGGGCAATCACTTTTTCACACAGGGCCATGATGGTTTGGATTTTTTTTCACCTTTAATAATAAACACCTTCATTTACAAATTGCATTTTGTGTTTACTTGTGTTGTCCTTGACTATTGTTTAAATTGGTTTGATGTTCCGAAACACTTAAGTGTGACAAACATGCAAAGGAACAGGAAATGAGGAAGGGGGCAAACACTTTTTCACACCACTGTATTGCTATTGTGGTGTAGGATCAGAGGGCTGCTGTCTCTCCTTTCCCTCTCCCCCCTCCTTTCCCTCTCCCCCCCTCTTTTCCCTCTCCCCCCCCGAATCTCAGACTCTAACCACACCCCTTTGAGCCACGCCATATGTAAGCCACACCCACTATTTTACGTAAAGCACGCCCATATTTTGCCTTTGTATACGCCACACCTATAACCGCATGCCCCGCCCCCTAATTATAATACAACTCCGCCTACTGGCAAAAAAGTGTCCCGATTTTTTTTTTACAATGTTGACAACTATGATATAGTGCAGTGCTGTACAGAGAACACTGAGCCAATCACATCAGTGTCTGTACCAGAGGAGCTTACACTCTAATGCCCTCCCATAGTCTCCCAGTTATTATACATTTATATAGCTCTGACGTATACTGCAGTGCTGTACAGAGAACACCGAGCCAGTCACATCAGTCTCTGTACCAGAGGAGCTTACACTCTAATGTCCCTCCCCCCAAGTCCCATACTATTATTATTATTACATATATATATATATATATATATATATATCTGACATATACCACAGTGCTGTACAGAGAACACTGAGCCATTCATTCTGTGTGGATTGGGCAGAGGGAATTAGAAGATAAAGGTAACCATTGGTTACCTTTATTTGCTAATTCTCTCTATAGAGAAGGGGAAGAAGGAGTTAATTCAGGTTGAAGGTTAGAAAAGGCTTTACATTTCTTTTTTTAATATCTTATTTTTAATTCTGAGGTTGCTTTAAATGATTCTTGACCCAATCCCTGAACATCAATTTGCTCTGCCCATTAAAAAAAAACTAGGCTACAAACAAATATTTTGTTACGTGTTTATTAACACAACCCACAGACACAGATTGCAATTACACAGAAACAATTCTCTGCAATCAGTTAGTCCAAGTGATTATCTCCAGCAGAAGCCGGATTCTGCTCCTTCTGACAGGAGTGACACTGCATTCATTCCTGTCAGTGAGAAGTGGCACCAGCGGCTACATGGCAAGCATGTCCCCCTAAATATGGCCCGCTGGGTCCACTGGACCCAGGCAGCATTTTGAGAGGGGCAGCAGAGTGCCTAGCACACTACCTCTTGAGCCACTTGTTTTCATGAAGAGTTCGGTGGCAGCTAGAGTCGCCACCTCATACCTTTAAAACCGAACACATATGAATTACACGGATTCTGTGGCCTCCCTGGGGCTATTAGAACCTGGTTTCCTCTAGCCTCCTCTCTGCTCCAAGAACAAAAGTGAGGCTCAGGCCAGAGGACAGGCTTACTGGGGCCCGGAGAAGGAGGACGGATGGGAGGCGGAGGTTGCCAAGGATCAAGAAGACTGGGCACTGCCTACTGCTGGCCATCAGGTACCGGGCATCCTACCAGTGGCGGCCCGTCCATAGGGGGCGCCCGGGCGCCGCCCCCCCTGTGTGGTCACAAAAAAAAAAAAAAAAAAAAAATGTAAAAAAAAAAAAAAGTTTTAAAACTGCCCCTTTAAAAAAAAAAAAAAAGTTCTTTAAGGAAGTGCTCGAGCGCCGGTCACAGTGCACGCTGGGAAACGCCACGCCAATGCAATAGTGATGTCCAGTTCATGAACGAATCGTTCTTTTGAACCGGTTCTTTTTAGTGAACTGGATGAATCGATTCTTTTCAGTGAACTGATTCTTTTGAAACAGTTCACTCTGCACTCAGCACATAGCAGAGCAGCAGAGCTGGCAGTGGTAATATGATCCTAGAGTGAGAGAGCTCCGCCCCCCTCCCTGCAACCAATCAGCTGACTCAAAGCACAATGACACTCAGGAACTGGATACAAACTTAAAACAAGAGCCAGGAGTACACAGTACACCGAGTTAAAGAATCGAACAAGTTACCGAGTTAAAGAATCGTACAAGTTACCGAGTTAAAGAATCGTACAAGTTACCGAGTTAAAGAATCGTACAAGTTACCGAGTTAAAGAATCGTACAAGTTACCGAGTTAAAGAATCGTACAAGTTACCGAGTTAAAGAATCGTACAAGTTACCGAGTTAAAGAATCGTATCAGTTTTTAGAACACAGTACACTGAAAGAACCACGAGTCACCACCAGTAAAACAATACACTAAACCAATGAGGTAGCAGCAGTGATCAGGTGGTACGGACAGCCTAAGGCCCTTTCACACTCATGCGACTTGTCCTGCGACTTGAGACAGCAAAGTCACATGACAAGTCACACCCCATGATTTCCAACCAGTTCAGTTCATATCTGTGCGACTTCAAAGTAGTTTTTTTACTACTTTTGTCTGACTTTGATGCGACTTGTGGCAGAGACCTCCAGCTTACACAAACATTGCTTCAAGTCATGGCAAAAATCATGGCAAAAGCACTTGACTTTCAAGTCGCACAAGTGTGAAAATAGCCTTAACGATTGGATTTTACTACCAGGGGTACTTCGCCCATGGTAGTGGTAGTAAAATCTGATCATCATTCCTGCGCATGCGCTGTAAAGACTATGGGAAAATCTGATGGCTGGAAAGGTTACCTGTGAAGTTGGCCCGTTAGAATGCAGTTCACATGCACAAAAACCCACTTTTCATTTAGGCTCCATTTCCACTTGTGCAACTTGTCCTGCGACTTTGTACTCTATGATTTCCAATGAGTATTATTCGTATCTGTGCGACTTCAAAGTAGTCCCTACACTACTTTGGTCCCACTTTGATGCAACTTGAGATCCATAGACCTCCGGAATACACAGGCATTGATTTAAAGTCGCATCAAAATTGCAGCAGAATTGTGCAACTTTCAGGCTGCGTTAGCCTGAAAAGCCAGAAAGTTGCACGATTTTGCCGCGACTTGAAGCCATGCCTGTGTATTCTGGAGGTTTATGGACCTCAAGTCACATTAAAATGGGACCAAAGTAGTGCAGGGACTACTTTGAAGTCGCTGTGACTTGAAGTCGCACAGATATGAATGGTACTCATTGGAAATCGGGTACTTCTTGTCATGCAACTTTGCAGTCCCAAGTCGCAGGACAAGTTGCACAAGTGGAAACAGAGCCTAAATGAAAAGCGGGGTTTGTGTGCATGTGACCTGCATTCTGGGGCAACTTCACAGGTAACATTGCTATCCATCAAATTTGCGGAAACCTCGGCTCAGGGCCGGTTCACACTGCTGCATCGTGCAAAATCGCATGCGATTTGCACTGCAGTGCAAATCACAGGCGATGTCCGTGCAATGCGATTTCAGCCATACAGATAGTATGGTTGAAATCGTATCGCATTCGGACTAAACTCGCACAGGACCCTTTTTTTGGTCCGCACCAGAATCGGATCGCATAGCACTCATGCGATCCGATTCATGTCCAAACTGACACTTCGCAGTGCGACATGCGAACTGAAATGGGGGTGCCATTAACATTGTATGACACTCCCCAGCAGTTCGCATATGTCGTTGTGAACTGTCGTGCGAGTTGGGTGCGATGCAGGAACCCGTCGTGGAATCGCAGGGTTCCCGCATCGCACAAGTGTGAACCCAGCCTAACACAGCTGTTTGTGTATCACCAAAATGCATGACACTGCGCTAATCTGACAATGGAATAATTGTCAATTGACAACAATTGTGCTCTGCGCCGATGAACTAAATCAAAGTAAACATTACCAGGACCTGCCAACCTTCTGTGTGAATCAGTCTTCTGATTCTACTCATTTAAGAAGGTTGAATCAGAGCTTCGGTTCACTTGCTTGTCAGTAGACTCAGCAAGTGAACCGAAGAACCGAAGAATCGATTCATTGAATTGGTTCATTTCAGTGAGCAGTTCGAAATGAACCGATTCATTTTAAAGATCCGGACTTCCCATCACTGCAATGCAATCATGAGATTGCAGGCGTGGCGCTTCATTTGCGGGCGTTTAGCCCGCCTCAGGGCGCTTTCTGAAGCGCTGAGTAGCTTCCGCCCGGCGCTGTAGTATGTGTTACTACGGCCGGGCGGGCAGTTTGATTGACATCTGAGTTGACTCAGATGTCACTTCCTGTCTTCTCTCTCCCATTTCACCTGAGAGAGGAAACAGGAAGTAAGAGGAGTAGAGCGGTGTGCAGGAGAGGAGCGGCTGCGGAGAACACCGGAGAGGAGCACACAGTCAGGTAAGTGGGCTTCGGGTGTGTGTGCGGGTCCTGGGCATACATGGGATCGTGTCCCACTTCCTGCTTGCAGCCAGCTGTGACTGGACCTTGCCCTAATTGAGATGTGACGTTAGCTGTTGGGGGGGAAAAGTGTGGACTTTGGATACTGAGTGGGTGTCTCTGAACTCTAGATGCCGTGTGTCTTGATCATCTGAAGCATTGCTGAAATACAGATGAGGGTGAAATCTGAAGGCTCAGAAATGCAGACTGTTGTGGCTCTGGGGCAACACAGAAGCAAACTGAATTTTACAATGAAGATTATGGGTTAAGTCAGTGCATGGTGGAGTCCTCTCCAGATTTAATTGAATGAGGTGCAAGAGCTGAGTGGTTGTTGCATTGACTTGCTATATTAAAGTAGACCTGCCAGGATATGTAGCCCCTGAAGAATTTGGACCTTTGTCATATTGCCTTTCCAGGAAGGTTGCTTTCTGCTCAATGGCAATGATTAGTGGGGGGAGGGGCACTTGTTTTGTCACTTGTCCATGGTGGGCTTTTCCCACAAACTGACAGGTTTTTCTAATCTGCCCAGGAAATCTAGAAATCTGGTCTGCCAAAACCTATTGTTCACACTTCACTGGCCACTCTGACCTGTCCTCCCTGTAATGTGCTTTGCGGAGGAATGGCCACAGGAGAGCAACAGCACACCTATGTGTAACATTATTCAGGATTACAGACTTCTGGATAGACATATCTGTGTGTATATATGTGTACCACTACCCAGGATTGCAGAGTGCTGTATAGATATATACTGTGTATTTATAGGTATACCATTATTCAGGATTGCAGACTTCTGTATAGCTATCTATGTATAGATGTGATATTATGCAGGTTTTGCAGACTCACATGGATTGCAGAGTGCTGTATTGATATCTATATGTATAGGTGTACTATTATCCAGGATTGCAGAGTGCTGTGTATATATATATATATATATATCTATATATACTATTCATAGATATATATACAGCACTCTGCAATCCTGGATAATAGTACACCTATACATATAGATATCAATACAGCACTCTGCAATCCATGTGAGTCTGCAAAACCTGCATAATATCACATCTATACATAGATAGCTATACAGAAGTCTGCAATCCTGAATAATGGTATACCTATAAATACACAGTATATATCTATACAGCACTCTGCAATCCTGGGTAGTGGTACACATATATACACACAGATGTGTCTATCCAGAAGTCTGTAATCCTGAATAATGTTACACCTATACATATAGAACTCAGTAATTCTGAATACACAGCTACAATGTTACACTACTGTTTTAATATATACAGTTTCTATACAGCTCTCTGCAATTCTGGGGCAATGATACGCCTATACACAGGTATGCCTATACATAACCCTGTATTTCTGGATACATAGATAATGTTAGTACAGTATGTCTATGTACACAGCTACTGTATTTGCAGGACAATGAAATTCTGGATACACGCCAATATCATTCTACAAATTCTGGGTGTGGCTTATGAGAAGTGGGAGGGGCCAACCGTGGATGGGCGGGGTCTTGCGCCCCCCCATCCTAAAACTTCACCAGCCGCCACTGCATCCTACACATACCTAAGCACACAGAACCTGGGGAGCAGGGCTATGTGGTCTCTCCCAGCCTTCACCTCTCTCTCACTCCCCCATCTCTCAGTCCCATTCTGTCTCTCAACCCCCTCTGTCTCCCAGCCCCCCCATCAGAACCCTACTCTCTCACTCTCCCCATCTCTCAGCCTCCCTCTGTCTATCAGCCCCCATGTTTCTCAGCCCTGTCACTCAGTCCCTCTCTCTTACACTCAACCCCCCTCTCTCTCTCTCTCTCACCTTCCCCCACTCTCAGCACCCCCCTCTCTCTCAAAATCCACCCCTCTCTCTTTCACCCCCTCTCTCACACTCCACCCCTCTCACTCTCCCGTCTCTCAGCCCCACCATCTCTGAGTCCCCCTTTCTCTCCCCCTTACCCCTCTCACTCTTACACTCACTCCCTCTCCCACCCCTCTCTCACCCTCTCACACTCCACTCTGTCTCTCAGCCCCCTCTCCCCCTCTCTCTTACACCCCCCCCCCAAACTCTCTCACCCACCGCCTTTCTCAGCACCTCTCTATCTCTCCCTCCACCCCTCTCTCAGCCCCCTCTGTTTCTCACCCCCTTCTGTCTCACTCCCCCTCTCTTACATCCACCCCTCTCACTCCCTTTCCCTCTCTCACCCCCTCAATCTCCCCTCTCAGCCCCCCTCTCTCTCTGTCCTCTCTATCACTCCAGCCTCACTCTCACCCCCTCTCTCACTCCCATCTCTCTCTCCCTCCCCCTCTTTCTCACCCCTCCCTCTCTCCCTCCCTCTCTCTCTCTCCCTCTCTCTCTCCCTCCCTCTCCCTCTCTCTCTCACACTCCCCATTCTCTCTCTTACTCCCCCCTCTCTCATGCCTCCCTCTTTCTCACTCACCCTCTCACTCCTCCACTCTCTCTCAGTCCCCCCCTCTCTCACTCCCCCCCCTCTCTCTCTCACTCCCCCCTCTCTCTCTCTCACTCCCCCCTCTCTCTCTCTCCCACTCCCCCCTCTCTCTCCCACTCCCCCTCTCTCCCACTTCCCCTCTCTCTACCACTTCCCCTCTCTCCCCCTCTCTCTCACTCCCCCTCTCTCTCACTGCCCCCCTCTCTGTCCCCCCTCTCTCTCTCACTCCCCCCCTCTCTCTCTCTCACTCCCCCCCTCTCTCTCTCTCACTCCCCCTCTTTCTCCTTCTCTCTCTCACCCCCGTCTCTCTTTCTCTCTATCACTCCCCTCTCTAGCTCACTCCCCCTCTCTCTCTCACTCCCCCTCCCCTTTTCTCTCATTCTCTCTCTCACTCCCCCTCTCTCTCACACCCCCTCTCTCTCTCAACCCTCTCTGACTCACTCCCTCTCCCCCTCTTTCTCTCTGTCTCACTCTCCCCTCTCTCACACTCCCCCATCTCTCTCTCACTCCCCCTCTCTCTCTTTGTCTCACTCCCCCTTTCTCTCACCCCCCCTCTTTCTCACTCCCCCCTCTCTCTCTTTCTCTCTGTCTCACTCCCCCTCTCTCTCACCCTTCCCACTCACTCCCCTCTCTCTCTCACTCCCACCCCTCTCTCTCCCCCTCTCATGATATACAATAATGGATGTGGGGGCCTCTTTTTAGGGGGGGGGGGGGCAGCATTTTGTTCTTGGACCCAGGCAGCACAATGTCTTGGGCCAGCCCTGGGTGTGTGTATGTGTGTGATTTACTGGTGAGAATTAATTTTGCTGAGTGCGCGAAGCTACAAAAGGGGAGGATGAGAATTTGTATTTCTTTTAATAAAGAGAACTAGGAATTGTCTATTTATCTTGCAGGTTAAGTCACTGGAAGGTCAACGGAGATCTAATGAAGTGGCCGTTCCCATCTCCAAGTGTGGTGGGTGGATTTGGCCGGTCGCGCCGCCAGTTGGTGGTATATTAGTGATCGTTGCTGTCGAGTTCTCTGGGATTCCTGCAGAGTTGAAGGGTGAGAACATGGCGGGTTTTTGCTGAGTAGAAGAAGCTGGAAGAGGGAAGGACGGGGAGCTTTATCCCTTCAATATTCCAAAACACATCAGCGGAATCGTTCTAGGTTTGTGGATAGTAATTTGAGCGGACACTAAGGAAACATTTTCACATCAGAAAAAATAGACGTGTAGGTATTTCTAAATTCTTCCTCTAATAACCCCCTGCAGGAGCTGCGTCTCCTCATAAGGTCCATATCCCAACATCTTATTTAAAGGGGATGTACACCCAATCACTAAAATCCCATATAAGCCTTACCTTTGTTAAACAAAAACCCATCCTTAATCTTTTTAAAATCTACAGATTTCATTCGAATAATCTCCAGGGATTCTTCCATTAGGGTCCATTTTTTTTTTTTAAGGCTTGTCTTGGTATAGGGGTGTAGGGTGACAATGTTCTGCCCCATGTCTATCAATTGTGCTTCCATGTCTATCAATTGTGCTTCCATGTCTATCAATTGTGCTTCCATGTCTATCAATTGTGCTTCCATGTCTATCAATTGTGCTTCTGAATAAAATAAAAGGCAGAGCTATATCCCACAACTAAACGGTGATTGTATAGACCAGTGATGGCGAACCTTGGTACCCCAGATGTTTTGGAACTACATTTCCCATGATGCTCAACTACACTGCGGAGTGCATGAGCATCATGGGAAATGTAGTTCCAAAACATCTGGGGTGCCAAGGTTCGCCATCACTGGTATATACGCTCATAAATTGAGGATCACTATATGTTAAATCGTTAAATCATTCATATAAATAAATTAAAAATTGTGTGAAACCATGCAATTGGGCCTAATAAAAACATTAAAGTGGTTGTAAACCCTTACAACACACTTTGACCTACAGGTAAGCCTAGATTAAGGCTTACCTGTAGGTACACAAAATATCTCCTAAACCTATACGGTTTAGGAGATATTTGCCCGAAGACAGGCACCACTGTCCACGGCGATATGCCGCACGTGGCGGCTCCCGTGCGCATGCGCGGGAGTGACGTCATCGCGGCTTCGCCAAATGACAGCGGCGGAGCAGTGAGACTCACCGAGAAGATGGATGCGCCGGACTACAGGGGACAGCGGTGACTTCGCTGGCTCCTGTGTCAGGTAAGTGACACATAATGGACTACTATGCGATGCGATGCACAGTAGCCCATTATGCTTTACCTTTGCAGGGAATAAAAGAGGAAGTAAACTCATCAGGGTTTACTTCCTCTTTAATAGCAAGTGTATGCACAAAAAATAATAATATCTGTGTGTTGTGCTTACCCCCAGAGGAGTCGCTGGTGATTTGGTTCCCCAATCCTGCACAGCCAGACAACAAGTCATCTCCACACTTTCTCCAGACACAAGGAACAGTCTTTGAGATTGGTTTTTATGCTTTATTACGGGTAATAACTTGGATGGGGAATATGAAATATGGGATGCCCAGATTGATGACCACAAAACCAGGGACAACGTCCTCCCTATTCACCTGCTGGCTCAAGTGTCTTCCATCTAGGATCTCAAACCAGGCATCCATACCACTCCATGCCCTGTTATATCCTATCACCACCTTCAGGAAACACAGAACAGGAGGTGCAAGGAAAAGTCCTCGTATCAGCTTGGCCTCAACCAGGTACGTGACACCTAATGTGTAGTTCCACAAAATATAATTTATTAAGTAGGTTAAAGCGGGAGTCCACCGGGACTCCGCGTTTTTTTTTTTAAAAGCCAGCAGCTACAAATACTGCAGCTGGTGACTTTTAAAATAGTGACACTTACCTGTCCAGCGCGCCCGCGATGTCGGCACCCGAAGCCGATAGCTAGGTCGTCTGTCGGGTCCTGCTGCCGCCATCTTGGGTATGGGAATCAGGAAATGGAGCCTTTCGGCTTAATTTCCCGGTTCCCTATTGCGCATGCGCGAATTGCGCTGCGCAATAAGGACGCTCCCCGCTGCCTCTGGGAGCTGTGTGTTTCCCAGCAGGCAGCGGGGCACTTGCGGGAAGGGGCAGGCACTTGTGGAAAGGGGCGTAAGTTACGCCCCTTTCCGCAGAGAGCTGTCCCGGAAGTGGGTGCAGATACCTGGATTATCCAGGTAACTGCACCCCCCTCCCCCCTGAAAGGTGCTGATTGTGGCACCGGAGGGGGGGAGGGTTCCGATGAGCGGAAGGTCCACTTTAGGGTGGACCTCCGCTTTAAAAACACTCACATATAAATATATAATGATGCATTAAGCATTTCTGATTGAAAAAGACCTGCCGCAATGTAACTTGACAAAGCCACTGTGCGAAACGACTTCCCCATGTCCAGGCCATTCTCCAACGCATTTCGTCCAATTCTTACATCTATAGGGGATGTGATTATGCCTCTGCATTGTCCCCCCCCCCCCCCCCCCATGACATTGGCTCCCAATGGAGACTACAGGTGGCCGGCTGGCCATTTTAGCACACATTCACAGCCATGCGCTGTTGTCACCATCAGGAAACCTGCCCTGAGAAATGCCATACAGCCAGGGCAGGACTGCATGTAAGCAGGAAGAGGCAGAAAGGGGACTGCAGGTGATCAGCAGCCCTGAGACTCAACAAAGGATAAATAAAAGATGAAAACAAATATTTTATTTAAACAAAAAAACAACCGATTATTACACAGACCAAACTAAGTGGTCTATTTATAAAAAAATTTACATTCATGCAGCGAATCTGCGTGAACATTCTTTCTGTACAAAACATTGTTCCTAAAGTAGAATTCCAGCCAGTCTTCATATACAACAAAAGTTGAGAGTTTTTACCTCTGCAGGAATGCCACCATCCCTTCAAATCAATGTATTAAGAATAAATATCTGTCCCTCCCCTTCCCCTCCTATATACCTTTTATGTTCTTCCCTTACTATATAATACTTACTATAAACATACTTTAGAAGTTATGGTCAAAACTTTAAAATCATATATTTTCTTTTAGACATATTTATATTTTCTTGTGATTAAAATGTTTAAAACTCAGCTATAAGAATGTTTTCAAATTCTAAAATATATAAAGGCCATTTATTGTCATTCCCACGAGAATATCTTGAAATTCTTCTTTGCTTTGTATCATCCGTACTTCAATATGTCTACTTTTTATTTCTGGTATCACATAATTTGTCTTATATTCTGTACATGTAATTTATTTTAACATAAAATAAAAAATTTTGAACGAGAAGAATAAATATCTGTGGATTGGGTTATACAGGCATCCAGACTAATAATACATTTTTTTTATTGTCACATATTATAACACATCAATTGAAAATAACAGAAATATGTTAAAATGATAAATAATCATAGCAACAGCTTGGGTATCGTATTCTCATAATCCGACGCGTTTCAAGACTCTCTTCTTCAAGGGGACAGAGAAGGTACAGAGGAACCCAAGGGATCACTGAACAGTGATGATAAAAACACATTGCACAAGAGGAACAGCCACCCACCCACTACCAAGCATCAGGTCCGGGGACATCTTGCTTGACAGGATCACAGATGACACTTTTCGCAGATACTGAAGCCATTTAACCATAAAAAGGTGTCAGGCTGGGGTGGTATATTGAAGCCCAGAGTTGTGCAGCAAATTGCAAGGATTAGTGCCCACAGATTATAGTGCTGCCTCCAGGATCTTTATCCCAGCTTCATGCCCTGACCTTTCCTACCTTTTAATGGATACTCATATCTACTGCCTGCCTGCCCTGACCTTTTGTTACCTTATCTGATACTACTACTGTCTGCTCCCAGCCCATACCTTTGCTACATTTAATGGATACCTCTCCTCTACATTAAATTGGATGCCTTTCCTGCCTGCCACCCATTCTGACTGTTGCTGTGATATTGGATGCTGCGACTGTCTGCTGCCTGCCCTGACCTTTGCTATTTTCTATCTTGTTTCCTCCATCTCTGTACATCTATTCTCTTCTGCCTTTGATCCTTTAGCAATATTCTATAGTACAAAGTTTCATGTGTTCGGTCCTGAGGGCAACCTACTACCGGTAGTACTACTAGCCTTAAGGGAAGGGGGGGTTGCTATAGGTGAGGCTACACTCAGTTTCCTACCTTTAATGGATGACCTTTCATAGAAATATTGTACAGCATAAAGTTTCATATATTAGGTCCTGAGAGCAACCTAGTACCGGTAGTCCTACTACCAGCTTTAAGGCAAGGGGAGCTGCTTAAGGTCATGTTACACCTAACTTTAGCGGATTACCTTTCATACCTTTAATGGATACTCCTATCTGCTGCCTGCCCTGACCTTTGTTACCTTATCTGATACCTCTACTGTCTGCTCCCAGCCCTGACTTTTGCTACATTAAATTGGTTGCCTTTCCTGCCTGCCACTCATTCTGACTGTCACTATGTTATTGGCTGCTGCTACTGTCTGCTGCCTGCTCTGACCTTTGCTTTTTTTCAATTTCATTTTCTCCATCTCCGCATCTATTCTTTTGTACCTTTGATGCTTTAGCAATATTCTATAGTACAAAGTTTCATGTACCGGTCCTGAGGGCAATCTACTACTGGTAGTCCTACTAGACTTAAGGGAAGGGGGCTGCTAAAGGTGAAGCTACACTCAGTTTCCTACCTTTAATGGATGACCTTTTCATACCTTGAATGGATACTCCTGTCTGCTGCCTGCCCTGACCTTTTTTAACTTATCTGATACCTTTACTGTCTGCTCCCAGCCTTGATCTTTGTGCATTTAATGGATACTTGTCCTGTCTGCTGCTGTCTAACTGTCGCTATGTTAATGGATGCTGTTGCCATCTGCTGCCTGCCCCGACCTTTGCTATTTTCCATCTCAGTTCCTCCATCTCTGTACATCTATTCTACCTTGGGTCTATTAGCAATATTCTACAGCACAGCAGTTATTGGATGCTGTTTTCGTCTGCTGCCTGCCCTGAACTTACACTCAGTTTCCTACCTTTAATAGATCATCTTTCTAGTTTTCATGGATACTCCTGTCTGCTGCCTGCCCTGACCTTTTTTACCTTATCTGATATCTTTACTGCCTGCTGCCAGTCCCGAATTTTGCTACATTTAATGGATACTTCTCTATTCTGACTGTTGCTATGTTACTGGATGCTGCTATCGTCTGCTGCCTGCCCTGACCTTTGCTATTTTCCATCTCAGTTCCTCTATCACTGTACATCTCTTCTCTTCTACCTTGGGTCCATTAGCAATATTCTACAGTACAACATTCCATGTATTAGGTCCTTGGGGCAACCTACTACTGGTAGTTATATTAGCTACCTTTTAATGGGTGACCTTTCTAGTTTTCATGGCTACTCCTGTCTGCTACCTACCCTGACCTTTGTCACCTTATCTGGTACTTCTACTCTCTGCTCCCGGCCCAACTTTTGCTACACTTTATGAATATTTCTCCTGTCTGCTGCCCATTCTGACTGTTGCTATGTTACTGGATGCTGCTACTGTCTGCTGCCTGCCCTGACCTTACACTCAGTTTCCTACCTTTTAATGGATGACCTTTCTAGTTTTCATGGATACTCCTGTCTGCTGCCTGCCATGACCTTTGCTACCTTATCTGATACCTCTATTGTCTGCTGCCTGCCCCGACTTTTGCTACATTTAGGGCCAGTTCACACCAGATGCAGTTCTGTTTTTTTTTCTGCACCAATACAGTCAGTTCCGGTCAGTTTCTAGTGGAAACTGACCAGAAACTGACTGCATGGTGTGAACTAGAGCCATTGGAATACATGGAAAATGCTGTGCATGCATCTTTAGTGCAGAATAAAAAAGGGAACGTAACTGAACGAAACTGCGTCTGGTGTGAACTGGCCCTTAATCAATACTTCTCCTGTCTGCTGCCCATTCTGACTGTTGCTATGTTACTGGACACCTGCCATGCCCTTTGCTATTTTTACAGATTACGCCTGAAGCAAGCTGTCTGTCCTGATGCAGCCAAAGTGGTTTCCATCATGTTTCCTCCATCTCTTGTATGGTACAGCTACTCTCTTCTACCTCCATTCGCATTATTCTACAGTATAGAGTTTTATGTATTAGGTCCTGGGGGCACCCTGATATCCTGGTACCGGTAGTCCTACTAGCCTTAAGAGAAGAGGGGGCTGCTAAAGGTGTAACTACACTCACCCGCTATTGACCTTGTCTAGCCACTTCCGGACTGCTGCAAGCTGATATATGTCCTAACTTTGAAGAGGGATATCTTTGTTATGGCAGCAGCTAGCTGCCATAACCCTGTTATTCTCTTCTTCGGCCGGTGGTCTGGTTTCTGATAATAGTGGTCTCTGCTGCGCACTCGCTGCAAGATCCCTTTCATCGGCGGCGGGAGAGGGCCCCTCCCTCCCGCCACGCTCCGGTGCCCTCCGCCACTTACCGTCAGCTGCGGCGGGGGGCGATCGGATCTTTCTCCTTGTCGGGTATGGAGATGAGTGAGGGGAAGATGGGCCCCCACCCATCTCCATACCATTGAAGGGCGGAAGCAACGTCAAAATGTCATTTCCGCCTATAGCTCTGAAAGGCACAATTTTTTTTTTTTCAAATTACAATTTTTTTTTATTATTCATATTTTTTTTATTGCATTTTAATGTAAATATGAGATGTGAGGCCTTTTTGACCCCAGATCTCATATTTAAAAGGTCCTGTCCTGCTTTTTTTTATATTACAAGGGATGTTTACGTTCCTTGTAATTGGAATAAAATTGACACTTTTTTTTATTTTTATTTTTTAAAAGAACAGTGTAAAAATAAAAGTTAAAATAAACAAGAGAAAAAAAACTAATAATTTTTAAACGCGCCCCGTCCCGCCGAGGTCGCGTGCAGAATCAGACGCACACGTGATTAGCGCGCGCCTATGAAAACGGTGTTCAAACCACACATGTGAGGTCTCACCGTGATCGGTAGAGAGAGAGCAATAATTCTAGCCCTAGCCCTCCTCTCTGTAACTCAAAACATGCAACCTGTAGTATTTTTTAAACGTCGCCTATGGAGATTTTTAAAGCCGCATACACACGGGCGGACTGTCTGGCCAACTAAGTCCGTCAGACAATCCGACAGACAGTCCGTCCTACTTTTGAATGAACGGACTTGACCACACACGATGAACAGACAGTCCGTTGAAAGCTTGCGCGATGACGTGTACAGCACGTACGACGGGACTAGAAATACGACGTCCAATACACTGCAATGCAACCTTCGGCCGTGTAAATCCTTTCTGAGCATGCGTCATACTTAGTCCGTCCAACTTGCCTACTCACGAGCGGACTGTCCGCTGAAACCAAAGTTGGACGGACAATATTACGGAAATTCCGAAAGACTTAGTCCACCAGACTGTCCGCTGAAAAAGTCCGCTAAAGCCCACACACGAGCGGACTGTCCGCTGAAATGTGTTTCAGCGGACTAAGTTGGACAGACAGTCCGCCCGTGTGTACGCGGCCTAAGGGTAAAAGTTTGCCGCCATTCCACGAGCGGGTGCAATTTTGAAGCGTGATATGTTGGGTATCAATTTACTCGGCGTAACATTATCTTTGACAATAAAAAAAAAAAAACTTTACTGTTCTCTTATTTTTTAATGCAAAATGTGTATTTTTTCCCCCAAAAAAAAACTGGGCTTGTAAGACCGCTACGCAAATATGGTGTGAAAGAAAGTATTGCAACAACCGCCATTTTATTCTCTAAGGTGTTAGAAAAAAATGTATAATGTTTGGGGGTTCTGAGTAATTTTCTGGCAAAAAAAAAAACAGTTTTTAACAATAAATCTCAGAAATAGGCTCGGTCCGTAAGTGGCTAGAATGTCAGCATTTAGACATTACACGGACATGCAAAGAGTGCCCATGCCCCTTACATCCCGCTGCCACTCTGCACAGGTGGTGGAAGATATGAGAGACGCATTTTTGGGCACTACAGCTGTAAATGGACAATCTGAATGCTTACCTGCCTGGCGGGTGGCGAGCCAAATCTTCACTTTCTTCCTAAAGGACGATGTTCGGATCATCCGTCTTTCTCTGGGACACAATTTCTAATGTCTACTCACTTCTGTTCTCTCAGCAGAGGGTGAGAGATTTATGGCGTTGTGGAAACAACATTTTTTTTTTCCTTGAACAAGAAAAGCGTTTTGGGAGTGAAGGAATCGCCGGCTGGATACTTCCATTATAAATTGCGGCGGGGAGGCCGCTGTCCCCACTGGCTCGTTCAGTAAATATTTTACTCCCCCCCCCCCCTCCCTTCGGCTCGACAGATGAGTAATTGACATGAAGCGATATCACTTTATGAGTTAAACTTCATCCTAACTGAGCGCAAGCCCCGGGGATCCATCAACGTGATTGAAGAGTCCGTTCCGCGTCTCTGAAGTTCCAAAATTCATGTTCTTCATTTTACGGGGAAAGTTTCTGACAGGACGCGATGCGGAGTCAAGTGTAAAGTGATGGTGATACATGGCGGACCAATCTATAGACATTAATCTCTGGACTTGTTAGAATTGCGCAGAGAGGCCAAAGTAACTTTTTATATACTCCTAATTATCATCATGTTATTGAACGCTAGGAAGTCTAAACAAGGAATCCCAGGAATGTAAAACTAAAAAACATCAGGGAATCTGTTGTCATTTCCAGGTTTTATTTTAGAAAAACTTCAAAGAGAATTATGGGGTTGGGTTTTTTTCTGAATCATACTTACCTAG
Source organism: Lithobates pipiens (assembly GCF_037356315.1). NCBI lineage: Eukaryota > Metazoa > Chordata > Amphibia > Anura > Ranidae > Lithobates > Lithobates pipiens. The sequence goes on along the minus strand of NW_027507764.1, from coordinate 22,282,463 downwards.
CTTGATGCAGCATTGGTCTGATGCGGCATCTCTCCGCCACTGGCTCTAACACTGAGAACCAAGCGATTAAACACCACTGATCGGTTCTCAGGGCTTCCTGAACAGACAGCTGGTGACTGCCAGTCACCAGCTGTCTGCTCTACTGCCCTTACACTCACTGGAGTGCCAGGCTGTGGAGGGGTGGGAGCGGTCAGCTTAGGCTCTGAGCAGTTATCTACTGTATGTATTCATATCTGCCAGTCTACCAGTCTGCCTGCTGTCCTACACCTGCTGCCATGTATCTGTATTTGCCAGTCTACCAGTCTGCCTGCTGTCCTGCACCTGCTGCCATGTATCTGCATCTGCCAGTCTGCCTGCTGTCCTGCACCTGCTGCCGTGTATCTGCATCTACCAGTCTGCCTGCTGTCCTGCACGTGCTGCCGTGTATCTGAATCTACCAGTCTACCAGTCTGCCTGCTGTCCTGCACCTGCTGCCATGTATCTGCCAGTCTGTCTGCTGTCCTGCACCTGCCGCCGTGTATCTGCTGCCATGTATCTGCATCTGCCAGTCCACCAGTCTGCCTGCTGTCCTGTACCTGATGCCATGTATCTGCATCTGCCAGTCCTCTAGTCTGCCTGCTGTCCTGTACCTGCTGCCATGTATCTGCATCTACCAGTCCACCAGTCTGCCTGCTGTCCTACACCTGCTGCCATGTATCTGCATCTGCCAGTCCACCAGTGTGCCTTCTGTCCTGTACCTGCTGCCTTGTATCTGCATTTGCCAATCTACCAGTCTGCCTGCTGTCCTGCACCTGTTTCTGTGTATCTGCATCTGCCAGTCCACCAGTCTGCCTGCTGTCCTGCACCTGCTGCCACATATCTGCATCTGCCACTCCTAATTATCATCATGTTACTGAACACTAGGAAGTCTAAACAAGGAATCCCAGGAATGTAAAACTAAAAAGGATCAGGGAATCTGTTGTCATTTACAGGTTTTATTTAGAAAAACTTCAAAGAGAATTATGGGATTGGGTTTTTTCTGACTCAAACTTACCTAGCTGGATGCAGATTTGGTCTGATGCTGCATCTCTCCCCAAATGGCTCTAACACTGAGAACCGAGCGATTAAACACCACTGATCGTTTGGTTCTCAGGGCTTCCTGAACAGACAGCTGGTGACTGCCAGTCACCAGCTGTCTGCTCTACCACCCTCACTGGAGTGCTGTGCTGTGGAGGGGTGGGAGCGGTTGGCTTAGGCTCTCAGCAGCTATCTACTGTATGTATTCACATCTGCCAGCGCACCAGTCTGCCTGCTGTCCTACAGCTGCTGCCATGTATCTGTATCTGCCAGTCCACCAGTCTGCCTGCTGTCCTACACCTGCTGCCATGTATCTGTATCTGCCAGTCCACTGGTCTGCCTGCTGTCCTGCACCTGCTACCATGTATCTGCAACTGCCAGTCCACCAGTGCGTCTGCTGTACTGCTGCCTGCTGTCCTGCACCTGCTGCTGTGTATCTGCATCTACCAGTCTGGCTGTTTGCCTGCCGTCCTGCACATGCTTCCGTGTATCTGTGTTTGCCAGTCCACCAGTCTGGTTGCTGTCCTGCACCTGCTGCTGTGTATCTGTATCTGCCAGTCCACCAGTCTCAAGACAATCCTCCCAGTCCTCTCAGTCTAATGAGGGAATGTCCTCTGAGACAGCAGTTCCTCAATAGGGTCCAACTGAAGGAGAGGAGCCGTGGCAGCATGGCGATTGGTTTTCTGGTTCAACAGATGTATTTTCAACTATAATTCCCTCCCACAGTGATGTCACTGAACTAAAGAAGCACTTTAACTCCTGATAAGATTCAGTTACACTCCAGGAACTGATTTGTTATTTTCCTCTAGCTGTACTTTTATTAGTTTCATCTAATGATATAAGAGAGACAAGCAGTCACACCAATGTATTTCTGTTGTGTGATAGACAGCATTGAGAAGTGATATGCAGATACAGAAAGATACAAAGTAACATTTTTTATAAACATTGATCAGACAGGAGATAGAGAGATACAAAGTAACATTGTTTATAAACATTGATCAGACAGGAGATAGAGAAATACAAAGTAACATTGTTTATAAACATTGATCAGACAGGAGATGGAGAAATACAAAGTAACATTGTTTATAAACATTGATCAGACAGGAGATAGAGAAATACAAAGTAAAATTGTTTATAAACATTCATCAGAAAGTTGATAGATAAAAAAGTAACTTTCGTACTTTTGTATTTGCTGTGTTTCATATATCAGACTAAAGAGATGAGCTTCAATCTCCATAAGTTGGCAGTTGAAACAGCCTAACAAAAAAACAAAAACTTTTTTTATTGTTGGAAATATTTGGTTACTATTTAACCACTTAAGGACCGGAAGTATGTGCCCCCTTAATGACCAGGCCATTTTCTGCGATATCGCACTGCGTCGCTTTAACTGTACAGGACAAGCGGCGTGCGCGTGTCGGCACGTTTGAATTGACTGTTGGCCCCCACTGTTTAACCACTTGCGCTCTCCAGAAGGTGTTACCTCCTTCATGGCCAGGCCATGCTTTGCTAGTCTGCACTGTGCTACTTTCACTGGTAATTGCACGGTCATGCGACGCTGTACCCTAACAAAATTGATGTCCTTTTTTTTCCCACAAATAGTTTTCTTTTGGTGGTATTTGAACCCCTCTGTGGTTTTTATTTTTTCTACTATAAACAAAATAAAAAAGAACGTCAATTTTGAAAAAAACAAAAAAAACAATATTTTTAACTTTTTGCTATAATAAATATCCCCTCCCCCAAAAAATGTAAAAAAACTAATTTGTTCATCAGTTTAGGCCAATGTGTATTCTTCTACATATTTTTGTTTAAAAAAAAAATGCAATAAACTTATATTGATCGGTTTGCACAAACGTTATCTACAAAATAGGGGATAGATTTATGGCATCTTTATTATTATTTATTGTTTACTAGTAATGGTGGTGAGCTGCAATTTTTAGCAGGACTGCGACATTGCGGTGGGCTGATCGGACACTTTTGACACTTTTATGGGACCAGTGACATTTATACAGCGATCAGAGCTAAAAATAGCCACTGATTACTTTATTAATGACACTTGCAGGGAAGGGGTTAACACTAAGGGGCGATCAAGGAGTTAAGTGTTCCCTAGGGAGGTGTTTCTAACTGTATGGGGGGCTGGGCTGACTGGAGGAGGAGAGAGAACCCTGTTCCTAATCACTAGGAAACAGCAGATCTCACACTTTTCTCCTCTGCCAGAACGGGGATTTGTTGTTTTACACTGACATATCCCCGTTCTGCCTGTCTGTGGAGCGATCGTGGGTGGCCGGCAGACATCGAGCCCGCCGGATCCACTGGTTGGCTCCCCCCTGCTAGCGAATGGGCGCACAGGTGCGCCCACAGATCCCAGTGTACACACCCGATGTACATTGACAGCGATTTGCGCTGGGGAGCCAACCCGGTCCATGATTAGTTAACCACTTAATTCCCCAACCTGTTCTGACACGTTCAGCTTTTTTATGCTAGAAAATTACTTTGAACCTCCAGACATGATATATTTTGTAAGCAGAAGCCCTGGAGAATAAAATGGTGGGTGTTGCAATTTTTTTTTATGTCACGCAGTATTTGTGCAGCGATTTTTCAAACGCATTTTTTTTTAGAAAAAATATAGTGACTTTTTTAATGTAATATGATACCCAATTGCTTGGTAAATTATAAAAAAAAATATAATTGTTACACCAAGTAAATACTTTAGATACCTTTGCACATGAGCATGAGGGGATGAGGACGCTTTTTTTTTTTTTTTTTTTTTTATTATTTAACATTTTTACACTGTTTCTTTTTTGAATCAACTTTATTGCTATCACTAAAGGATGAACACTATCCCTTGTGATAGCATGGGCAGTGACAGGTACTCTTTACTGAGAGATCTGAGTGTGAGGCCGCGTACACACGCGCGGACTGTTCGCCCAACTTTGTCCGTCCAACAGTATCCTTTCTGAGCATGCGCGGAACTTAGTTTGACGAACAAGCCTACACACGGGCGGACTGTTCGCTGAAACAAGGTTTCAGCGGACAGTTTTACGGAATTTCCGAAAAACCTTGTTCGTCAAACTGTCCGCTGAAACTGTCCGCTGAAAGCCCACACACGGGCGGACTGTCCGCCCAAACACTGTTCAGCGGACAAAGTTGGGCGAACAGTCCGCGCGTGTGTACGCGGCCTTAGACTCCAGATCTCTCCTCTGCCCTTAAAAGCCCAAGACCAAGAGCCAAGACCAGAAGCCAATGCGGGTTTGACCCGGTGCATTCACAGTCTGGTAATGCCCGGTATACATTAGCCAAAACCAGAAATAATAAAAAAAAAATACTCATATCTTCTGGTTAGACCATAGAGATGGTCAGTCCTTTTGGAGCACAGCAGGGAATCCTCCGCGGTGTCCTGATTGGGAATGGAGAGGTCGGTCTGTGGAGCGCACTATGACACAAGCCACCAGTTGCGAAGGGACAGAACACACTCCAAATAGTGTAACAAAGTTTTAAAATTCATAGCCTTTATTGCTAAAAAAAAAAAAAAAAAAGAGCGGACATAGCCGCATACAACATAAAAACAGCCAGCAAGCTTAAAAAAAACAATGAACACCCGTACATCCGGGGTCACGTGGGGCGTAATGACATCAGCATGTAGCACCGCCCTACATGTTTTGTCATACGTGACGTCTTCCTGGGCCTTGTGCGAAATTCTTTGTGGTATTGTTTTTTTTTTTTTAGGTGGGCAAATGGCAGAAGGTGGTGGGAGAAGGAGGGACCCTCTCCCACTGCCTGTAAAAGCAATCCAGTGGCTAATTAACTGCTATGATTGCTTTTACATTACAGAGCATGGCTGGACATACCAGGATGATGCCTGTAGCTGCAGGCATCACCCCAGTATAACCCCTTCTACCAAAAGTGGTTAAACCTATAATAACACTTTTTTTACCCTAATCAATCATTCTTTCTCATCTTAACTGTTTCCTGATTTTTTTTATTTATTTTTGTTTGTTTTATTTAATAATTTTTTTTGTGTGTCACTGAACTAAAGAAGCGCTATAACTCCTGATTAGAGTCAATTACACTCCAGGAACTGTTTTTGTTATTTTCCTCTAGCTGTACTTTTATTAGTTTAATTCTATCTAATGATATAAGAGAGACAAGCAGTCCCACCAGTGTATTTTTGTTGTACATCCGGGGTCACGTGGGGCGTAATGACATCAGCGTGTAGCACCGCCCTACATGTTTCGTCATGCGTGACGTCTTCCTGGGCCTTGTGCGATATTCTTTGTGGTAATGTTTTTTTTTTAGGTGGGCAAATGGCAGAAGGTGGTGGGAGTAGGGGGGACCCTCTCCCACCGCCTGTAAAAGCAATCCAGTGGCTAATTAACTGCTATGATTGCTTTTACATTACAGAGCATGGCTGGACATACCAGGATGATGCCTGTAGCTGCAGGCATCATCCCAGTAAAACCCCTTTAACCTGGTCAAAGTGGTTAAACCCATAATAACCCTTATTTTATCCTAATCAATCATTCATTCTCGTCTTAACAATTTCCTGATTTTTTTTATTTAATTTTTTTTTTTGTGTGTCACTGAACGAAAGAAGCGCTATAACTCCTGATTAGAGTCAATTACAGTTCAGAAACTGTTTTTGTTATTTTCCTCTAGCTGTACTTTTATTAGTTTAATTCTATCTAATGATGTAAGAGAGACAAGCAGTCCCACCAGTGTATTTTTGTTGTACATCTGGGGTCACATGGTGCGTAATGACATCAGCGTGTAGCACCGCCCTACATGTTTCGTCATACATGACGTCTTCCTGGGCCTTGTGCGATATTCTTTGTGGTAATGTTTTTTTTTTTTAGGTGGGCAAATGGCAGAAGGTGGTGGGAGTAGGGGGGACCCTCTCCCACCGCCTGTAAAAGCAATCCAGTGGCTAATTAACTGCTATGATTGCTGTTACATTACAGAGCATGGCTGGATATACCAGGATGATGCCTGTAGCTGCAGGCATCATCCCAGTATAACCCCTTCAAGCTGGTCAAAGTGATTAAACCCATAATAACCCTTAGTTTACCCTAATCAATCATTCTTTCTCGTCTTAACTATTTTCCAGATTTTTTTGATTTATTTTTGTTTGTTTTATTTAATAATTTTTTTTGTGTGTCACTGAACTAAAGAAGCGCTATAACTCCTGATTAGAGTCAATTACACTCCAGGAACTGTTTTTGTTATTTTCCTCTAGCTGTACTTTTATTAGTTTAATTCTATCTAATGATATAAGAGAGACAAGCAGTCCCACCAGTGTATTTTTGTTGTACATCCGGGGTCACGTGGGGCGTAATGACATCAGCGTGTAGCACCGCCCTACATGTTTCGTCATGCGTGACGTCTTCCTAGGCCTTGTGCGATATTCTTTGTGGTAATGTTTTTTTTTTAGGTGGGCAAATGGCAGAAGGTGGTGGGAGTAGGGGGGACCCTCTCCCACCGCCTGTAAAAGCAATCCAGTGGCTAATTAACTGCTACGATTGCTCTTACATTACAGAGCATTGCTGGACATACCAGGATGATGCCTGTAGCTGCAGGCATCATCCCAGTAAAACCCCTTTAACCTGGTCAAAGTGGTTAAACCCATAATAACCCTTATTTTATCCTAATCAATCATTCATTCTCGTCTTAACAATTTCCTGATTTTTTTTATTTAATTTTTTTTTTTGTGTGTCACTGAACGAAAGAAGCGCTATAACTCCTGATTAGAGTCAATTACAGTTCAGGAACTGTTTTTGTTATTTTCCTCTAGCTGTACTTTTATTAGTTTAATTCTATCTAATGATATAAGAGAGACAAGCAGTCCCACCAGTGTATTTTTGTTGTACATCCGGGGTCACGTGGGGCGTAATGACATCAGCGTGTAGCACCGCCCTACATGTTTCGTCATGCGTGACGTCTTCCTAGGCCTTGTGCGATATTCTTTGTGGTAATGTTTTTTTTTTTAGGTGGGCAAATGGCAGAAGGTGGTGGGAGTAGGGGGGACCTTCTCCCACCGCCTGTAAAAGCAATCCAGTGGCTAATTAACTGCTACGATTGCTCTTACATTACAGAGCATTGCTGGACATACCAGGATGATGCCTGTAGCTGCAGGCATCATCCCAGTAAAACCCCTTTAACCTGGTCTAATGATATAATGATATAAGCAGTCACACCAGTGTATTTTTTGTTGTGTGATACACAGCATTGAGAAGTGACATGCTGACGCACAACTGTCTAATGCTGCCCAAACTGTCTGCCCACTCACATGCAGGAAAACAAAGTGCTGCCGGCGTTCTCAACCACAGGAACAATACAGTAACAAATAGATGCATTGTGGAGAAGACATAATATTTATTTTGTATTGTGTTTACTTTTATTCCCATTGCAATGATCTCTTTTTCTATAGCTATTTACGTTTTCATAGAGCCGGTGTAGCAATCCTACGGAGGTTTCCCGCGGTTCAATTGTGATTGAATTATATTACGATGACAAAACACAGTCAAAGCGTCTCTGTGATTCTGATGATTGCACATATTAACAATAACTATTCTTCTCTGGTATCTCTCAAATTGTAATTATTACCAGGGAGAGTTTCTATTTATTGTCATGCAGGTTATCAAAATAAAAAAATAAAAAAAATAAAAAATGCAAATCCCCTCAATCTGCCGGCTATTATTTAACAAAGATTGAGAGAAAAATAATACAGATGACCCAATCCAAGATGGCGTTATACGTTTTTGGTGGGATTAAATAATAATAAGAAAGTAAACGTAAACTAAAACATGGATACCGTATATGAAAATTGGAAAGACACAATTTATATATATATATATTTTTTTCTGTTATCAATAGGGGTAAGCGAAAGGAAATTTTTGAAAAATTTTAATTTTGGCAATTTGGTAAAATATAAACACAAAGAAAAAAATAGCGCAAACTAATAAAACAAATAATGTGAACAAAGTGCAACACATGAAAAAAATCACACATAAGAAAAATATCCCTTAGTGCAGTAATAGAGCTAAAGATAATCTCTAATACTTAAATTGAGGTGAATGCAGGAAACACAACCCAAAATATTTTGGTTTTATTGTGTCAAAAAAGTCCAAAATTTTAACAAAATAACAAAGTGCAAAAAAAAAAAAAAACAGAAAAGTTTTTAGGATGCCGCCCCTCACACTCTGCAGGAGAATCCTGTGTTATGCCCCATACACACGGTCGGACATTCCGATGGATGTTGGCCCAAACTTGTCTTGCATACGCACAGGTTGAACAAAGTTGTCGGAAAATCCGATCGCTCAGAACGCGTTGACGTATAAGCCCTTGTACACACGGTTGGACATTCCGACGGAAAATGTCCAATGGGACCGTGTTGTCGGATAATCCGACCGTGTGTGGGCCCCATCGGACTTTTTCCGTCTGAATGTCCGACCGACAAAGTTTGAGAGCTGGATATAAAATTTTCCGACAACATGATCCGATCGGACTTTGTCCAATTGTTTGTAGAGAATTCCGATCGGACAAAGTGCCACACATGCTCAGATCAAATTACGAGACCAAAGCTATTGGCTACTAGCCTGAACGTAATCCTGTCGTAACGAACTAACGTCATCACGTTCCGAACGATCGGATTTTGCGACAACTTTGACCGACTGTGTGCATGCAACACCAGTTTCGGGACAAAATCCGTCGGAAAAAAATCAGACGGATTTTGTGGTCAGAATGTCCTAAAGATAACTAAAGATAGTCTACTTAAATTGAGGTTAATACAGGACACACAACCCAAAATATTTTGTTTAGGGAAAAATATTTATTTATTGTGTCAAAAAAGTCCAAAATTGTAACAAAATAACAAAGTGCAAAAAAAGAACAGAAGTGTTTTTAGGATGCCGCCCCTCACACTCTGCAGGAGAATCCTGTATTATGCCCCATACACACGGTCAGACATTCTGACAACAAAATCCGTTGGATTTTTTCCGATGGATGTCGGCCCAAACTTGTCTTGCATAAGCACGGTTGCACAAAGTTGTCGGAAAATCCGATCGTTCAGAACGCGGTGACGTATAACACGTACGACGGGACTATAAAGAGGCCAGTAGCCAATAGCTTTTGTCTCTTATGCCTTGTACACACAGTCGGAAATTCAGACGGAAAAGGTCCAATCGGATTATATTGTCGGAAAATCCGATCGTGTGTGGGCCCTATCCGACTTTTTCCATCGGAAATTCCGACTGAAAATATTTGAGAGCTGTATCTCACATTTTTTTACGCCAAAAAAATCAGATCGGACTTTTTCTGATCATTTGTTAGAGAATTCCGATCGGACAAAGTGCCACGCATACTCAGATCAAATTACGAGACCAAAGCTATTGGCTACTAGCCTGAACGCAGTCCCGTCGTAGCGAACGAATGTCATCACGTTCTGAACGATCGGATTTTCCGTCAACTTTGTCTGACCGTGTGTATGCAACACCAGTTTAGGACAAAATCCGTCAGAAAAAAAATCCGGATTTTGTTGTCGGAATGTCCGACCGTGTGTACAAGGCATTCGTCTATTCTCAGCATGCGTGGTACTTTGTCCGTCGGAATTGTCTACACACGATCGGAATTTAAACAATCGGGTTTTGTTGTGGGAAAATTTTAGATCCTGTACTCCAACTTTGTGCGTCGGAAAATCCGAAGGAAAAAGAGTCCGATGGAGCCCACACACGATCGGATCATGTTGTCGGAAAATCCGATCGTGTGTGGGCTCCATCAGACTCTTTTTCCTTCGGATTTTCCGACGCACAAAGTTGGAGTGCAGGATCTAAAATTTTCACACAATAAAATCCAATTGGTTAAATTAAGCTCATTTTCCATCTGAAAATCCAACCGTGTGTATGGGGCATTAGACTTTTGGCAATTTGGTGAAATGCGATGGAGTCAATGGGTAGTGGCACCCCTGTGCATCAGAAAATGTTGCACGCTTTTGGGCGTGCGAAATCGCATGGTGCACGCGGTTTTGTGTGTTTTTAAAAAAAGGGTTTCCCCATGTTTTCCGCAAGTATAGCAGCCCATTCAAATAAATGGTCTGTGCCCATGCAAACGCAAGCCTAAAGGCATATTAACCACATGACCGCCAGAAGGTTTTACCCCCTTCATGACCAGAGCATTTTTTGCTATTTACTACTACGCTACTTTAACCACTTTCAGACCGGACCATTTTGCTGGTAAATGACCAGAGGTCTTTTTACAATTTGGCACTGCGCTGCTTTAACTGGTAATTGCGTGGTCATGCAATGTTGTACCCAAACAAAATTTGCGTCCTTTTCTTCCCACAAATAGAGCTTTCTTTTGATGGTATTTGATTGCCTCTGCGATTTTTATTTTTTGCGATATAAACGTAAAAAGACCGCAAATTTTGAAAAAAAATGATATTTTCTACTTTTTATTATTAGAAAAATCCAATAAACTCAATTTTAGTCATACATTTAGGCCAAAATGTATTCAGCCACATGTCTTTGGTAAAAAAAAAGTCAATAATTGTATATTTATTGGTTTGCGCAAAAGTTGTCACATCTACAAACTAAGGTACGTTTTCTGGAATTTACGCAGCTTTTAGTTTACGACTGCCTATCTCATTTCTTGAGGTGCTAAAATGGCAGGGCAGTACAAACCCCCCCCAAATGACCCCATTTTGGAAAGTAGACCCCCTAAGGAAATTGATAAGTGGCATGTTGAGCCCATTGAATATTTTTTTTTTTTGCCTCAAGCGATTGAATAATGACAAAAAAAAAAATTATTTTTTTTTTTTACACAAAGTTGTCACTAAATGATATATTGCTCACACATGCTATGGGCATATGTGAAATGATACCCCAAAATAAATTCTGCTGCTTCTCCTGAGTACGGGGATACCACATATGTGGGACTTTTTGGGAGCCTAGCCGCGTACGGGGCCACGAAAACCAAGCACCGCCTTCAGGCTTTCTAAGGGCGTAAATTTTTGATTTCACTTCTCACTACCTATTACAGTTTTGAAGGCCATAAAATGCCAAGATGGCACAAAACCCCCACAAATGACCCCATTTTAGAAAGTAGACACCCCAAGCTATTTGCTGAGAGGCATGTTGAGTCCATGGAATATTTTATATTTTGCCACAAGTTGCGGGAAAATTACAAACTTTAATTTTTTTTTATTTTTTTTTCACAAAGTTGTCACTAAATGATATATTGCTCACACATGCTATGGGCATATGTGAAATGACACCCCAAAATAAATTCTGCTGCTTCTCCTGAGTACGGGGATACCACATGTGTGGGATTTTTTGGGAGCCTAGCCGCGTACGGGGCCCCGAAAACCAAGCACCGCCTTCAGGTTTTCTAAGGGTGTAAATATTTGACTTCACTCCTCACTACCTATTACAGTTTTGAAGGCCATAAAATGCCAAGATGGCACAAAACCCCCACAAATGACCCCATTTTAGAAAGTAGACACCCCAAGCTATTTGCTGAGAGGCATGTTGAGTCCATGGAATATTTTATATTTTGCCACAAGTTGCGGGAAAATTACAAACTTTTTTTTTTTTTTCACAAAGTTGTCACTAAATGATATATTGCTCACGCATGCCATGGGCATATGTGAAATGACACCCCAAAATAAATTCTGCTGCTTCTCCTGAGTACGGGGATACCACATATGTGGGACTTTTTGGGAGCCTAGCCGCGTACGTGGCCCCGAAAACCAAGCACCGCCTTCAGGCTTTCTAAGGGAGTTACAGTTTTGAAGGCCATAAAATGCCAAGATGGCACAAACCCCCCCCAAATGACCCCATTTTGGAAAGTAGACACCCCTAAATTTAGGGGTACACTAGTGAGACTAGGTAATAAATGGCGGGTGCCCTGAAACTATAAAAAAATAACTAACCAACCAGCGTCACCTGTAACAGTTATATGGTGATCACTGGTGAAAGGGTTAACTAGGGGGCAATCAGGGGGCTTTATGCGGTAGTATATGGGGGTCCCTGGCGCTATAAAAAGCTGCGGCGAACCTAAATACCTACCTGCCTAACTAGCGTCACCTGTGACACTAATACAGCGATCAGAAAAATGATCGCTTATTAGGCTGGGTTCACACTGGAGCGATGCGGGAACGCCACGAATCCGCGGCGGGTTCCCGCATCGCATGCCTCCCGGCGGCAGTTCACACTGCCCTATGCGAACTGCTGGGAGTGTCAGTGAAATGTTAATGACACCCCCAGATCAGTTCGCATATCACAGTGCGATCTGCAAACTCGGATTGCATGGTGTGAACACCCATGCGATCTGATTCTGCTGCGGGCCAAAAAAAGGGTCCCGTGCGAATTTGCGGCAGGTGCGGCGGGTGCGATGCGAATTCAGCCATACTATCTGTATGGCTGAACTCGAATCGCACAGAGATCGGATGTGATTTGCACTGCAGTGCGGTGCGAATCACATTCGTTCTCATAAACCACTGCAATGTGAACCCAGCCTTAGTGACACTGGCGACGGGGGGTGATCATGGGGTTAAACCTTTATTGGGGGGGTTAGGGGGGTACATTAGAACTAAAGGGGGCTAACCCTAACTGCCCTAACAGTTATTACAGTCACAAATGACACCAATGCAAAAAAAAAAAAAAAAAAATGACATTGGTGTCACTGTGACTGGGGGGCAGGGGTAATTGGGGGGGTGATCGGGGGGGTGTGAGTGTGCCTGGCATGTTCTACTGTGAAGTGTCGTGTTGGTGCAACTCACCGATCCTCTCTCCTCGGTGTCGGAACGAAAAATACCGACACGGAGGAGAGATTACATCACTTCCTCTCCTGTGTTTACATTACAGGAGAGGAAGTGATGTCACGAAAAATTTCTATTCGTCGGGAGCGATCGCGAGGGGGTGGCCATGAATGAATGGCCGTCCCCTCATCCGGGATCACTCCTGAACGAATACCGACCGCCGCAGGCACCGGGCGGGGGCCCGATCGGGCCCCCGACTCGCGGGAAGGCAGGGACGTACAGGTACGCCCATATGCCTGCCCGTGCCATGCTGTCGACGTACATCGTCGTGCGGCGGTCGGGAAGTGGTTAACTGGCAAATGAGCAGCCATGCAACAAATTCAATTTATATATTTTTTTCAACTAGATGAGGGTGCGCTTCCCTATGCACCAAAAGGCCATGTAATTAAAACATAACCTTTACTGTAAATTATAAAAAGTATGTAAATTACCATATCAGGTATACCTAATCATTTATCATAAAGGTTACGTTTTAGTTAAGTGGCGTTTTGGTGCGTAGGGAAGCGCACCCTCATCTAGTTCTAGTCTAATTTTGCCACAGTTAAAGAGGAAGTAAACCCCGATGGGTTTTACTTCCCTTTTGGTCCTGGCAAGGTCCTCAAATGAAAAGCATGGTCTAGTGCATCCCATACTAACCCATTACACCCATACTAACCCATTACACCACACTTAACAGCAAACAAAGCCCACGCTGTCCCCTGAGCAGGCCGCGTCCATCTTTCTCCCCTCTTCCTTCCGGGGCCACAGACTCCGGCTCTGTAACTGGCCGTGACGTCACTCCCGCGTGTGGGAGCTGTCGGTCACGGCACACACTGGAGGAGGAAACGGCACGGTGGTCCGTTTCTTCACAGCGCATGCGCCGATGACGATATTGGTGCACTACAAGTGAAATATCTCGTAAACGGCCCAAGTTTAGGAGATATTTCCACTACCAATAGGTAAGCCTTATTCTAGGCTTACCTATAGGTAAAAGTCAACAAAAAGAGTTTAAAACCTTATCAATATCACACTCTTTTGCGCATATGTGTCTATATATATATACATATTATATATATATATATATATATATATATATATATATATAAAATGTGTGTGTGTATATATATATATATATATATCTATATATATATATATATATATATATTTATGTATGTGTATATATATATATATATGTGTGTGTGTGTATATATGTGTGTGTATATATATATATATATATATATATATATATATATAATGTATTTGTATATATATATATATATATATATGTGTATATATATATATATATATATATATATATATATATATATATATATATGTGTGTATATATATATATATATATATATATATATATATATATATATATATATATATATATATATATATATATATATATATATATATATATATATATATATATATATATATATATATATATGTATGTGTATATATATATATATATATATATATATATATATATATATGTATGTGTATATATATATATATATATATATAGTAGGGATGCACCGATACCATTTTTTTACGCGTACCGATACTTTTTTTTTAGTACTCGCCGATGCCAATTACCGATACCTACCGAAACTGTTTTGTTTTCACTTCAGCTCTCAGCAATGGTACAAAGCATTGAAAAGTTATTTACAAATTAAATAAATTGATATATTGCACAAATATTCACTAACAAAGAAAAAAAAAAGTTTTTTATCGTTTATAAAATAGACGTGGACAAAAAAAAAGCAGGAAAAAATAATAATTAAATGGAGGAGAATAGGAAGTTAATTAAGGCTGGTCGGAGTAAATAAAGGGTTTAATAAGAGGAACATTTGTTAAGCCCTTTGATCTGCAGATCAAGAAACAAAAAGATACTAAAAGAAACAATGTTTCTTTTTCTTTTAGTGTTTCAGCAGCTGAGCAATGTTGTTAATAAACATTGCCAGCTGCTATTTTTTTTTTTTCACAGCTGGGAGATCCCACTGACAGCTTAAAGAGCCGAGCCTGAAAGTATCGGTTTCAGGTATCGGTGCATTTGCACGGGTACAGATACTTGTGCAAATACTCGGTATCGGCATTGATACCGATAATATTATCGGTGCAACCCTAATATATATTAGGGTTGCACCGATAATATTATCGGTATCAATGCCGATATCGAGTATTTGCACAAGTATCTGTACATATATATATATATCTTTGGGGGTTCTGAGTAATTTACTACATGTAAAAAAGTAAAAATCATAATTTTTTTCTAGAAAATTACTCAGAACCCCCAAACATTATATATATATATATATATATATATATATATATATATATATATATATAAATAAATATATATTTGGGGGTTCTGAGTAATTTTCTAGCAAAAAATTATGATTTTTACATGTAGGAGAGGAGTGCTAGAGTAGGCCCGGTGTGGAAGTGGTATTAAATAAAATTTTATCATATTTAACATCTTATCATCCTAGAGTTAAAGCTTATCAGCTCTAATTATCCCATTCTTTTATTTTTCTCTCATTGACTATAACATTTCTGATGTGTATTTTTTTTTTTTTTATATTCAATCTTTTTTTTTTCTTTTCATGTCACATAACAAATGTACAAAATTGCAATTTTCAAAGCAAATTCACTGCTTAGTTTATCAGTGTCATTAAAAATGGAATAAATGATAGCATAAAATGTATTCATTTTATCTGCAGTAAGATGAGATATAGATCAAAGCTGAAAAAGTGAGTTTGTTTTTCAAGTTTTTGTTTTATGCTTTATGTCTATAGATAACATAGAAAATGTAATAATTTTCCAAGACAATTTCACTTGAAGAAAGCATTGTTTGTCCCAAAAAATACAGACAATATACAGAATGTATTATCTTGTCATGACAAAATTATCACTGAATTAGCAAAGCAGAAATGTAAAAATTGCTCTCTACAGGAGCTTTATATGCAAGATGTATCAAAGCTATATAAATGCTCCTGTGGTACAGAGACTGATGTGACTGGCTCAGTGTTCTCTGTACAGCACTGCGGTATATATCAGAGCTATAGAAATGTATAATAATAGTGTGTGAATGTGGAGGGACATTAGAGTGTAAGCTCCTCCGGTACAGAGACTGATGTGACTGGCTCAGTGTTCTCTGTACAGCACTGTGGTACACAGTGCCTTGCGAAAAAGTATTCGGCCCCCTTGAACTTTTCAACCTTTTGCCACATTTCAGGCTTCAAACATAAAGATATAACATTTTAATTTTCTGTGAAGAATCACCAACAAGTGGGACACAATTGTGAAGTGGAACGAAATCTATTGGATATTTTAAACTTTTTTAGCAAATAAGAAACTGAAAAGTGGTGCGTGCAAAATTATTCGGCCCCTTTACTTTCAGTGCAGCAAACTCACTCCAGAAGTTCAGCGAGGATCTCTGAATGATCCAATGTTGTCCTAAATGACTGATGGTGATAAATAGAATCCACCTCAAGTCTCTGTATAAATGCACCTGCTCTGTGATAGTCTCAGGGTTCTGTTGAAAGCGCAGAGAGCATCATGAAGACCAAGGAACACACCAGGCAGGTCCGTAATACTGTTGTGGAGAAGTTTAAAGCCGGATTTGGATACAAAAAGATTTCCCAAGCTTTACACATCCCAAGGAGCACTGTGCAAGCCATCATTTTGAAATGGAAGGAGTATCAGACCACTGCAAATCTACCAAGACCTGGCCGTCCCTCTAAACTTTCAGCTCAGACAAGGAGAAGACTGATCAGAGATGCAGCCAAGAGGCCCATGATCACTCTGGATGAACTGCAGAGAACTACAGCTGAGGTGGGAGAGTCTGTCCATAGGACAACAATCAGTCGTACACTGCACAAATCTGGCCTTTATGGAAGAGTGGCAAGAAGAAAGCCATTTCTCAAAGATATACATAAAAAGTCTTGTCTAAAGTTTCCCACAAGCCACCTGGGAGACACACCAAACATGTGGAAGAAGGTGCTCTGGTCAGATGAAACCAAAATCCAACTTTTTGCCCACAATGCAAAACGATATGTTTGGCGTAAAAGCAACACAGCTCATCACCCTCAACACACCATCCCCACTGTCACACATGGTGGTGGCAGCATCATGGGTTGGGCCTGCTTTTCTTCAGCAGGGACAGGGAAGATGGTTAAAATTGAGGGGAAGATGGATGCAGCCAAATACAGGACCATTCTGGATGAAAACCTGTTGGAGTCTGCAAAAGACCTGAAACTGGGACGGAGATTCACAAATAAACGTATCCAGGTGTTAGAATGGCCAAGTCAAAGTCCAGACCTGAATCCAATCAAGAATTTGTGGAAAGAGCTGAAAACTGCTGTTCACAAACGCTCTCCATCCAACCTCACTGAGCTCCAGCTGTTTTGCAAGGAAGAATGGGCAAGAATTTCAGTCTCTCGATGTGCAAAACTGATAGAGACATACCCCAAGCGACTTGCAGCTATAATCGCAGCAAAAGGTGGCTCTACAAAGTATTAACGCAAGGGGGCAAATAATTTTGCACGCCCCACTTTTCATTTTTGTATTAGGTAAAAAAGTTTCAAAAATCCAATAGATTTTGTTCCACTTCACAATTGTGTCCCACTTGTTGGTGATTCTTCACAAAAAATAAAAATTTTATATCTTTATGTTTGAAGCCTGAAATGTGGCAAAAGGTTGAAAAGTTCAAGGGGGCCGAATACTTTCGCAAGGCACTGTATATCAGAGCTATATAAATGTATAATAATGTGTGACTGTGGGGGGACATTAGAGTGTAAGCTCCTCTGGTACAGAGACTGGTATGACTGGCTCAGTGTTCTCTATACAGCACTGCGGTATATGTCAGAGCTATATAAATGTATAATAATAGTGTGTGACTGTGGGGGGACATTAGAGTGCAAGCTCCTTTGGTACAGAGACTGATGTGACTGGCTGTGTTCTCTCTACAGCACTGCGGTATATGTCAGAGCTATATAAATGTATAATAATAGTGTGTGACTGTGGGGGGACATTAGAGTGCAAGCTCCTTTGGTACAGAGACTGATGTGACTGGCTGTGTTCTCTATACAGCACTGCGGTATATGTCAGAGCTATATAAATGTATAATAATAGTGTGTGACTGTGGGGGGACATTAGAGTGCAAGCTCCTTTGGTACAGAGACTGATGTGACTGGCTGTGTTCTCTGTACAGCACTGCGGTATATGTCAGAGCTATATAAATGTATTATTATTATTATTATTATTCAGGATTTATATAGCACCAACAGTTTACGCAGCGCTTTACAATATAAAACGGAGACAATACAGTTATAATACAATAAAATACAAGAGGATTAAGAGGGCCCTGCTCAGAAGAGCTTACAATCTAATAGGGTGGGGCAGGTGGTACAAAAGGTTGTAACTGTGTGAAATGAGCTGATGGAAGTGGTAGGAGATTAGTTGGAGACGTGGTAGGTTTCCCTGAAGAGATTCGTTTTCAGGGATCACCTGAAGGTAAGTGAGAGTAGGGGATAGCCGGACTGGTGGAGGTAGCGAGTTCCAGAGGATGGGAGAGGCCATGGGCATCCGCAGAACTTTTTTCAGGGGGGGGTGCATAATTTTAAGGTCACCTATGTGCCGCCATTTTTCGACAATGTCTTTATCACATTATCATGCTCAGAGACTGCAGACGTAATACAATCCCTAGGATAAGTAATGGATAATGGCAAACAGGCCCTCTTACCAGACCCAGCAAAACTACAGCAGTGATCCCTCCGGTCAGTAGTGTAGCATATCTGTACCCTGGCAGTGGCTCAGTCTTTCTCTCTCTGGCTTCTGCCCAGCACACTCCTCGTTCTTTTTCCTGTAGCGCTAGCCGATAACGATGGAACTATGTTGAATTTAAGATCTGATCCCTGATTCCAGGGGGGGGCACTTGACCCCCCTTGCCCCTACCTGCGGACGCCCATGGGAGAGGCTCTGGAGAAATCCTGGAGAAGAGCATGGGAGGAGGAGACGAGAGAGCCTTGGTCTTGAGAAGAGCGGAGGGGACGATTTGGGTGATAAATGTATAATAAATGTATAATAATAAATGTATAATAATAATAGTGACATTAGAGTGTAAGCTCCTCTGGTGCAGAGGCTGATGTGAATGATTCGGTACAGTTCTCACAATACTGCAGCATATGTTAGAGCTATATAAGGAGTAGAAATGTTAAATAAAGTAGTGGCTTAACCTTTTGGAATTCTGTCACTGTGGTGGAAAAATTAAAGTGTTAATTTGTGTTTATTAAAAATCTTACAAGCATACAACTTAATAAAAACGTTTGTACATATATATATATATATATATATATATATATATATATATATATATATATATATATATTTATAATTATAAAATAATATATAAGGAAGTGCTTTAAAAGATATTAAAATGTAAGCTCCTCAGGTGTATAAAACCTTTACAGATCTATTCCTCTCTAATGCCCCGTACACACGGTCGGACCTTCCCACCACGCAATCCATTGGATTTTTTTCCGACTGATTTTGTCCGAAACTGGTGTTGCATACACACGGTCAGACAAAGTTGTTGGAAAATCCGATCATTCGGAACATGATGATGTTCGTTGCGTACGATGGGACTACATAGAGGCTAGTAGCCAATAGCTTTGGTCTCGTAATTTGATCTGCGCATGCGTGGTACTTTGTCTGATCGGAATTCTCTACAAACGATCGGAAAAAGTCAGATCGTATTTTTTTGACGGAAATTTTTTAGGGCTGTGGAAATTAAAGATTAATTCCTAAGCGTTAATTTTTTTTGATCGATCAAAATACTCACCTCTTCGGGGTCTTCAAGGAGTTCCATCTGAGATCTGGTGACTTGTAAAGCCGACAATCGTGTTAGTTCTGTAGGGTAGCAGCGGGTAATGTCATGCGTAGCTCCTCCCCTGTACGCATTATGTTCAATCAGAACTTCGACATCACTGGACTCCTCCCCCCTTCCCCAAGTGCCTCTGTCTGCTGTTTGTGTTTGAACACAAAAATTAAATCTTATACTTGAGCGGTGAGCACTTCGATCTTTTCTTTCTACCCATGACCTGGCGCACTTGCTGAGATCTAAGGAGACGTGAGAGAAGTTTATGGCTCCGTGCTAACCCTTTTAATACCCGCTTGCATGACCACCTGTTTGCACAGGGGTCCATGCCATAAGGTGAGAGTGATTAGTTAGACCGGAGGTGGAGGGCTTGTCACGCTACTGTGAAAAAAAAACGACTTACGTCAGTGCTACAGTTTGAATTTAAATCGTATTTGTGAGACTGTGAAGTTAAGTCATGGATTGTGGAAACGAACTAGTGTCGGGTGATTGTATATAGTGTATACCACATTTACCACTGACTAATGCAGAGTTTCAATGCAAGGAGATCAGCTAAAAGTAGTTGGATCTGTATGTGCGTTCTAATTAATCGAAATTAGTTGATTAATCGATTTAAAAAAAAAAAAATAATCGATTAATCGAACACGAAAATTTTAATCAGTAACAGTCCTAAAAATTTTAGATCCAGCTCTCAAATTTTTTCCATCGGAATTTCCAACAGAAAAAGCCCGATAGAGCCCACACACGGTCGGATTTTCCAACAATATAATCCGATCGGACCTTTTCCGTCGGAATTTCCAACCGCGTGTACAAGGCATAAGAAATGTTTTGGAAAATAAACTTTTTTTTATCTTCTGCTACCAACTAGAAGAGCCGTATAAAGAGACAAAGCTAGGAGCACTGAAGTCTCCCATGAGGACATTGTCAGACGGAACATTGGTCCTCGTTCAGCACAGACACTTTGGATGTTGGTGATCCTATGGACGGAGACTATTTACTATTTTTTTTCTGTATCTTCTGAAATGTGATGAAATTGGCTGTGATATTTAACTTTGTTGATATAATGGGAAGAATAATAGAGGGAAAAAAGTGAAGCATTTGTGGAATGTCGGTGTGTTTGCAGAGGTAATATAGTCTAATAAAAAGAATTGGTATTGTCTATTTATCTTGCAGGTTGAGTCTTCAGAAGGTCAATGGAAGTCCAATGAAGTGGATGGGGCTTCCCACGCCGTTCCCATCTCCCAGCGCAGTGGGTGGAATTGGCCGCTTGGTGGTATATTATTGATCATCGTTGCCGTGTTCTCTGGGGCTCCTGTGGGGTCAGAGGGTGAGAACATGGCGGGTTTTTGCTGAGCTGGAAGAGGGGAGGACGGGGGAGTTTTATCTCTTCGATATCCCAGAATCGTTCTAGGTTTGTGGACGGTAATTTGAGCGGACACTAAAGAAACTTTTCCACACCAGAAAAAATAGACGTGTCGGTATTTCTGAATTCCTCCTCTAATCACCCCCTGCAGGAGCTGCGTCTCCTCATCAGGTCCATCTCCCAACATCTTATTTAAAAGGGATTTACACCTAATCACTAAAATCCCAAATAAGCGTCATCGTATTAATGTCATTTCAAGAGTCATGCTCAATCTTTTTAACCACTTGACCACTGGGGCGCTTTCACCCCCTTCCTGCCCCGGCTAGTTTTCAGCTTTCACCGCCGTCACACTTCGAATGACAATTGTGCGGTCGTGCAAAACTGTACCCATATAAAAAATGTTATTTTTTTTTTCATACAAATAAAGCTTTCTTTTTTGTTGTATTAATCATCCCTGGGGTTTTATTTTTTGCTAAACAAGAAAATTTAAAAACAAAAAACAAAACATTTTTCATAGTTTGTTATAAAATTTTACAAACAGGTAATTTCTCTCCTTCATTGATGTGCGCCGATGAGGCTGCACTGAAGGGCTCTAATAGGCAGCACTAATGGGCACTGATAAGGCATCACTAATGAGGTGGCACTGATGATCACTGATGAAGCTGCACTGATAGATGGCACTGATAAGGGGCTCTGATGGGCACTAATAGGCAGCACTAATGGGCACTGATAAGGCGGCACTGATGAGACGGCACTGGTGAACACTGATGAGGCTGCACTGATAGATGGCACTGATAAGTGGCACTGATAGGTGGCTCTGATGGGCACTAATAGGCAGCACTAATGGGCACTGATAAGGCGGCACTGATGAGACGGCACTGGTGAACACTGATGAGGCTGCACTGATAGATGGCACTGATAAGTGGCTCTGATGGGCACTAATAGGCAGCACTAATGGGCACTGATAAGGCGGCACTGATGAGACGGCACTGGTGAACACTGATGAGGCTGCACTGATAGATGGCACTGATAAGTGGCACTGATAGGTGGCTCTGATGGGCACTAATAGGCAGCACTAATGGGCACTGATAAGGCGACACTGATGAGGTGGCACTGGTGGACACTGATGAGACTGCATTGATAGATGGCACTGAAGGGCACTGATAGGTGGCACTGATGATGAGGCACTGATTGGCAGCACTGATACAGTAGGTTGGCACTGGTGTTCACTGCTTAGCAGCAGTGGGTCTGGAGTGTTTGGGATCGATGTCCTGTTTACTCTGTCAGCGCGAGGAAAGAAAAAAGCTGACTGACAATAACGGCTCTGTTTACATCACGCGATCAGTTGTCATTGGCTGACAGCTGATCACATGGTAAGGAGCCGGGATCGGCAATTTTTTGTTCCGATCTGTGAACAGCCAATTCTCATTGACTCGCTGATCACAGAGCAAGCCGCGCACGCCCCGCGGAGCTCATGCACGGGAGGACATACATGGATGCCCTCTCGGAAATCTAGGTCCGCACTGCAGCCATCTTCTGGCTATAGCATGGGCGGGAAGAGGTTAAATTGGCAGCTTTCATTAGCCACTTCAATACCAGGCACTTTCACCCCCTTCCTGCCGAGGCCAATTTTCAGCTTTCAGCGCTGTCACATTTTGAATGACAATTGCGCGGTCATGCAACACTATCGCCAAAATAAATCCAATTTCTTTTGGTGGTATTGGATCATCACGGTGGGTGTTTATAAATAAAGACCAAAAATTTAGAAAAATAAAAGTTTTTAATTTCTGTTATAAAATGTTGTAAATAAGTAAGTTTTCTCCTTCACTGACAAGTACTGATGAGGCTGCACTGACGGGCACTGATGGGCACAGATGATGAGGCACAGATGGGTGGCACTGATATGTAGCACTGATCGGTGGCACTGATATGTGGCACTGATATGTGGCACTGATATGTGGCACTGATATGTGGCACTGATATGTGGCACTGATATGTGGCACTGATCGGTGGCACTGATATGTAGCACTGATGGGTGGCACTAATATGCACACTGATGTGCACTGATTAGCATTTATAGGTGGCACTGATGAGCGGCACTGATGGGCACAGATGATGAGGCAATAATATGCAGCACTCATGGGCACTGAAGGGTGGCACTAATATGCACACTGATGTGCACTGATTAGCATTTATAGGTGGCACTGATGAGCGTCACTGATGGGCACTTATAGGTGGCATTGATGGGTGGAAATGGGCAATGGTGGGCGGCACTGATGGGCACTGGTAGATGGAACTGATTGGCAGTACTGATGAGGCACTGACAGGCATTATTGATGGGCAATGATTGGCATCCTTGATGTGCACAGGTTTGCATCCATGGTGTGCATGGGTTGGCATCCCTGGTGGGCTCTAGTGGGCATCCTTGAAGGGTCTGCAGTGATAATCAATGCACTGACTATCAGCGCAGACCCCCCCCCCCCTTTTAGGAGAGCCTCTCCTCTACTTGTGCCCTGTCAGCCCAAATAGAGGAAAAGCCAATAAACTGCACTTCCCGGTTACGATGTGATTAGCTGTGATCGGTCGCAGCTCATCACATAGTAAAGAGCCTACGTCTAAAGCCTCATACACATCAGATTTTCTGCAGATTTTTTCCTTCAGATTTACGAAAACCATATAATATGAGGTCAAACCTTAGGAGTTTCAATGTGTATGCAATCAGGCTGACCCTTGCACTACATGGTTTTGGTAAACCTGAAGACAAAAACCAGCAGAAAATCTGATAGTGTGTATGGGGCTATAGGCTCTTTACCAGGATCAGAAACGTGGTGCGTAAGATCGACTAACCGCACTACCGATCGCGGGTGACAGCGTCTTATCCTTGCTGGACATCATATGACGCCCAGTCAGGCTAATAGAGCTGTTCTGCAATGGGCTGTCATTTTACTAAATTTACTAAAAACTGGCTCACACAGCTTCTGGTGAAGCTGCCCATAGTAACCAATCTGTTTCTAACTTCAGCTTGTTCAATTAACCTTTGACAATAGAAACTAGAAGCTGATTGGTTTCTAATGCAAAGCTGCCCCCATTTTAGAAAATCTCTCCATATGGATGATATTTATTAAAAAAATTTAATAAAATTACAGAGCTATTAGTCCTTTGAGACTGCATGTGCATTCATTCTCTGCAAAGTGGGGCAAAAAAACAATATTATTCGGTTATTTTCTCTGCAGGTCAAATATCGTTCTTCATACAGTATAGAGTGAATCAGCAAAAATACCGCATTTTGGCTACTAAATAGCGCCAATGAGGAGAAAATAAATTATACCTATTTACTAGGATTGGCATCTCCATCTAGTAGCCCTAATATGATAGTTTTCTTCTTTACTCTATTTGGTGAACATTCAACCTGAAGAGATAATAGCATAATACAGCCTTTCTCAACCTTTTCAACACAGAGGAACCCTTGAAATAGTTCTCCGGTCTCGGGGGAACCCCTTCTAAAAATGAGAAATCTACAACTCATGATACATTAGTGTGATGGTCAGTGGGAAGAATGGTCCTTTCACTTGTGGTCATTGGGAAGAATTCAATGTGTCAGTGGGAACTTATTTGAGAGGCAGAAATTGACCATTGCTCAAGAAACCTCTAGCAACTTCTGAAGGAAAGTATGGAACCCTGGTGTATGGTAACCAATCAGCTTCCAGTTTTTATTTTATTTTGTTAAAGCTTATTTGAACAAGCTGAAGTTAGAAGCAAGAAGAAGAATTACCTCCTTACAGATAGTTAAAAAGATCAATGGTGTCGGTGGGAACTTATCTGAGAGGCAGAAATTGCCGAATGCTGAAGGAACCTCTAGCAACCTCTGGAGGAACCCCAGGCTTCCACTGAACCCTGGTTGGGAATCACTGGCATAATAACATCTATTTTTGAAATTGTACTTTAATCATTCCATGTACTGCGAATGGTTGTACTTGTTATTACAGTATCTCACAAAAGTAAGTACACCCCTCACATTTTAGTAAATATTTTCTTCTATCTTTTCATGTGACAACACTGAAGAAATGACACTTGTCTACAATGTAAAGTAGTGAGTGTACAGCTTGTATAACAGTGTAAATTTGCTGTCCCCTCAAAATTAACCCAACACACAGCCATTAACCACTTCAGCCCCGGAAGATTTGCCTGTTGAATGACCGGGCCATTTTTTTGTGATTCGGCACTGCGTAGCTTTAACTGACAATTGCGTGTACGCGCGATGTTGCACCCAAACAAAATTGACGTCCTTTTTTTACTCATAAATAGAGCTTTCTTTTGGTGGTATTTAATCGCCTCTACGGTTTTTATTTTTTGTGCTATAAACACACAAAAAAGCAACAATTTTGAAAAAAAAACACAATATTTTGTAGTTTTTGCTGTAATAAATATCACAATTTTTTTTTAAAAAAAAGCAAATTTTTTTCTCAGTTTAGGACGATATGTGTTCTTCTACATATTCTTCGTTAAAAAAAAATGGCTATAAGCGTATATTGATTGGTTTGCGCAAAAGTTATAGTGTATACAAAGTAGGGGATAGATTTAGAGCATTTTTATTATATTTTTTTTTTTTTTTTTTTTAGTAATGGTGGCGATCTGCAATTTTTATCATGACTACAACATTATGACGGACACATCGGACAATTTTGACACATTTTTGGGACCATTGGCATTTATACAGCAAATCGGTGCTATAAAAATGCATTGATTACTGTAAAAATGTCACTGGCAGGGAAGGGGTTAACACTAGGGGGCGATCAAGTGGTTAATTGTGTTCCCTGGGAGGTCATTCTAACTGAAGGGGGAGTGGGCTGACTAGAGGAAGTGACAGATCGTGGTTCCTAGCTAATAGGAACACACGATCTGTCATTCCTCTCAGAGTAGAACGCGGATTTGTGTGTTTACACACACACACACACACATATCTCTGTTCTGTTCCTTGTGCTCACGATCGCTCGTGGCCAACGGTCATCGCGACTGTCGCCCATGAGCATCAGCACCCCCAGTGTGCGTGCGCACGTGCCTGCTAACCCGATCTCGCCAGCCGACGTACAAATACAATGGTTCGCAGGATTGTGCCGACCTGCCGCAGTATAATGACGCAGGTGGCCGGCAAGCGGTTAATGTCTAAACTGCCGGCAACAAAAGTGAGTACACCCCTGAGTGAAAATGCCAAAATTGGCCCAATTAGGCATTTTCCCTCCCAGTATCATGTGACTCGTTAGTGTTACAAGGTCTCAGGCGTGAATGGGGAGCAGGTGTGTTAAATTTGGTGTTATCGCTCTCACTCTCTCATACTGGTCACTGGAAGTTCAACGTGGCACCTCATGGCAAAGAACTCTCTGAGGATCTGAAAAAAAAAAAATTGTTGCTCTACATAAAGATGGCCTAGGCTATAAGAAGATTGCCAAGACCCTGAAACTGAGCTGCAGCACCGTGGCCAAGACCATACAGTGTTATAACAGGACAGGTTCCACACAGAACAGGCCTCGCCATGGTCCACCAAAGAAGTTGAGGTCACGTGTTCAGCGTCATATCCAGAGGTTGTCTTTGGGAAATAGACATATGAGTGCTGCCAGCATTGCTGCAGAGGTTGTAGGGGTGGGGGGTCAGCCTGTCAGTGCTCAGACCATACGCCGCACACTGATCACATCAAATTGGTCTGCATGGCTGTCATCTCAGAAGGAAGCCCCTTCTAAAGATGATGCACAAGAAAGTCCACAAACCCTTTGCTGAAGACAAGCAGACTAAGGACATGGATTACTGGAACCATGTCCTGTGGTCTGATGAGACCAAGATAAACATATTTGGTTCAGATGGTGACAAGCGTGTGTGGGGGCAACCAGGTGAGGAGGACAAAGACAAGTGTGTCTTGTCTACAGTCAAGCATGGTGGTGGGAGTGTCATGGTCTGGGGCTGCATGAGTGCTGCCGGTACTGGGGGGCTACAGATCATTGAGGGAACCATGAATGCCAACATGTACTGTGACTTACTGAAGCAGAGCATGATCCCCTCCCTTTCGGAGACTGGGTCGCAGGGCAGTATTCCAACACGATAATGACCCCAAATCCACCTCCAAGACAACCACTGCCTTGCTAAAGAAGCTGAGGGTAAAGGTGATGGACTGGCCAAGCATGTCTCCAGACCTAAACCCTATTGAGCATCTGTGGGACATCCTCAAACAGAAGGTGGAGGAGCGCAAGGTCTCCAACATCCACCAGCTCTGTGATGTCATCATGGAGGAGGGGAAGAGGATTCCAGTGACAACCTGTGAAGCTCTGGTGAACTCCATGCCCAAGAGGGTTAAGGCAGTGCTGGAAAATAATGGTGGCCACACAAAGTATTAACACTTTGGGCCCAATTTGGACATTTGCCCTTAGGGGTGTACTCACACGGTTTAGATATTAATGGCTGTGTGTTGAGTTATTTTGAGGGGGCAGCAAATGTACACTGTTATACAAGCTGTACACTCACTACTTTACATTGTAGACAAGTGTCAATTCTTCAGTGTTGTCACATGAAAAGATAGAAGAAAAGATTTACAAAAATGTGAGGGGGGTGTACTTACTTTTGTGAAATACTGTATATGTTGGCACTAATACAAATGTTATTTACAAAAATAAAATAAAAATTGCCCCCACTCATAAAGAACAAATGCTCTGCAACTGCTTTAAGAAACACACCCTCATGCCCTTGTCTCACAATTGTGCTCCTGCCTATCACACAGGCTTCTGATGGGAACTACAAATCACATTATAGAGGCACTGTCCACTATTAGCAAATCTACCCCGAGAAATGCCATTCGGCCATTACGGCAATGCATGCAGACAACGAGTGACCACAAAGTGGAAGCAGGAGATCAGCAGCACGGAGAAGCAACAAGTGATGAAAACAAGTCAAATAAGTAACACGTATCATGCCCGGAAATTCCGACGGAAAATGTCCGATCGGATTATATTGTCGGAAAATCCGATCATGCGTGGGGCTCTATCGGACTTTTTCCTGTCAGAAATTCCAACGGAAAAAAATGTGAAAGCAGGATCTAAAATTTTCGGACAAAAAAATTCCGATCTGACTTTTTCCGATCGTTTGTAGAGAATTTCGGATCGGACAAAGTGCCACGCATTCACTCAGATCAAATTATGAGACCAAAGCTATTGGCTACTAGCCTCTACGTAGTCCCGTCGTCACGTTTTGAACGATCGGATTTTCTGACAACTTTGTCCGACTGTGTGTATGCAGCACCAGTTTCGGACGAAGTTCGTCGGAAAAAAATCTGACGGATTTTGTGGTCGGAATGTCCGACCGTGTGTACGGGGCATTAGAGGCTTATCTGTGCCCAAGCCCCCTTCCTACCGCACCACCACCACGAGTCTGACCTCTGCCTGACCGCTGGGTGCTCTCCAAGAAACTGCTACACCCACCACTAGGGCATGTAATATAACACAACCACAGCTGTAACTAGAAGTGAACATTTTGCTCGTGAAATCAAGTGTGCCAACATTTGGGAAGGATGCTGATCTGTGCTCCTGTGGTTGCTCTGGTTGTGACCTTGGCTTTGCCTATCTGACAACTGCAATGACCTTGGTTCTCCTCTGTTTCTGGCTGAAAACCAACTTCCCTGGCTCCCTTCTGCTTATACACTTACACTATATGAAGGTTACTATTTCTCTTGAAAATGCCAGCTATCTGGCTCATTTTCTGTGCAGCCACTAAAGTCAGAGGAAGGTCAAAAAAATGTGATTTGCTTACTTGACACCACAGGGCTTCTCCACCACCGTGGCAACTGTGAACATGGAGACAGCGGCAGGGTCCTCTCCCCTCCAAATCACACCTGACCTTTACACAGAGATTTTGTTGTGGGGTGGGGTGATAGTACATTTAAAGCGGAGTTCCACCCTAAGACCCCTTTCACACTGGGGCGTTTTTCAGGCGCTTTAGCGTTAAAAAAAGCGCCTGAAAGAAGCTGCAACTGCAATCCCAATGTAAAAGCCCGAGTGCTTTCACACCGAGGCTCTGCGCTGGCAGGGCGTCAAAAAAAGTCCTGCAAGCAGCTTCTTTGCAGCGCTTTTGGAGCGGTGAATACACCTCTCCTAAAGAGCCCCTTCCCATTGAAATCAATGGGAAGCGCCTGTAAAATGCCTGAAAAGCGCTATTGGCAGCAGCGTTTTGTGGGCGCTTTCAGACCCCTTGCACACCAGGGTGTTTTGCAGGCACTATAGCGTTAGAAATAGCGCCTGCAATCCGCCCTAAAGAAGCTGCACCCAGAGGGCTTTCACACTGGAGTGGTGCGCTGGCAGGACGTCAGAAAAAAGTCCTGCCAGCAGCTTCTTCGGAGCGGTGAAGGAGCGGTGTGTTTACTGCTCCTCCGCCGCTGCTCCCCATTGAAATCAATGGGGCAGCGCTGTAATACCGCCGGCAAAACGCCGATATTGCGGCATATTGCCGGCGGTTTTAACCCTTTTCTCAGCCGCTAGCGGGGGGTAAAAGCGCCCCGCTAGCGGCCGAAATGCGCTGCAAATCCGGCGGTAAAACGTTGCTAAAAAATAGCGGCGTTTTACCGCTGACACGCAATAGGCGGTGTGGTGTGAAAGGGGCCTTAACCCTTTATTTGGCCACTATCAGGGGTTAAAAGCACCCCAATAACGCTTGAAAAACGCTGGTAAAGCGCTGCTAGTTTAAATGGTGCTTTACAAGCATTTTTCGGGCGCTGACATTGTGAAAGGGCTCTTAAAGCACTCGGGGCTTTCACATTGGGATTGCAGATGAGGCTTCTTTCATGAGCTTTACAGGCGCTTTTTTTAACGCTAAAGCACCTGAAAAATGCCCCAGTGTGAAACGGGTCTTAGACCCCTTTCACACCACACTGCCCATAGCGTGGGCGCTAAAATGCCGCTATTTCTAGCTCCGTTTTACCGCCGGATTTGCGGCGCATTTCAGCCGCTAGCGGGGCGCTTTTACCCCCCGCTAGCAGCCGAGAAAGGGTTAAAACCGCCGGCAATACGCCGCAATAGTGGCGTTTTGCCGGCGGTATTACAGATTGATTTCAATGGGGAGCAGCGGTGGAGGAGAGGTAAACACACCGCTCCTTCACCGCTCCAAAGAAGCTGCTGGCAGGACTTTTTTCTGATGTCCTGCCAGCGCACCACTCCAGTGTGAAAGCCCACAGGCTTTCACACTACACATAATGGTGCAGCTTCTTTAGGGCGGATTGCAGGCGCTATTTCTACGCTATAGCGCCTGAAAAATGCCCTGGTGTGAAAGGGGTCTAAAGTAGAACTTCCACTCATCAGAACCCTCCCCCCTTTCGGGGGAGGGGGGTGCAGATACCTGTCTAAGACAGGTATCTGCACTGACTTCCGGGCATAGACTCCCATGGAAATCTATGCTTCTTCCTGTCCTGACACACACGGGTCACAGAGACAGTGCGGACCAATCCCATTGCGCTGCGTGACTTGCGCATGCACAGTAGGGAACCGGGAAGTGAAGCCGCAACGCTTCACTTCCTGATTCCCTCACCGAGAATGACGGCGGCAGCAGCCGAGAGATCGATCGGCCTGGGCTGCTGACATCGGGACAGGTGAGTGTCCATTTATTAAAAGTATTAGTATACTGCAGTATTTGTAGCTGCTGCCTTTTAATATTTTTATTTTTTTTCCAGTGCACTACCTCTTTAAATCCGCATCCAATGGCCTTTGCATTTAGTTCTCCCCACATTTTTAAGATTACATTGCCACTTAAAATAAAAAAAAACAGGGCGCCATCTTCTAAAAGTACATTTTTATCACCGGCACCGCAGCACAGTACAGAACATGACGGTACCTGCACACCCATGCAAGGCTTGTTGAAGTCTTTAGAGGTAGGATACTGCCAGTGGATGGACCTCAGAGATCTGCCATGACTCCGGGTTGCGGTGGGCGGCGAGGAATCGGATGACATTCTCAAGGTGAGTTGATGTTGAACCTAGGGTTGCCACCCGTCCAGGATTCACCCGGACATTCCGGATTTTGAACCAGGTGTCTGGGGGTTTCAGACTGCATGAAGCCCGGACACATTTATTCACACCGAACTGGGGCTAACTGTCCCGGGCAGAAGGAACATTCTACTACCCCCCCACCCCCCCAGCGGGGGTGCCTCGCATTATTGCTCCAGTGTGAACTGGCACAGAGAGGCTGGTTAGCAGCACTGATCACACACAACTGAATTCCCTGGTTTTTGTTAACCAAACAAAAAAGGTTTTTAAAGTATAGAGGGCAAATGTCACACCCCCTGTCCACCCAACCTCCCCCCTCGCACTTTACTGTCTGTCAAAATGACAGATGATAATCACTATACTGTGTAATCACAGAGATATACAATCTGCTTCTGTCAGAAAGTGGACTATCTGAGAGAGTGTTTATAAACATTGATCAGACAGGAGAAAGAGAGATACAAAGTAACATTGCTTATAAACATTGATCCATCTGGAGATAGAGAGATACAATGTTACATTGTTTATAAACATTGATTAGATGGGAGATTGAGAGCTACAAAGTAACATTGTTTATAAATATTGATCATACAGGAGATAGAAAAATACAAAGTAGGATCGGATTGATTCGGACCGGGTTGAATTGTCAGCGGACATGTCACCGCTGACATCCGACGCTCTATAGACTAGCATGGAGCACCCATTCAGGTCCACCGTCAAAACTGATAGGCGTTCACAGTGTGAAAGGGGCCATAGAGAAATAGAAAGTAATATTTTTTATAAACATTAATCAGATGGGAGATGGAGAGATACAAAGTAGCATTATTTTTAAACATTGGTCAGGCAGGAGATGGAGAAATACAAAGTAACATTGTTTATAAACATTGATCAGACAGGAGATGGAAAAATACAAGTAAAGTTGTTTATAAACATTGATCAGACAGGAGATGGAGAAATACAGAGTAACATTGTTTATAAACATTGATCAGACGGGAGATAAAGACATACAAAGTAACATTGTTTATAAACATTGATCAGACAGGAGATGGAAAAATACAAAGTTATATTGTTTATAAACATTGATCAGACGGGAGATAGAGAGATACAAAGTAACATTATTTATAAACATTGATCAGACAGGCGATGGAGAAATACAATGTAGCATTGTTTATAAACATTGATCAGACGGGAGACAGAGAGATACAAAGTAGCATTGTTTATAAACATTGATCAGACGGGAGATAAAGAGATACAAAGTAACATTGTTTATAAACATTGATCAGACAGGAGATGGAGAAATACAAAGTAACATTGTTTATAAACATTGATCAGACGGGATATAAAGAGATACAAAGTAACATTGTTTATAAACATTTATCAGACAGGAGATGGAAAAATACAAAGTAATATTGTTTATAAACATTGATCAGATGGGAGATAGAGAGATACAAAGTAACATTATTTATAAACACTGATTAGACAGGAGATAGAGAGATACAAAATAACATTGTTTATAAACATTGATCAGACAGGCGATGGAGAAATACAATGTAACATTGTTTATAAACATTGATCAGACAGGAGATAAAGAGATACAAAGTAACATTGTTTATAAACATTGATCAGACAGGAGATAGAAAGATGCAAAGTAACATTTTTTATAAACATTTATCAGACAGACGATGGAGAAATACAATGTAAATTTTTTTTATAAACATTGATCAGACAGGATATAGCGAGATACAAAGTATCATTGTTTATAAACATTGATTAGACAGGAGATAGAGAAATACAAAGTAACATTGTTTATAAAAATTGATCAGACAGGAGATAGAGAGATACAAAGTAACATTGTTTATAAACATTGATCAGACAGGATCAGCAGACTGAAGAGATGAGCTTCAGTCGCCATATGATGCCAGTTAAATCAACCTGACAAGAAAACATTTTATTCATTTATTTATCTTACAAAATGTGTTTCTTTGTAACCCCTTATTAACCCTTAGATTAGCCCGATCAGTCCTAACTAACTCTCCTCCTTAACTACTATTTTCCCGATGACTTGCTTAATATTTCTATTTTTATTTTATTTTTACATTTTTCGAACATTCAAAACTTTTTTCCTTTTTTTGCTTTTTTTCTATATGTCTTTTTTTTTTTCAGTGTTGCATTTAAAAACAAAACAAAAAATAGAAAACGTTATTTCATTTGTAAATAACTTTGCAACGCTTTATTCTTCCCAAGCCCTAATTTTACCGTCAATTTAAACCCCGACAAATTACACTTTCTATCCACAGTAACAAACATTCTTTTCCTGCACAGGTGTGAGAACCGCTTAATATATCTAAACAAAAGCTGTGAAGTGATGGAAATATCCACAACTAAATGAAATTTTGTGGTTAAATGGTTGGGTTTCCCTTCACACGACGATCCAATAACGAGCGCCTCTTAATCGGATATGGGTGCATTTCCCCTACTCGAGGTGACACGTATCAGCCGTCTTTGGGGCGATTTTAAACCCCCGCGGACGCTGAAATATATACTGTATATAGACTTAAATATCACAGCCGCAGGAGATTATTAAAGCCAGGTGGCTCTTCCTCACCTCTGGAAGGAAACGCGTAGCCATCTTTGAATTTATGTAGCGGAGTCCCGGGAGAGCACAAAGGGTTTAACTAAAGAACTTTTAGCTTAAGACCTAAGTAAATTGTTTGAGTTTTGATGGAGTAGAAACATGTGTGGAGGGGCGAGGATCTCTGCACATAAATATTTTGGCGTTTTCCTTTTTTTTTTTTCTGTTGGAACATCTGGGCCCAGCGACTCCTGACAGAGCTTTCCGCACGTCACTGGTGGGTCATGGATATCCAGAACCTATTACGAAAGGGGGAAATGACTGTATGGTTTCACTCACTACACATTTTAAAAATGGATCTGGATCCAAGAACGAAAATGTAATATATTGCAGCTCTACAGTCCGGAGATGTGGCGGTTGTACTGGTATTCCAGGCTTTTTTTTTTTTTCCCTTTTCATTCTTTCTCCATTTCATTTTCACTTGGTAAACTTGCCAGAGATAAGTTTGGGTTTGGCCCAAGCCCGGTAGGTAGCCGTCGCTGTGAGGCCAATCAACTAAGAGCAACCTACAACTGCATGTACACATAGGATTGGGTATACTTTGGAAATCATTGACCAAAATGGTCACATGGCGATATAAAGGCCAATGACATTGACCCAACACAGCCATATTATGCATGTACACATAGGGTTGGGTATACTTGGGAAACCATTGACCAAAATGGCCACATGGCCATATAAGGCCAATGACATTGACCCAACACAGCCATATTATGCATGTGCACATAGGGTTGGGTATACTTTGGAAATCATTGACCAAAATGGTCACATGGCGATATAAAGGCCAATGACATTGACCCAACACAGCCATATTATGCATGTACACATAGGGTTGGGTATACTTGGGAAACCATTGACCAAAATGGCCACATGGCCATATAAGGCCAATGACATTGACCCAACACAGCCATATTATGCATGTGCACATAGGGTTGGGTATACTTGGGAAATCATTGACCAAAATGGCCACATGGCCATATAAGGGCAATGACATTGACCCAACACAGCCATATTATGCATGTACACATAGGGTTGGGTATACTTGGGAAATCATTGACCAAAATGGCCACATGGCCATATAAGGCCAATGACATTGACCCAACACAGCCATATTATGCATGTACACATAGGGTTGGGTATACTTGGGAAATCATTTACCAAAATGGCCACATGGCCATATAAGGCCAATGACATTGAACCAACACAGCCATATTATGCATGTACACATAGGGTTGGGTATACTTGGGAAATCATTGACCAAAATGGCCACATGGCCATATAAGGCCAATGACATTGACCCAACGCAGCCATATTTTGCATGTACACATAGGGTTGGGTATACTTGGGAAATCATTGACCAAAATGGCCACATGGCCATATAAGGCCAATGACATTGACCCAACACAGCCATATTATGCATGTACACATAGGGTTGGATATACTTGAGAAATCATTGACCAAAATGGCCACATGGCCATATAAGGGCAATGACATTGACCCAACACAGCCATATTATGCATGTACACATAGGGTTTTTCGTATACTTGGGAAATCATTGACCAAAATGGCCACATGGCCATATAAGGCCAATGACATTGACCCAACACAGCCATATTATGCATGTACACATAGGGTTGGGTATACTTGGGAAATTATTGACCAAAATGGCCACATGGCCATATAAGGCCAATGACATTGACCCAACACAGCCATATTATGCATGTACACATAGGGTTGGGTATACTTGGGAAATCATTGACCAAAATGGCCACATGGCCATATAAGGCCAATGACATTGACCCAACACAGCCATATTGACCCAACACAGCCATATTATGCATGTACACATAGGGTTGGGTATACTTGGGAAATTATTGACCAAAATGGCCACATGGCCATATAAGGCCAATGACATTGACCCAACACAGCCATATTATGCATGTACACATAGGGTTGGGTATACTTGGGAAATCATTGACCAAAATGGCCACATGGCCATATAAGTCCAATGACATTGACCCAACACAGCCATATTATGCATGTACACATAGGGTTGGGTATACTTGGGAAATCATTGACCAAAATGGCCACATGGCCATATAAGTCCAATGACATTGACCCAACACAGCCATATTATGCATGTACACATAGGGTTGGGTATACTTGGGAAATCATTGACCAAAATGGTCACATGGCCATATAAGGCCAATGACATTGACCCAACACAGCCATATTATGCATGTACACATAGGGTTGGGTATACTTGGGAAATCATTGACCAAAATGGCCACATGGCCATATAAGTCCAATGACATTGACCCAACACAGCCATATTATGCATTTACACATAGGGTTGGGTATACTTGGGAAATCATTGACCGGAAAGGCCACATGGCCATATAAGGCCAATGACATTGACCCAACACAATAATATCACAAGCATTCCCATGCCTTTGTGTACATCCTCACTGCAAACCAAGGATACGGTATGTGTGAGCTGCTTAGGCTATATGGGAATGAAGACCTGTGCCCACCGCTGTAACTGTTGGCCATTACGGCAGCTCATCTATGCTCCAAACAATGGTAGAGAGTGACTAGGTGTCCCGGGAGCCACACATCAAGTCAAGACCTGGACCCAAGTCAGGCCACGCCCCAATGCATTTCACTCCACCCACCAGAGCTTACCCCCCCCCCCCCCTCCCCAGAGTAGGCTCCAGTGGGTGGAGTGAAACACGTTGGGGGTGTGGGCTGGTTGGGGTCCAGACTGGAATTTACTATTATACAGCAGGTCTTGACTTGATGTATGGCTTCCAGGACACTCGGCCGAGTGCGGCCGAAGATAGCCGAGAACGGCCGAAGATACACACTAATGTAACTAATCATGAGTTTAATCTTTAATTTTTAGCAGGGGTTCCCAGAGACTTAAGAATTATTTCAAGGGTTCCTCAGTGTTAAAGGCTGCTATACACATCTGCACCAAAATTTGCATTCTCTAGTTTTAGTAAATCAACCCCACTGGGTCGAAGGAGGTATGTCAATGCATAAAGCGGCATATGAAACAGAATGATTGCTTTGGTTCTACTGGAGATAGACTGGCACTAGCAGTGTCTCCTCCCTGCTCCCTACTTCATAGGTGCGAAGACGAAGGAGTACAAATGTATGCCGGCATCTGCTCCTCAAGACTCCGTGACTGCATCTCTTATGGCCAGCTCAGCTAACGGATGGAGGAGGTTTTTTTTCCGGTCTTTCAGTCTTTGTTTCGGTGTAAGTAATGAACAGAATTTGGCAAACTCGTGAAAGAGGAATTAAAGGATTATGGGAGTGTGTGCGTGTTATTGTTTCCGGGCTTAAGTCAAAACCACAAATACTGTTAAAATGACACCTCGCCCACGCTAGGGATCAAGAGGAACATATCCACGCATGGTGTAAATCAGACTTTTTATAGAGCCTGGAACTCCAAGCTGTCTGGAAAGATTTTGGTGGTGACTAAACTACAAGACTCTAGTTACATACAAAAAATATCAACTGGAGTGGGTTATATTTTTGCTTCTCCTTAAAAGTGGACCTAGCATCAAATATATTTTTCATGATAAGCCCATGCATGCTAAGTAATGCAACAGAGTAACAATTTCAGGTATTTATAAATCACAGTACTCCCCCTGACAATGTCTTTATCAGGGGTGTAGCTACAGGGGTTGCAATTGTGACCCAGCCCCTTTCTTCAGGGAACCTGATTGTCAGGAACCATGAAACAGACAGAGACAGAAGTACAATCAAAACACGCTTGTTTATTAATAAAAATTAAAAGGTAAATAGGAAAAAGCGTTGTCAAGCATAGCCAGAGTCCAGTAGCCAGATCGGGTAGTCAGCCAGTCCAAAGTTCATAAACCAGATCGGGTAATCAGCCAGTCCAGACGTCAGGGATCCAAGGAGAACAACTGCAAGAAGGATGGAAGCCAGGAGGGATGTAGGCAATCCAGTCTTGAAACAACAGCAGGAGATGGTTCCTAGTGATGTGACCAAACGTGGAAGGCAAAGGAGAAATGAGCTGGAAGACTTTATATAGGCAGGCCAGACGAGCATCATCGGAAACAGCTGGTAACTGTGGAGGGAGAAGAGAGCTGGCAATTAGCCAACAGCTGAGCGGCCAGCCCAGAGGAGGAAGGGCTAAGCTAGCCCTGACACTGACGCATACCTTGTGGCACAGAGAGACCCCTCGTATAGCCCCAGCTCAGGGACCACTGATGATTTGACAGTGGCCTCAGGAGCATGGTAAGGTAAGAGGGCTTGTAAGCTCCCCTGTTGGTTACGGAGGTGCGTGGCAGGTGCGTCGCTAGAGTTTAGCTGGATAGCTGAAGCAGCGGATGGCAGCAGGAACAGCAGACCCCAGGCTGGGTAGTCTGTAACTTGGTAACAGATGCAGTAAGACTGGCAGCACACAGCAGATGGAGGACCAGAAGAATTAAAGAGGAAGTAAACCCTGATGGGTTTACTTCCTCTTTTTTTCCCTGCAAAGGTAAAGCATAATGGACTACTATGCATCGCATAGTAGCTCATTATGTGTCACTTACCTGACACAGGAGCCAGCGAAGTCGCCGCTGATCCCTGTAGTCCGCCGCGTCCATCTTGCTGGTGGCGTCTCGCAGCTCCGACCAATGACAGCGGCGAAGCCGCGATGACGTCACTCCCGCGCATGCGCACGGGAGTCGCGCCTCGCAGCTCCGCCGCTGTCATACGGCGAGGCCGCGATGACGTCACTCCCGCGCATGCGCACGGGAGTCGACAAATTTGGCAAATCCATTCTTGGACTTGCCGCATTTAGTGCGCATGCGCGCCGCTGTCTACGGCGCATGCGCCGTAGACAGCGGTGCCCATTTTCGGGCAAATATCTCCTAAACCATATAGGTTTAGGAGATATTACTTGGACCTACAGGTAAGCCTTAATCTAGGCTTACCTGTAGGTCAAAGTTGTTTGGAAGGGTTTACTTCCATTTTAAGCACAATGCAGAGAAGGTCAGGTATAGGCAGTGGCGGCTGGTCTTTTTTTTTTTTGAGGGGGGGGGGTCTCACGGTTGGTCATCCAGCCACCTGCGGCCCTGCACCTACAGGTGACGGGCGGCAGGTGGCATCTCCATCTCTGCATCATGGCGGCTTTTGCTGTGCCTCTTATCCCTCCTCCTCCTAGGCATCCAATAGTGTGACAGTATGACAGGAACAGAGCTGAGGCTGTCAATCACAGACGGGGTGCTGGAGATTCCTTCCCCATCACCTTTTTTATCTTTTGGTGTCAGGAAAACTTGTCCTCTGATAGTAGAGGAAGGAGGGAGTAGGAGTACACACTGTAGAGGGATATTCTTTGTTCGTATTTCATGTCTGAGGTTTAAAACCACTTTAGGTGATTAGAGAGGAAACCTCTAAGGTAGGCCATGCTCCCTTTTTTTTTTTTTTTTAATCGAGCAATGTGCGATCTAAACAACCAAATCTGCATGCAATTGGATATCCATAACTTCCCTTCTAATCAATTTAGACTCAATTTTGATCTGTTTCGATTAAACTGTGTCAATCAACCAGGCTTACGCGTGTGCACATGGTGTGCCAGGTGTGCCTGGGCACACCCTAATCACCCGATGTAGCACACATTTACCCTCTTTAGATCCCTGGTATTTTACCAAAGCCCCCTCCTAAAGGAAATAGTAAAAAAAATATATAAATAAATATATATATAAGAGGGCCAGTATGGTGGCCTGAAATTATGGGAGGAGCCCGGAGGGGTATTTAACCAGCTCGTTCGGCTGTGTTCCTTGTCGGTTCCTGTGCGCGATAGTTACTACGTCACAGATCTAGGGCCGACTATTCGAAACCGTTCGATAGAGTGAGTGCAGTGTTCGTGAGTTCCGTGTTTGTCAAAAGTCCTGTCTTCGTCCTCGTGTTACAGTCTGTTTGTCGTCGTGAGCGTTCGTGTATTTGTCTGAGTGTCGCAATACTCGAAACTTGCCGGTGTCGTACAACGCATCTGGTCCGGCTGTCGCAGGTAGGGCTTCGGCTCCCATTTCTCATTTCATGTTATTTCATATCTTTTGTGGAAAAGTGTAGCGCTTGTTTGTTTTTTAGAAAAAGTTATAATACAATTAATATAACAAGTGCATATATTAAACAGTGTAGACTAATAAGTCCACCATACACCCTTTACTTGTATGCAATGAACATATAAACAACGAATGTCCAAACAAATATCCCAAAAAATGAGAAATAAAAAAAAAGTGAAAATATGAAAACAAGTGGAAAGAAAAAGTCTCCGAAGTTTCTGTGTATAACACGATGAAGTGTAAATGATCCTACACCTTCTCCATGAAACGACCATGCAATCACCACGTGAGCCCTCCACCAAACGAAATGGAGGCTTACCAGACTTAATGGATCCTACTCAAAATTATATTTGGAGGATCATATAAGCTTGTAGATATATATAAACTCTTTCGATGTTGCACTTTTCTGGAGGGATTTCTAATGTGGCTATTTCCTTTGGAGAATATCTCCACCCATATGGATCCACAGGGATAATTGAGCATAAATACAAAAAGAAGCAGGGACCACAATAGTGTAATTCAGTTTTTTCCGTTAAAATAATTTAATAAAAAATTATTAAACTCACGTGTACAAAGAATGTAAGCGCTTTTCAATAAAAATTTCAGGCTGCAAAGTTATTGAAAAGCACTTACATTCTTTGTACATGTGAGTTTGATAATTTTTTATTAAATAATTTTAACGGAAAAAACGGAATTACACTATTGTGGTCCCTGCTTCTTTTTGTATTTATGCTCAATTATCCCTGTGGATCCATATGGGTGGAGATATTCTGCAAAGGAAATAGCCACATTAGAAATCCCTCCAGAAAAGTGCAACATCGAAAGAGTTTATATATATCTACAAGCTTATATGATCCTCCAAATATAATTTTGAGTAGGATCCATTAAGTCTGGTAAGCCTCCATTTCGTTTGGTGGAGGGCTCACGTGGTGATTGCATGGTCGTTTCATGGAGAAGGTGTAGGATCATTTACACTTCATCGTGTTATACACAGAAACTTCGGAGACTTTTTCTTTCCACTTGTTTTCATATTTTCACTTTTTTTTATTTCTCATTTTTTGGGATACTTGTTTGGACATTCGTTGTTTATATGTTCATTGCATACAAGTAAAGGGTGTATGGTGGACTTATTAGTCTACACTGTTTAATATATGCACTTGTTATATTAATTGTATTATAACTTTTTCTAAAAAACAAACAAGCGCTACACTTTTCCACAAAATTTATGTCACATTTTTATACCTAGATGTTGTGTTAGCTGCTGTTTGTATATTGTTTACACATTTGAATAGCGCAGTGTTTTGTTTTC
Organism: Lithobates pipiens; assembly: GCF_037356315.1. Classification (NCBI taxonomy): domain Eukaryota; kingdom Metazoa; phylum Chordata; class Amphibia; order Anura; family Ranidae; genus Lithobates; species Lithobates pipiens. The sequence goes on along the minus strand of NW_027507764.1, from coordinate 22,241,337 downwards.
TTTTCAAAAAAGTACATGTTATTTCATATCACTAAACTGTGATGCGTTGAACTCACGAACCACTCACTGAAATGTCACCATCGTATTTGCCGATATTGTTTCACGCATCCGTTACCTCTAAACATTCGTGCTCCTTGCTTCTCGAAAGAAGTCGTGGTCACCCGTCCGTGACACCACATCATTTCACAAACCTTTAGACCATATCACTGGTCCCTACTAAAAATGTCCGAATCGTTCGGATCATTTCGAAAATTCCCAATCAGACGGTCTAAGTTCTAATTAACCGGATAATTTCAATCATTTCAATCATTTCATTCATTTCGGTCACGAGTCGCGCTCCGATTCGAATCTAGTCGCATGTCCGATGCACCGATTCGCTCCGGTGTGCCCCAGTTATCTGGCCACACCGGAGCGGTATGTATTTCAATACATGCTCCAGAGACAGAATCATTCGCAGGTTTAGGCATGGTTATCGATTCTTGTCTTCGTCATGGCATATCATTTCTGGTCACCTATCACGCCCCGTTACGAATCCAGTCGCATTATACCGATGCACCGATTCGCCTCGGTACGCCCAGTTGTTTGGCCTCATTTCTATACATGCTCCAGAGACGGATTCTTTACCGAATCGTTGGGCCAGTCGTTGATTCCGGTCTCTGTCATGGTGTGTCACTTATTACACTCCGGTTCGAATCCTGTCGCAGTTGCATGCACCGATTCGTTCCAGTGTGCCCAGCTGCTTCGCCTCATTTCAGTACATGCGCCAGAGACAGGGTTCACTGTCACTTCTTGAGCGCAGCCGTTGATCCCTGTCTTTGTCATGGGTATCATTTCGTTTCACCTATCACGCTCCGACACGAATAGTCACGCCTGTGAACTAATTCGTCTCGGCGTACCCCAGGACAGGCCTCATTTCAGTACATGCTCCAGAGTCCACTTCGTGCTCAGTCGCAAGGTTACAGCATGGCGATTCGGGCCTCTTTCATGGCGGATTCACTCATTTCACTGTCACCTCCTGCACCTCGGTTCAAACCCAGTTGTTTTTGCAATGTTCGGGTTCTACCCGAGGGGCCGTGCTCATTTGGCCTCATTTCACGAATTCCAAACCAAGTTATGAATAATCTAGTTAGTGCATCATCGTACAATTTAACCCAAACACCTTAGGTGTGAAAATTCTTAAAAAAGTACATAGAAATAAAAAAATACACTTCCAAAAAAATATAAATGAATTAAAAGTCTCTATGTAAAAAGTTGATCCAATCCAAACGTGAAATACGGGTCACCATCCACCTTCTTAAATGAGGCTAGCATGCAGACACCCTGTGATATTCCCGTCACCTTTAGAAGTAAAGGCTTACCGGATAGTATGGATCCAAACGAATATATATTCGAAGGATCATGCAAGCTTATAACTTAGAAGGCGAGATTTGCAGGTGTAGATTTTCAGGGAAGTAACAAGTCAGACTCCTCATATAGTTGTCCCAACTAGTCGTTAAATCCACATCGGTACACTCCAGCTCAAAATGTTGAACTCATACAAAGGAAAATAAGGAGCCACAATAGTGTAAATCCGTTTAAAAGAAAAAATTTAATAAAAAAGTAATGAACTCACATGTAACCAAAGAAATCAAGCGCTTATTCCATAAAAACAGTGCTACAGCAGTAGTCCCGACGCGTTTCGTCCTCTACAGACGTCATCTGGGGTAGCACTACACTGTAGCATCATCACTTATATAGCAAACAATCAATTTGGGCGAAAATTCCATCTGCCTGTGTCACCGCGTGTCATTTCCGGTTTAAGATGGCGCCCGGCGTGCGTTCCACGCCTCATTATAATGTTACAGCATGTATCAGCAGACAGACCATGCCAAAACATATATAAAATAAACCAATAAATGAAAGCTAGGTTGGCCCAAACTTTAGAAATATACCAAACGTAAAAATTAGCCAGACGTTGTAATTTATTCCCCTCTGTAATACCGTTAGTAGTATTTCCGGGTCATGATTGAACACATAAGGGGCGTGGATATGGTTCCAATCATTATCCTACCCAGCCACTTATGCCGACGAAGCCACACCCACTACAGGGAAGTACTAACATAGTGGGCGTGTCGTATATAGAGAGCACTGATGCCTCCGTCTAGCGGTGATGGAACGCACCGCGTACCGGAAGCACCAGTATTACACGCACGTCCGACGCAAGAGGCGGCGTAAGAGGAAACACGTCACAACCAATCGGAGAGCGTCGAACATCGGAAGTGACGTAAACGGAAAGTACGTCACATCCGGCCAGGATGTGTCCGACAACAGGAAGTGATGTGATGAAAATACATCATCTCCGGTGTCAAGTAGGACGTATGTAAACATACGCCGGACCATACATCCTAAAGGGGCTGTGCATTTAAGTACACCCATACTAATAAGTATGGGGTGGGAGCAGTTATGTATATGCAATGAAAAAGTATCTTTAAAACAATTTTTATACAAAGTATACATCAGCACCGACACAACGCATGCCCGAACGTGCATTGTGACAAATACTGATAGCATCTAAGGCAGGTAGAATTCTGTCCCAAGACCAATAATATTGATATAACATAAACAACAATGGTAGAAAAACCTACCACTTACATAAAAATCGAAAAATATTAAAACAGATAAGCAAAATAAAATAAAACACTAAAATAAAATATTGTCAATGTGCATATTAACCATTATTAATGAAGGCATTAATATCCCATTCTATATTTAAGCCAAATGGCGAGTAAGAACGAATCAAATATATCCAGTAGGTTTCTAATCTGGAAACACCCCGAGTCATAGCACCCCCCCTCCACAGAGGTGTATATTTGTCAATAGCTAGAAATTGGGTACCTGTTGGGTCACTGTTATGGTGTTCCCTGTAGTGTCTCGGGACAGTGTGTTTAGAGACCTTACTCTTTATTAAGGCTATGTGTTCCCCTACTCTAATCGCAAACGTCCTTGTCGTCCTCCCCACATATTGTTTACCACACGGGCAAGTGATCAGATATACTACATACCGGGTACTACAGGTACAAAATGATTTTATAGTATGTGTTCTATTAGTTGTTGTTGATGTAAACTCAGTTGTTTTATATCTCCCGGCTATATTAAACTGACATACCACACATTTTTTACAAGGATAAAAACCTGTTAGATTGTGAAAAAATGATGGACGACAGGGAGGGTTAATAACATTGGGAGCAATAAAGTTCCGTAAAGAGGGTGCTCCCCTGAAAAGTACTTTCGCCCGCTCAGGTAACTTTGAGTTGAGGACTGGGTCACTTCTTAATACGTCCCAATGTTTATTAATAATGGTCTTGATTTGTTTATGCTGTACCGAAAAGGATGTAAGCATAGACCACCTATAAGTATCCTCAGGATCATGACGGGCTTTCTCAATCACTAGGCTCTCCCTGTTAGTGTTAATAACTTTCTGTATCTCTACATCAAGAACCCTAGCATCATATCCCTTATCCTCAAATTTTTGTTTGAGGATTCCTGCTTGTGTCCTAAACGTATCAAGGTCCGTGCAATTCCTTCGCAATCGTAGGAACTGACTGCGTGGTATCGAACTCAACCATGATCTATGGTGGCAGCTGTCAAGGGGAATGAAGCTATTCCTATCAGTCGGTTTGAAGTGCGTTTTGAACACAAATTTATTGTCTACTAATTCAATCTCTAAATCAAGAAAATTTATCCTAGAGAGGCTTATTTCAAATGACAGAGAAATACCCCTATCGTTATTGTTCAAATTCTTAAAGAATTCAGTCAATGAATCCGATGAGCCATTCCATAGGAGGAGGATGTCGTCTATATACCTAGCCCACAGGACCAAAGAGGGGTTCCCCTGGGCATAGACGACATCCTCCTCCCACTTAGCCATGAATAAATTAGCAAGACTAGGGGCAAATTTGGCCCCCATTGCTACACCCCGTTGTTGTAAATAATACTTGTCGTTAAACCAAAAATAGTTATGTTCCATGGCAAATTCTAAAAGCTCTATGAGGTAATCACATTGGAATGATGCCAAAGAGTCCTCGCGATCTAAAAAGTATCGGACAGCATCTATACCCATTCCCTGAGGTATGCAAGTATAGAGGGACGCTACGTCAGCTGTAGCTATAATACATTGCTCATGAAGCACTAAACTTTCAAGTCTCCTGATTGTAGCACCCGTATCTTTAAGATAGGATGGGGTTTTTTTAACAAGGGGTTGCAAATAAAAATCTATATAACGGCCTATACGTGAAGTGACCGAATTAATGCCACTCACTATGGGCCTACCGGGAGGGCTCACCAGATCTTTGTGGATCTTCGGTAAGTAATAGATTACAGGAATTGAGGGGGAAATGGGAACCAAAAAGTTTTTTTCTTTATTGTTCAATATTTTTTGATCATAGCCTTTATTGATAAGATCCTTAAGTTGTTTTTTGTATACAATCGTGGGATTATTGGGGAGTTGTTTATAGGTACCTGGCTCACCCAAGATCCTATGCATTTCAGCTTCGTACTTATCCCTGTCTAGAATCACAACACCCCCCCCCTTATCGGCTGGACGTATAACTACGTCTTTTTGCTCACATAAGGACTTAAAACCATTTGTTGAAAAAGTGGTTCTATTATTACATTTCGTAGGGAGTCTATCAAGATCTCTTAATACTAAATCCTTAAATATTTTTACAGCTGGTACAGAGGGTACAGGGGGTATAAATAAAGATGGGTTAGCCAACCCGGAATGTACAGTTCCCGATGTGGCCGCTAGATAATCCGTTCTGAACGGATTGGTTATCAAATACCGTTGAATGTTAATCTTTCTGATAAATTTGTGTATATCAATAAAAGTATTGAATTTATTAAGTCGTTTAGGGGGTGCATATTTCAAGCCCTTGTCCAATACTGATAATTCAGCATGGGAGAAGGATTTCTTGCTTAAATTAAACACACCCTGTCCCACTAAACCCGCCTTCTTTTTCCTCCTCTGTAGTCGCTCTCCCCCTCTACACCCTCTCTTGGGTCTTGATCCCTTTTTCGAATATGCGGATCCTCACGAAAATCCTGGTTCCTATAGTTAGTATTAGGTGGATTATATCCAGATGGAATGTAGGTATTATTCACATTGTCTGAATCTCGTATTTCTCCCAATGGAGAAAATCTGTTATAAGTAGAAACGGGAGCCGCATTGTAATATTGGGGTCCACTATAATGAGGGTTAGATGGGGCATTGTAGTAAGAGTTAAGAGGAGCATGTCTAGGTGATGGAGAATAGTAGGGAGAGTCATTATACTCTCTAAATTGGTGAGCATCATAATTATATGATCGTCCTCTTGTTACCTCTTCCTCTATGAGGATTATTAGGGGTGTGTGGAGTGTAATGATGCACCCTCTGCTGAGAGGAGGGTGGGCCATCATGCACCTTACTCTGTGCAGCCTCACTATAAGACATAGGAGGCAAAGCAACCCTCTGTGGGGCAGTGGAACCTCCAGATTGGGAACCACTCATGGGTTGTATATCAGTGGCGGATGTGTTCTGAACCAATTTCTGCCAGCCAAAAACAGTACCCATCTTGTAGTCATTAACATCTCTGGAGTATTTTTTCTGTTTCTTATATTTTTGTTCTCTATCCTCTTTTTCCAGATGGTTCAACAAGTTGGCAGAGAGAGAATTGTATTCAGGGGTGTCCTTATATGACATTAATTTATCCTTAATTTCCTTAATTTCTTTATCAAGTAGGACCATTTTGCTGTTCTTCCTTGCAATCAGGAAACCCAACAAATTGGTTCCAGCCTCATTAAAAAACTTGAACCAGGTGTCTAGGTCCACTTCCCCTTGTTGGGGATTTACATCCCACCTTAAGCTTCTGGGGACCATATGTTCTGCAATATATTGCTGTAAGAACACAAGGTCCCATTGTAGGTGAAGTTCGGATGTCATAATATTTTTAAGTCTCATGAACATCCCTCCCACCTCGGTGTTACTACCAGTTGCCACAAAAACACCATCAGTGTTAACTTTGTGCGAAGCACGATATTCAAACACATCCATATCTACAGTGACGTATATGAAAAGGGATTGCTGCAATGTGTATATCCAAACAATATATAGACAAAAAAACGTTCCCTGTGACACTGCGCTATCCAAAAAAACAGAAAAAAGCTGCTAACACAATCACAAGGATAAAACAGTGAATAATAAACAAATACCAAACCGTGTGGTAAACAATATGTGGGGAGGACGACAAGGACGTTTGCGATTAGAGTAGGGGAACACATAGCCTTAATAAAGAGTAAGGTCTCTAAACACACTGTCCCGAGACACTACAGGGAACACCATAACAGTGACCCAACAGGTACCCAATTTCTAGCTATTGACAAATATACACCTCCGTGGAGGGGGGGTGCTATGACTCGGGGTGTTTCCAGATTAGAAACCTACTGGATATATTTGATTCGTTCTTACTCGCCATTTGGCTTAAATATAGAATGGGATATTAATGCCTTCATTAATAATGGTTAATATGCACATTGACAATATTTTATTTTAGTGTTTTTTTTTATTTTGCTTATCTGTTTTAATATTTTTCGATTTTTATGTAAGTGGTAGGTTTTTCTACCATTGTTGTTTATGTTATATCAATATTATTGGTCTTGGGACAGAATTCTACCTGCCTTAGATGCTATCAGTATTTGTCACAATGCACGTTCGGGCATGCGTTGTGTCGGTGCTGATGTATACTTTGTATAAAAATTGTTTTAAAGATACTTTTTCATTGCATATACATAACTGCTCCCACCCCATACTTATTAGTATGGGTGTACTTAAATGCACAGCCCCTTTAGGATGTATGGTCCGGCGTATGTTTACATACGTCCTACTTGACACCGGAGATGATGTATTTTCATCACATCACTTCCTGTTGTCGGACACATCCTGGCCGGATGTGACGTACTTTCCGTTTACGTCACTTCCGATGTTCGACGCTCTCCGATTGGTTGTGACGTGTTTCCTCTTACGCCGCCTCTTGCGTCGGACGTGCGTGTAATACTGGTGCTTCCGGTACGCGGTGCGTTCCATCACCGCTAGACGGAGGCATCAGTGCTCTCTATATACGACACGCCCACTATGTTAGTACTTCCCTGTAGTGGGTGTGGCTTCGTCGGCATAAGTGGCTGGGTAGGATAATGATTGGAACCATATCCACGCCCCTTATGTGTTCAATCATGACCCGGAAATACTACTAACGGTATTACAGAGGGGAATAAATTACAACGTCTGGCTAATTTTTACGTTTGGTATATTTCTAAAGTTTGGGCCAACCTAGCTTTCATTTATTGGTTTATTTTATATATGTTTTGGCATGGTCTGTCTGCTGATACATGCTGTAACATTATAATGAGGCGTGGAACGCACGCCGGGCGCCATCTTAAACCGGAAATGACACGCGGTGACACAGGCAGATGGAATTTTCGCCCAAATTGATTGTTTGCTATATAAGTGATGATGCTACAGTGTAGTGCTACCCCAGATGACGTCTGTAGAGGACGAAACGCGTCGGGACTACTGCTGTAGCACTGTTTTTATGGAATAAGCGCTTGATTTCTTTGGTTACATGTGAGTTCATTACTTTTTTATTAAATTTTTTCTTTTAAACGGATTTACACTATTGTGGCTCCTTATTTTCCTTTGTATGAGTTCAACATTTTGAGCTGGAGTGTACCGATGTGGATTTAACGACTAGTTGGGACAACTATATGAGGAGTCTGACTTGTTACTTCCCTGAAAATCTACACCTGCAAATCTCGCCTTCTAAGTTATAAGCTTGCATGATCCTTCGAATATATATTCGTTTGGATCCATACTATCCGGTAAGCCTTTACTTCTAAAGGCGACGGGAATATCACAGGGTGTCTGCATGCTAGCCTCATTTAAGAAGGTGGATGGTGACCCGTATTTCACGTTTGGATTGGATCAACTTTTTACATAGAGACTTTTAATTCATTTATATTTTTTTGGAAGTGTATTTTTTTATTTCTATGTACTTTTTTAAGAATTTTCACACCTAAGGTGTTTGGGTTAAATTGTACGATGATGCACTAACTAGATTATTCATAACTTTGTTAAGCGCTACACTTTGGTTTGGTATTTGTTTATTATTCACTGTTTTATCCTTGTGATTGTGTTAGCAGCTTTTTTCTGTTTTTTTGGATAGCGCAGTGTCACAGGGAACGTTTTTTTAACCTCATTTCACGAATTGCCTCATTTCAGTACATGCTCCAGAGTCCGGCTCATTGTCAGTTGCGCCGGCGACACGACCGAGCTGTGCCTCTGTCATGGCAGATTCTCATCAAAGGCAACATTTCATTTATGTTTGTTCGTCTCATTTCATTTCATTTCATTTCATCTCAAAAAAAAAAAAAAGAAAAAAAAAAAAATGATGATTAGGAAAAAGGGAACAACACACCTTGTCACCTCACTTAAGTCACTATTTAGCCACTTTCTGTTTATACAGGGCGGAACTCTCAGCAAATTTTACTTTCATGTTCTTAGGTCAGTCGAGTCACAGTAGGTCCACCCTGCACCAGTTTGGACAGTGCCTTCTTAGGTAAGGAAAATATATATGAGAACGGGGGAGGAGGCGCACGTAAGCAGGAGTGCCCCTTCTCTCTATTAGGTATGTATCCCATCAGAAATCACCAACGAGTGTTGTAATTAATGTCACCCTGTTTAGGTTCCGCTCAGAAAGAAGTCAACACTAAGGACAAGCTGATCCGCCCAGGCCTGGACTATTCCAGCATGTCTCTAGCTGGCAGTGAGGACCTCACAGCCCCGTTGTCCCCATCCCCAGCTTCAGAGGATGGCAGCCTGCGGTCCCCCAGGGCTTGGACCATTCCTAGGCTGACAGCGGAGTTGAGGCGTAGAGGCGTTCCCTTCCCTGCGACTGCCAGGAAGACTGAGCTCTTCAAGCTCCTCTTTCCACCTCCAGCCACGGCAGGCCCCAGTGTCCAGCAGGCCTCCCTGGAATCCATCGCCTCTTCCATTACGCAACTGCATGTGCTAGTGTCTTCCCTGGCCACCTCAGTCTCCGAGGTCCAGAATAGGGTGGCGCTCCTGGAGACTCCCCTGCCCGGCTCTTCTCCTGAACCAACAGTACAGGCAGTGGCTGTTCCTCCCACAGGTACCTCAGGAGGCGGGACTGTGGTTTACCCTTCCCATCTGGTCCCGGCCAATGTCAGGAAGGACATCCTGGAGGGCAAGGACGTTAATCTTGCTTCCTTGCTCATCTCCGTCCATGATCTTGCGGAGAACAAAGCGTACACATGGGGAGATGTCTCAGTGGTCCTCAAGGCCAAAGACCATAGGCTGGACAGGAAACTTTCAGTTATTGAATTTACTTTGGCCTTTGGCATGCTGAGGGACGTCCTCTGCTCAGCCTCCCCCGACAGGAGGGAGGAGCTGGACCGGTACCTTCACTTAGTCGTAGATCTGGGCTACAAATACGGTGGCTTCGGATTTTATGACTATCACCGCTCCTTCTCTGCCAGAGCAGCCGCTAGACATCTTCAGTTCCAGATACCAACTGACTGGAGCGTCATAGACACAGAATTGTTCTGCTGCCACTTTGCGGGCTTACGTTCTCCCCTCTGTGCTATTTGTCAGTCAGCCACCCACACCGCCACTTGGTGCGCCATCTCATCAGCAGTTCGCCCCTCAGAGAACCCTTCAACCTCGGGTTCTGCTCAGGGTCAACACGCCTACCTCAGATAGACAGGTTTGGGCGTCCGGTCAAAACTGTAGGCGGCGTGGCGATCTGTAATAACTATAATTACGGATCATGCAACTTCAGCCAATGCCGGCTGCTCCATATCTGCACCCTGTGCCAAAGGGCTCACCCCAGGCTCATATGTGAGGTGAAACAATTTAAGAAAGCATGACTAAGCCGGGTTGATGTCTCCTGGCTTAACTTCTACCTGGCAGGTCACCCCACTCCAATGCTGTCCATCTACCTGATGCAAGGTTTCACCCAAGGTTTTCATACGGGTCTCATATCTCTCCCCCATGTGACGCATGAGTGCCGGAATCTACGGTCAGCAACCTTGGACGAACCAGCCATAGACCAGCTCCTGCAAGCCGAGCTGGACCGGGACTTTATGATAGGCCCTTTCACCCAGCCCCCCTTTAACACCTGGAGAGTCAGCCCTATCGGGCTTGTTAAGGGAAAATTTTCAAATAAACTAAGATTGGTTTACGACTTGTCAGCGCCTCATTCCTCTTCTATCCCCAGTCTTAACTCCCTCATTCCCTCCGAGGAGTTTTCACTTAAATACGCCTCTGTGGACATGGCTATCCAGGCCATACTAAAGACGGGTACAGGCACCTGGCTCTCTAAAGCCCATATTGCGGACGCTTTTAAGCTCCTCCCCATCCACCCGTCCCTTTGGTGCTGGCACGGCATCAAGTGGAGGGACCTCTATTACTTTGCAACCAAGCTGACCTTCGGGACCAAGAGCAGTCCCTGGCTCTTTGATGCATTTGCCCAGGCACTTAAGTGGGTCCTACTACATGTACCCCGATGTCGGGAGGTGATACATTATCTCGACGACTTCCTGTTGATCGAGCCACCCAGCTCTCCGCCAGGGGACTTGGATAGATTGAGGGTAGTTTTTAATAACCTAAATATCCCTATTGCAGAGCATAAGGTAGATGGTCCAGCACAGGCCATTACCTTTCTCGGGGTTAATTTGGATACCAACACCATGCAGGCCAGCCTCCCCACGGACAAGCTATCTCGCATCAGGACCCTTCTGAGGGACTTCACCAATTCCCAGATATGCACCAAGAAACAGTTGCAGTCTCTCCTCGGCATGCTAAACTTCGCCATGCGCATCATACCCCAGGGTCGCTCCTTCGTTTCCCGCCTGCTAGTGCTACTATCCCACACCCAGGATCCGGATCAGGTCATCAGCCTTGATACCGCAGCCATGGCAGATCTCTTCATGTGGGAAGAATTTCTGTCATCTTGGAATGGCGTATCCTTGTTTATTCCCTCAGTGTCCTCCCTTTCACCCCAGGTGGTGACCAATGTTGCCGCCTCCACGGGCTTCGCGGCAATTTTTGGCCAACTATGGCTTACAGCTCCCTGGCCTCCCCAAATTCTGGCGATACCCGGTTTTTCCGAGACATCCTCCCTGTTCGAAATATACCCCATAGTAGCAGCAGCACATGTCTGGGGTCACAGCTGGTCAGGTCAAACCGTGGCGTTCTCAACAGACAATTTGGCCACGGCAGAGTTCATCAATAAAGGCAGGTCCAGGTCTCTAACAATAATGTCCTTCCTGCGTCGGCTGGTCCAGCTCTCCTTATTACACCAATTTAACGTTTACTGTTCCTTCATCCCCGGTAGACACAATTCTGCAGCAGATGTCCTCTAACGGTTTAATCTGGTCTCATTTTTCGAACAGGTACCAGAAGCCGTGCCGACGTCAGCACCTATCCCAGCCTGGTCTCAGCTGACCCTGGACTAGCCCCACACCTTCTAGCAGCAACAGACCTCATCAACCTATCTCTCTCACGCTACACCCTCAAGGCCTACCAGGAGGCCTGGAGGGCCTTCAACCGTTTTCTGGCATGCCACCATACAGAGACATCCCGCTTCAAACAAATCCTGGCCTTTATCACCTACTGTCACTCAGAACTCACTTTGTCTCACAATACAATCTGGTTGTATCTAGCCGGTATTCAACACTTTACGTCGCTCCAAAACCCTTCTGAACCCTCGGTGTTCTCCTGCCATGTGGTACGAGCCGTCTTGAGTGGCATCCAGAGGAGGCAGCCGGTGTGCAGCACCAAACGCCTGCCGATCACAGGAGATGTTTTCAGGAATATGTCAGACATCCTGGCCATGTCACCTTTTGGCCTACATCCCAGTATAGTCTTACAGGCAGCCATACATCTGGCTTTCTATGGTTTCTTACGGCCAGGTGAATTCACCTGTAGCAGCCCCACAGAACGCACGCTTCGCAAACACCACCTGGTCCGTTGCGAAGATCATTTTACCTTACATCTGGCAGTCTCCAAGACACAGCAGACTGGCTCTGGTACGGATGTTCACTATTATTCGCTATGATCGATATTCGTTATTTCGGATAAATTCGTAACTTCGGATAAGTTTGAATTTGTTACATTCCGTTCTTATAGATGTGGTATTAGTTATTTGTGATAATTCATAATTTTGGATAAATTTGAATGAATTAACATATACGTGGATGGTGTCTTGCTCTCTTACTCAGCCCTCCAGGAGAAGTACCGCTTGCCGGGTTGGATGCTGTTCCGCTACCTCCAGTTACGCCATGCCATCGGGGCCCAGTTCCCCTCCCCGATTAGACTGCAGATGGACCCTATTGATGGGATACTAGTGCAGGAGAGGGTGGATAGGCCCCTGTCGGATCTGTACCTTGGCCTGTTACGGACGGACTCTGCTAAGATGCATAAATTGTGGGACCTGTGGAAGGCAGACTTACCTGGCCTGGATAGGTCTGACTGGGAGGACTGTCTGGCGGATAGCGCTGCTATCCTGATATCCTCCAGGGAAAAGCTGATTCAGGTTAAATTCCTGCACAGGGTCTACTACACCCCCCAAAGGCTTCATAAACTGTACCCCCAGCGATCGCGGGACTGCCCCAGATGCAAACAGGCTGTGGGCACGTATTTCCATATGTTCTGGAGTTGTCCCAAAGTTGCTGAGTACTGGGCCCAGGTAGTTGACACTATTAATGGTCGCCTCCAGCTGGAACTCCCCCTGTCGCCGGAGTTGGCTTTGCTGGGGATTCAGGACGATGATCAGAGGCCCAGATATACCAAACTGCTGTTGACTTACCTCCTGTTCTATGCCAAAAGGGAAATTATACTGAGGTGGCACACCCCTTCCCCCCCTACGGTTGGTATGTGGGAAAAGTCCATCAATGCGGTGCTCCCGTTATATAAACTCACTTACATGAACAGACACTGTCCCCAAAAATCCCCCAAGGTATGGATGGCATGGACGGGATAGAGGGTGGGGCTGTCGGGTGGGAGAGTGGGAGTCCCACATCCTTCTAATTACCTTTTTCCTTCTCTTTGTCTTATTCCCTGTAACTTTCCCGTTTTCCTTTTTTGGATGTGTATTTCCATTTTATGTCTGCTTACGGTACAAGTACTATATTTTGTTTTTCTTTGCTTTGGATTTGGTCCATGTTGGACTTATTTGATGTAACGTGCCTTAATTGTTTGCAGTAAAGGAACATTCTGGTTTGTTAAAAAAAAATTTGAATGAATTACGGTCCATCCATTGAGATGCGGTATTCATTATCTCAGATAATTCATAACTTTGGATAAATTCGTATTCATTACGTTTATTAACCACCAAATTTGAAAGGAAATTCCAATACCTAGAATTTAATAGTTTAGAACTAGTTATTTATATTATTATTAATTAATAATAATAAAAAAACGATAATAATGGTTAATAAACGTAATATTTTAATTATAATAGAAATTATCCAAATGTTTTTTGTTCTTTTGGATTTTCCCATATTTGTTCTTATTTTCGGATTTTTGTCCTTTTGAAATTTTTCAGCATTTTCGTTCTGATTTTCGAAATGTTCAGATTCTCGTTGTTTCAAATTGTCGGATTTTCGTTCTTTATAGAAAATGTGTCTTTGGAAAAAATTTGTATTCAGCTCCCTTTACTCTGATAACTAAAATCTAGTGGAACCAATTGCCTTCAGAAGTCAATTAGTAAATAGAGTCCATCTGTGTGTAATTTAATCTCAGTATAAATACAGCTGTTCTGTAAAGCCCTCAGAGGTTTGTTAGAGAACCCTAGTAAACAAACAACATCATGAAGACCAAGGACTACACCAGACAGGTCAGGGATAAAGTTGTGGAGAAGTATAAAGCAGGGTTAGGTTATACAAAATCTCCCAAGCTTTTAACATCTCACGGAGTCCTGTTCAATCCATCATCTGGAAATGGAAAGAGCATGGCACAACTGCAAACCTACCAAGACATGGCCGTCCACCTAAACTGACCGGCCGGGCAAGGAGAGCATTCATCAGAGAAGAGCCAAGAGGCCCATGGTAACTCTGGAGGAGCTGCAGAGATCCACAGCTCAGGGGGGAGAATCTGTCCACAGGACAACTATTAGTCGTCTCTCCACAAATCTGCCCTTTATGGAAGAGTGACAAGAAGAAAGACATTGGTGAAAGAAAGTCATAAGAAGTCCTGTTTGCAGTTTGTGAGAAGCCATTGTGGGGGACACAGCAAACATGTGGAAGAAGGTGCTCTGGTCAGATGAGAACAAAATTGAACTTTTCAGCCTAAAGGCAAAACACTATGTGTGGTGGAAAACTAACACTGCACATCACCCTGAACACACCATCCCCACCGTGAAACATGGTGGTGGCAGCATCATGTGGTGGGGAAGCTTTTCTTCAGCAGGGACAGGGAAGCTGGTCAGAGTTGATGGGAAGATGGATGGAGCCAAATACAGGACAATCTTAGAAGAAAACCTGTTATGCCGCATACATTCCCACCACAAAATCCTTTTTTTCCGATGGATTTTGGCCGAAACTTGTGTTGCATACACACAAAGTTTTTATATATATAATCGTAAAGTTCCATTATTATTGAATGAAAGAACAACTTTTTGCTGCAGCTCGGGAGAAAATGCCTTGACCTTTCAGGGTCACAACTATCAGCTTTTTGCTGACCTGTCTCGATTAATCATATCTAAACGCAATGAAAACCTCAGTTAGTGGAGCTGCAATGTCATAGCATCAATGGGGTTGCCCGTTCTCCATTCGTTTTGTTTAGCAGGGCTCTAAATACATCTGCAGATCTTCGGAAGAACTTCAGCAGACCCCACACTACCTTCACCTGACAGAAGCTGCACCCACCACCAATGCTTCACGCAGAAGATCAGCCTCTTCTTCTTCTCCACACAACTCTTCCCAATCCTTGGGGGGAAAACGAAAATCCAGCATTCCCATAAGAGAGGTCGATTCGGCTCCCCTCCTCTGGACCAAGAGGATTCTATGGACTGACAGCGAATTATTCCTTTTGAACACTCCTCCAATCTCTTACCTTGAGAGAGATATCTGAAAGGCTATTAAATGGCCTAATAAGGCACTTTTCTAAAATATTATCCTATGTTATGCATTCTAAATTCAATGGCTTTGGATAATTGGTCTTTTCTGAGCCCTTGCTAGAACCCTTATGGCCCTCACAAGTGGTATACTTCCAAAAGCCAGGTTGGCTTTCCACGCTTTTAGCAGGAACGTTGCCTACTATCCAAACACTGTTTCATAGCACACACTGTATTCTGATACTCGGATTAATACAAGAATAGATATCTAACTTCCTATCCTTCCAAGGCTCATAGATCTCCCTAACTTCATGTTATCTTTATATATAATAGTAATTAATTTTAACCCCCTGAAATATTATATGAATATCATTTGATTAAATATATGTTAGTGTCTGCAATCAACTATCTCATGGGTCACCTCTCCGCATTCTCTTCAACTCATTATTAGGATTTTAATAGTTAAAGTGGTTGTAAAGGTTCATTTTTTCTTTTCTACATAGGTTCCTTTAAGCTAGTCCATTGTTGGTTCACTTGCCTTTTCCTTCAATTTCCCTTCTAAATGTTTTTCTTCTTTGTCTGAATATCTCACTTCCTGTTTCTCCTCAGTAAACTTCTCACCATCATCCGAGCTGGTGGTTAGTCAGCCAGAACAGCTTACTGAACAGCTTACTGAGGAGGAACAGGAAGTGAGAAATTCAGACAAAGAAAACAAAGAAAAAAAAACATTTAGAAGGGAAATCGAAGGAAAAGATAAGCAAACCAACAATGCACTAGCATAAAGGAACCTATTTAGAAAATAAAAAACGAACCTTTACAACCCCTTTAAGTAAACCTACATATGCCCGGGTTGTTATAGCCCTGAAGGCTTAAATCTCCCCTTACCTGATCCATATTTCCCTCCCTATCCCCTTCCCTCTTCCTTCCTTCTTCCTAATCCCTCTCCATCCTAGACATGTTGGAAGATATAATTTCCATATTCTTCCCCCCTTAGGAACTTCCGGAGAAACTAGAACAGCATTCACCTGGTGCCTTAATATAATTGTACATCTTAAAGGGGTTGTAATGGTTTTTTTATTTTCTAAATAGGTTCCTTTAAGCTAGTGCATTGTTGGTTCACTTACCTTTTCGATTTCCCTTCTAAATGTTTTTTTTTTCTTTGTCTGAATTTCTCACTTCCTGTTCCTCCTCAGTAAGCTGTTCAGTAAGCTGTTCTGGCTGACTAACCATCGCTCGGATGATGGTGTGAAGGTTACTGAGGAGAAACAGGAAGTGAGAAATTCAGACAAAGGAAAAAAAAAACATTTAGAAGGGAAATCGAAGGAAAAGGTAAGTGAACCAACAATGCACTAGCTTAAAGGAACCTATTTAGAAAATAAAAAACAAACCTTTACAACCCCTTTAAGGATGTCTCTTTAATAAGGCTTTTCTTCTACGCTCCATGTGCTCTATTGTGCCTCCCTCGATCGCCCACCCATAATATGTAGGAGTTTGATGATGGTCCTTCATCCCCTGATAGGGAATCATTTTCCTTACCAATCTTGAATCTTCTTATAAGTTTATTTTAAAAATGTATTATCTTACTTCATTTGTTTTCTACTTTCTCTTTACTCCAGGCTCTTCTGGGTCCTCTTTACTCTTCTCCTCCTTCACGTCCACCACTCAGGTCGATTCACCCAGCCAGAAAATCACGAAGTATTATCTCCTAGATAAACTACCACGGCACCTCCTAAACATTTTTTCCCTGAATGTTCAGGGTATCAATATACCGCAGAAGAAGATCTAAAGCTTTCCGTTCTTTTCATGTTCGAAAAGCACACATAGTTTGTTTACAGGAAACACATTTCACAATAAATTCCACACCTACATTTATGAGTCCCTTTTACCAACAAACATTTACAGCCTCAGCTACTACCAAACAGCGTGGAACCCTCATAGCCAGGGCCGTCTTTAATATTGATTGGACCCTGGGCAAAACTTTTCTTGGGGGCCCCCTCCCCCATGCAGTTTTGCTCTCCACCTGCTCTGAGACATACAATAAATAGCAGCTAGACTCAAAATCAGTTTACTGAATCAGATCAGGCAGCTATTGTGATTGGTTGCCAGAGGTTACAGTGTATCATTACCGGTCACTGACTGGTTGCTAGAGGTTACAGCACAGATTACTGCTCACTGATTAGCTGCTAGAGGTTACAGCACATGGTTTCTGCTTGTTGACTGGTTGCTAGAGATTGCTGTGGATATGAACTCGGGGGCATATCAATGCCGCCCCTATTTACATATGATTGCTGACGATATTTACATATGAATGCCAGTAATGTACATGTAAACACAGGTCTGCAGGTGAGTCATCTGTACACAACAATAGGGCAGAGCTGGGCAGCATTAGTAGCAGCACTTCACACTGAGATATTGGGACACAGCGCAGGACTAAAACCTCAAGGGATGAGAGAATTTAAAACAGGATAGTTGGCAAGTATGAGCAGGGGCGGACTGACCATTGGGCCACTCGGGCACTGCCCAAGGGCCCCATGCCACTAGGGGGCCCCATCAGGGTTGCCAGCCTCAGTAAAACCAGGGACAGTATGTAAAAAAATTGTGTTTTTTTTTTACATCTGTCTCGGAAATGTCCCTTACCGACATCCTTTTGGTCTAAAAAGAGATTATAGCTGCCCCACCTCTCCAGTACCTTCTCAGCCAATAGAAACATGTCTGTGCATACTGTGTGATTGTATACTGTGTGTGTGTGTTTGTGTATACTGTGTGGCCCGATAATCTTTGATTGCCTGGGGGCCCCATAATCTCCTATTGCCCGGGGGCCCCCTGAGTTGTCAGTCCGCCCCTGAGTATGAGGCAGCTGCTTTGGGCCCCACAACAATGACAGTGCCCAGGGCAGCTGCCCCTTTTGCCCTGCCTTAAAAACGGCCCTGCTCATAGCTTTCCACCGTTCCACCCCATTTACTCTTCAAATGGAAATCAAAGATCCTGAAGGGCCTTACTTAATTCCCACGGGACATATAACCCACACCTTTCCTCTCACACCTGATGCAGGTAATATCCACAAATAAGATAGGAACAACTATCATGTGTGGTGACTCAAACCAGGTCCTCCTCCCATTCCTAGATAAATCACCCTACATCCCACCCCAAAAGCCCAAATAAGTTGTCTTTCTCTCAGCTTCTCTCTAAACACAATTTGGTGGACACTTGGAGAGAAAATAATCTGACTAAGGCCGCGTACACACGGGCGGATTGTCTGCCCAACTAAGTTCGTCAGACAATCCGACAGACAGTCCATCCAAATTTTGAATGAACGGACTTGACCACACACGATGAACAGACAGTCCGCTGAAAACTTGCGCGATGATGTGTACAGCACGTACGACGGGACTAGAAATACGACGTCCAATACACTGCAATGCAACCTTCGGCCGTGTAAATCCTTTCTGAGCATGCGCCATACTTAGTCCGTCCAACTTGCCTACACACGAGCGGACTGTCCGCTGAAACCAAGTTTGGACGGACAAAACCAAGTTTGGACGGACAAAATTACGGAAATTCCGAAAGACTAAGTCCGTCAGATTGTCCGCTGAAAAAGTCCGCTGAAGCCCACACACGAGCGGATTGTCCGCTGAAACACGGTTCAGCGGACTAAGTTGGGCAGACAATCCGCCCGTGTGTACGCGGCCTAAGAGAAGATACACTAATTACTCACACCCACACCGATACATTTACTCGCATTGATCATATCTTTTTAACTAGAGGGATGATACCAGAAATACTCAATTCAGACAAAATCCCTATTACATGGTCCGATCACAATGCAGTCTATACTACAATTGCTTCACCTATCCCTAAAGCTCATGACCCTACTTGGTATCACCCAGATGCAATACTCAAACACCCATCCCATCGCCTAATTATTGAGCAAGCCTGGAGAGAATATTTGACACCCAATACCAGCCCCGACATTTCCCCACTAACACTCTGGGAAGCACACAAACCAGTGATGCTTGGACTATTTCAGAGACAATCCGCTATGTTCAAACGCCAACGCAAAAATCTTGCTTCGCAAGCTGGAGTCTGAGTTCAACACTTCCTTTGCACCCTTTCAAGATAATCCCACCCCGGAGGCAAAAACCCAATTAGAAAAGGCTATACACGGCAGCAAATGAATTTAACCCTACTGAAGCCGACACCTTCTTTTCACGCATAAATTTACCCGAGTTAACTCTTGCCCAAAGAAGTCAACTTGACGAACCCATCCTAGTGGTTGATGTAGCTAAAACCATTAAAGAGTTAAAAACGAATAAGAGACCAGGCCCCAATGGATCATCGGCCATATACTATCAAACATTTGCAGAGAGCTTATCCCCTATTTTGAACAATGCCTTTAATACTTTTTTAGATGGCCACTCCTTGAGAAAGGAAACACAGCAACCATCTGCATGATCTCTAATGCGTACACACGATCAGATTTTCCAACAGGAAATGTTGGATGTGAGCTTGTTGTCGTTAAGTCCGGCCGCGTCGGACTTTCCGGCAACAAATGTTGGCTAGCATGTTCTCAAATTTTCCGCCAACAAATGTGTGTTCTTGGACTTTCCGATCGTGTGTACACAAGTCAGTCGGACAAAAGTCCAAAGTACATACAGCATGCTCGGAATCAAGGACGAGCCGGAAGCGATCGGTCTTGTAAAACTAGCATTCGTAATGGAGATATCACATGACTATCGAACTTCCTTTTTATCGGCTCGCCTTACGTCTTGTACGTCAATACGTTCGTAATTGTTGGCCAACATTTGTGTGACCGTGTGTATGCAAGACAAGTTGGAGCCAACAACCTTCGAACAAAATTCCACGGTTTTGTTGTCGGAAAGTCCGATCGCGTGTACGGGGCTTAAGCCTCACTCCGATGACACCTCTCGTACGAAATTATCGCCCCATTTCCCTTCTAAACCTTGATATAAAAATCCTAGCAAAAATTTTGGCAACTCGCCTTAACACAATTCTAGGTAATCTTGTGTATCATGATCAAGTAGGATTTATGCCTACACGCCAAGCAAATGACAATACGTCGGGCAGTCCTTTTAGCACATATTGCAAAAACACGTCGCATCCTTTTTGCTTTCTTTCCCTTGATGTTAAGAAAGCCTTTGATTCCGTTTCCTGGCCTTATTTACATAACTCCCTATAGAAATGGGGTTTTGGCCCGCACTTCATGAGATGGATTGCTGCTCTATGTGATAAGCCTCGGGCGTGCATAAAATATGGAGGTTATAATTCTGACTTCTTCAATATAGGAAAAAAATACAGGGATGCCCACTTTCCCCTCTCTTATTTGTTCTTTTAATAGAACCGCTTGCTCAACTAATCAGATCAGACCCAACGATAACCGGAATAGAAGTAGGAGGATATCAACACAAACTTTGTCTGTTTGCAGATGACATCTTGCTATTCCCATCATCTCCACACGTTTCAGGCCCCAATCTCTTACCCATTTTCAACAAGTTTGCTGCCTTCTCAGGCCTCACAATAAATCCTAAGAAATGTTTGGTATTAATGAGGAAGTAAAGGCAATTTTTTTTTTTTTAAATGCACCCTGTAAGGCAAAGGCATAATGAGCTAGTATGCATAGCATACTAGCTCATTATGAATAACTTACCGTACCTGAGAATGAAGCCTTCCTCTTCGCCGCTACCATGTATCCCGGAGCGACTTCCGGGTCTCGCGGCTCCGGCGCTGTGATTCACCGGAGCCGCGATGACGTCACTCCCGCGCATGCACACGGGAGCCGACACTCGCGGCATATCGCCGTGATCTGCGGCCTTCCCAGTGCGCCTGCAGTGGCTGTCTTCGGGTAAATTTCTCTTAAACCGTATAGGTTTAGGAGATATTTCTTGGACCTACAGGTAAGCCTTAATCTAAGGGTTTACAACCACTTTAAATGTAATTCTCTCCAGCATGGAACTGGATTCAGCAAAAGTTGTACTTTCCTTTTCCTGGGCAGAGAAATCAATAGGGATTCACCGTATAGCCTCTTCTTCAGATCTTTTCAACCAGTTAAGGACAGCCTCCTGCACATATACGTTGGCAGAATGGCACGGCTGGGCACAATCACGTACCTGTACGTTGCTCTTTAAGTGCCCAGCCGTGGGTTGGGAGCGCGCCGGCGCGCTCCCGACCCGGCCCTGAGCTCCGTGACCGTGGCCGCGGGACCAGCGGACCCGATCGCCGCTGGTGTCCCGAGATCGGGTCACAGAGCTGAAGAACGAGGAGAGGTCTGTGTAAACAAACCTCTCCCCGTACTTCCCTCTGTGGCTGTCACCGATGGTCTGTTCCCCGTTATAGGGAAAGACGATCAGTGACGTCAGACGCCAAGCCACACCCCCTACAGTTAAAAAACACACACACACACACACACACACACACACACACACACACACACACACACACACACACACACACACACACACACACACACACACACACACACACACACACACACACACACACACACACACACACTTAACCCTTTCATGACTAAGCCTATTTTTGACATTTGGTGTTTACAAGTTAAAATCCATATTTTTTGCTAGAAAATAACTTGGAACCCCCAAACATTATAAAACGGCGATTGTTGCAATATTTTATGTCACACGGTATTTGCGCAGCGGTGTTTTAAACTCAACTTTTTGGGAAAAGGGACACTTTCAGGAATTTTAAAAAAACAAAACAGTAAAATTAGCCCAATTTTTTTGCATAACGTGAAAGATGATGTTATGCCGAGTAAATAGATACCTAATATGTCACACTTTATAATTGCACACACTCGTGGAATGACGACAAACTACGGTACCTAAAAATCTCAATAGGCGACGCTTTAAAAAAAAAATTCCGGTTACCAGGTTAGAGTCACGATCGCGGCGATACCTCACATGTGTGATTTGAACACCGTTTACATATGCGGGCGCGACTTCCGTATGCATTTTCTTTGCTATTTTTTTCAAATTAATAAATTGTTTTAAAAAAATAAATAAAATTTTGATCACTTTTATTGCTGTCACAATGTAAACATACCTTGTGACAGTAATAGGTGGTGGCAGGTACTCTTTATGGAGGGATCGGGGGTCTAAAAGACCCCCCATCCCTCCTTTACACTTCAAAGTACTCAGATCGCCGTTGTCGGCGACTCTGAATACTGTATATATTTTTAAATCTGGCGCCATTGGCAGCCGAGTAAACGGGGAGAGACGTCATGACGTCGCTTCCGTGTTTACAATTAGGAGACTGGAATGAAGCCGTAAGCGACCCTCCCTAGCCGCCAGAAGCAGCAGATATGAGATCGGTGCTCCCGATTGAACTGGAGCCTCGGTAAGAGTGGCGGGAGGCGGCGGGAGGGGGGGGACGTTTCCCCTCCCGCTCCTCCGGCATAACAAACCAGTGCCCATCAGTGCCACCTATCAGTGTCCATCAATGCCATCTCTCAGTGGTACCTATCAGTGCCCATCAGTGTCACCCATCAGTGCCATTTTATCAGTGGCTATCAGTGCCACCTTATCTGTGCCCATCAGTACCGCCTTATCTGTCCCCATCAGTGCCGCCTTAACTGTGCCTATCAGTGCCCACAAGTGTAGCCTATCAGTGGCCACCAGTACCGCTTCATCAGCTCATATCAATGAAGGACAACATTTTATTTTTTTCAAAATTTTCCATCTTTTTTTTGTTTAGCAAAAAATAAAAATCCCAGCTGTGATTAAATACCACCAAAAGAAAGCTCTATTTGTGTCAAAAAAATTATAAAAATGTAATTTGGGTACAGTGTTGTATGACCGCGCAATTTTCATTCAAAATGCGTCAGTGCTGAAAGCTGAAAATTGGTTTGGGCAGGAGGGGGGTTTAAGTGCTCAGTAAGCAAGTGGTTAATGCCATATAGTTTTGTGCATTAGTGCCAGTTTAATGCCATATAGTTCTGTGTGGGTTACTGGCAGTTTAATGCCATACAGTTTTGTACGTTACTGGCAGTTTAACGCCATATAGTTTTGTGCGCTACTGCCAGTTTAACGCCATATAGTTTTGTGCGTTACTGCCAGTTTAACGCCATTTACTTCTGTGCGCGTAACTACAAGTTTAACGTGATTGACTTCTGTGTGCGTTACTGCAAGTTTAATGCCATATAGTTATGTGCGTCACTATACGTTTGGCGCATTATATTGCAGTATATTATAGTGTATCCGTGGAGTGTGTCTGTGTAGCGTGAGTACTCAAATTAAAGTGCACAAAACACCACTTTACATTGATTAAAGTGCATCTTCCACTTCTTCTTTACATTTGCTTATAAGCACCGGCCCCTTCCTCCCAATAGTGTCTGGAACGACAACAAGGAGAGGCAGACATTCTCCTAGCACTGTAAGGGGGCCCAGAAACAAATGTGTCCACAGGCAAAGGTGGACGTGGTGGTCAGTCCTCAGGCAGGGCATCATTTCCTCTGTTTAGTGAATTTGCCCATGCTATCCAGCCACAGCATGAAGAGGAGGGTGTGAACTGGCTTACTAAACCTTCTTCATCCTCCTCATCCTCTGTCAAGCAAGCAGAGGCAAGTGTGCAGTCCCCTGCAGTTTCCAGAGTGGATAAACCTGCCTCCTTGTCCACATCTATTCCTGCCATAGCACCAACATCAGCCATTGAGGAATCAGCTGAGTTATTTGACCACAGCATCAGCCACTTGCACCTAGATGATGCCCAGCCATTACTGGATTCAGATGTTGGTAGAACACGTCTGTCCACAGACTCCGTGGACCGTTGGACTTTTATAAAAATAAATCAGTCCTGGGTTACCAGCTATGAAGCCCCTGATGCCGATGTCACTGATTAAGACTTTTTGGGACGTGGAATCTCTGCAGGACTTCGAGGCTGCCTAGCTTTGAGAGTGTTCAATCATTTCATCTGGAAGAATGATTTTGATATAGATTTCATGGGCACAATTAACACCCAAAGACAATTTTTACGCACCTGTTACTTCTGTATACAAATTCAAAGTGACACCAGAATGTATCCAAAAAATCTCTAATCTTGTTCCCAGTGCACTATTTTGTGGCCTCATCATACACACTGTCTCCCCAGCTGTTGATCAGAGGAGAGATAGAGAGATACAAAGTTTATGAACATTGATCATACGGGAGGTAGAGAGATACAAAGTAACATTGTTTATAAACATTGATCATACAGGAGATAGAGAGATACAAAGTAACATTGTTTATAAACATTGATCAGACGAGAGATACAATGTTTATAAAAAATGTTACTTTGTATCTCTTTATCTCCCATCTGATCAATGTTTAGAAACAATGTTACTTTGTATCTCTCTATCTCTCCTCTGATTAACGTTTATTAAAAAAATGTTACTTTGTATCTCTCTATATCCCATATGATCAAGGTTTATAAACAGTGTTACTTTGTATCTCTCTATCCTCTGATCAAGGTTTATAAACAGTGTTACTTTGTATCTCTCTATCCTCTGATCAATGTTTATAAACAATGTTACTTTGTATCTCAATGTTTATACAGGCATATCCCACTTTTAAGTACACAGTGGGGGCTTATTTGCTAAAGCTGGAAAGTGCAAAATCAGGCTCACTTCTGCATAGAAACCAATTAGCTTCTAACTTCAGCTTGTTCAATTAAAGAGGAAGTAAACCCTGATAGGTTTACTTCCTCTTTCATGCCCTGCAAAGGCAAAGCATAATGGACTACTGTGCATCGCATAGTAGCCCATTATGTGTCACTTACCTGACACAGGAGCCAGCGAAGTCACCGCTGTCCCCTGTAGTCCGGCACATCCATCTTCTCGGTGGGGTCTCGCAGCTCCGCCGCTGTCAACTCGCGAAGCCGCAATGACGTCACTCCCGTGCATGTGCACGGGAGCCGAGACGCGCGGCATCTTCATCATCGTCGATGCCACGCTCAGTGCGCCTGCGCGCCGCTGTCTACGGCGCATGCGCCGTAGACAGCGGTGCCACTCTTCGTATAGGTTTGGGAGATATTTCTTGGACCTACAGGTAAGCCTTAATCTAGGCTTACCTGTAGGTCAAAGTAGTTTGTAAGGGTTTACAACCACTTTAAGCTTTGGTAATAAAACCTGGAAGCTGATTGGTTTCTATGCAGAAGTGAGCCTGATTTTGCACTTTCCAGCCTTAGTAAATAAACCCCATTGTGCACTTAAAAGTGGGGTATGCCTGTAAACAATGTTACTTTGTATCTCTCTATCTCCCGTCTGATCAATGTTTATAAACAATGTTACTTTGTATCTATCTCTCCTCTGATCAATGCTTATAAACAATGTTACTTTGTATCTTTCTATCTTCCGCCTGATCAATGTTTATAAACAATGTTACTTTGTATTTCTCTATCTCTCCTCTGAAATTTTGTGAAGTCCTAAATAATATTCTAGCAAAAAATACAGATTTTTACTTGTAAAGAAAGAGTGTCAGAAAAAGGCTTGGTCTTCAAGTGGTGTGTTTATATGTAACCCCTTTTAACCCTTAGTTTACTCCAATCAGTCTTAATTGACTCTTTGGTGCCCATAACAATTCTTTTTCTGATTATTTTTAGGGATTAAACATGGGGGAAAAGTACAGCTGTGTGCAAATGCATCTCAGAGATGAACTGATTCCCCTCCCCCCCCCCCCCCCCCGCCAGACACACTTTAAGGATAAAAGCTGAAAATGTTCCATCTTTAGAACTTTATGTTTCAGATATTTTCTTTAAAACCGATCATAAAATAAGTGTGTAATGTCGAGCTGAAGACAAACTGCCCATAATGTGAGATTCATAGTACAGAAAGGCGGCATTCCCCTTCTGTCTAATTTACTGTCATTCCCACCGTTTACCCTGTAAGTGCTATAATGGCGTAAGTGGCGGCAAGCGCCTTTTCCGATATTTTTCCGCCTTCCTCCGCAGACGATGCCCCGGGAAATGGCAGCTCTTCTAATTTCTTTTTTTTTTTTCCAGATTTTATGTCTCCATAAATGTTACGTTTTTTTTTCTTCTTCTCTGTTTATCGCTCTTGCTACTGGCACTGCGAGTCTGCGGACAGAGCTCTGCCAATAAACTTCATGGAAAACAGCGTGCCCTTTAGCTGGCTTGGGGGGGCTTAAGCAGCCCTGGAACCATAAAGGAGGTGTGGGTAAGGTCAGCTGTAGAGCTTGGCAGGACATGCTGGGACATGTAGTTCTATCTAAAGGGTAGTTTGCGGCAAAAAATTTTTTTTTGGGTTCTAGTATTATTGCTAACAAAATTAAAATAACAGTATACAACAGGGGCGGACTGACCATTGGGGCCCTCAGGCACTGCCCGAGGGCCCCATGCCACTAGGGGACCCTATCAGGGTTGCCAGCCTCAATAAAACCAGGGACAGTATGTGTGTGTGTGTGTATACTGTATGTGTGTGTGTGTATACTGTATGTGTGTGTGTGTGTGTATACTGTATGTGTGTGTGTGGGTGTGTGTGTATACTGTATGTGTGTGTGTATACTGTGTGTGTGTGTATACTGTATGTGTGTGTGTGTGTATATACTGTGTGTGTGTGCGTATACTGTATGTGTGTGTGTATATACTGTGAGTGTGTGTGTGTGTATGCTGTATGTGTGTGTTTGTATATACTGTGTGTGTGTGTGTATACTGTATGTGTGTGTGTATACTGTATGTGTGTGTGTGTGTATATACTGTGTGGCCCCATAATCTCCTATTGCCCGGGGGCCCCATAATCTCCTATTGCCCGGGGGCCCCATAATCTCCTATTGCCCGGGGGCCCCATAATCTTCTATTGCCCGGGGGCCCCATAATCTCCTATTGCCTGGGAGCCCCATCATTTTCTATTGCCCGGGGGCCCCATAATCTCCTATTGCCTGGGGGCCCCATAATCTCCTATTGCCCGGGGGCCCCATAATCTCCTATTGCCCGGGGGCCCCATGAGTTGTCAGTCCGCCCCTGGTATACAATGATCTTGATAGATTATTGAAAGATATCAATTAGTTACTGGAATATTTCTTTCCTCTGTTTTTGGCCGTTTCCATCATTAATGTAGGCGTGTGAAGCCCAATCGAGATTGCTTCCCAGAATATGCATTGAGAGGTGCAGGCTGGACAACCAGCATGCACCTCTCGATCTCGCGCATGCGCAATTCAACGGGGCGGCCGTAGCGGGCAATTGTTTGGAATGTTGCCATGACAACGGGCGGCGACGGAGGAAAGTCCCGTCCTGTTGTTATGACAACTTAGATGACAAAATGCATTTTCCCCACGTCACTTTCCGGTTTCGATGTAACGCGATTACAGCCCTTGGCGCTGCCCAGTGACTCCTGGGAAATGATGACAGGCATCTCCCAGGAGCACTGGGCACCAAGGGAAATTACATCAGGTGCCTTGTAGAGGAAGAGGCAGATTACAAGGGACCCCCCTAGCAACACACACCCCCCCCCAGACTAGGGGGCAGCCTCAAGGGCCACGACAGCCTCCTGCAGCTCTCCTTCTCCATCTTCCACCCAACTGCCCCTTGCTGGCCTGACCCATGAATATTAATGAGGTGCCTGCCCCCCCTCCCAGCCCATTTACTGGGGATTGGCTGGGGCCCTCATCAGTACTCCAGGCAGCTCCTTCTAAACGCAAGCCCTCTACTTCTGGAAGCTTCTCCAAGGTTCCAGAGATCAGGGGGAGTTACCAGAGTTGATGCCTGGTGAGTCATCCTGACTTCCTGAGTAACTCAGCCCTGACCCATTCTCAACCCAGGCCTGGCTGCCATCCAAGCCAAATTTACCTACTCTAACAACTATGTACACTAGCACACTAGCTAGCGGGTGCTAAGTTAGTATACCCCTAAAAGTAAAAAAAAAATTAAATAATGCCAGGCATTAATTTCCAATAAAATGACAATAAGTTACTCAAAATGGGCTCTCAATAATAGCACACTATAAGGGGAAATGCCTGCTTTACCCCCATGTTCCACGACAGGAGTAAAGGCGACCAGCACGCACCTCTCGATCTTGCGCGGGTCGCTGGTTCAAATCCCAACCATGACACTACCTGCCTGGAGTTTGCATGTTCTCCCTGTGCCTGCGTGGGTTTCCTCCGGGTACTCCGGCTTCCTCCCACAATCCAAAGACATGCAGGTAGGTTAATTGGCTTCTGTCCAATAATTGGCCCTAGTATATGAATGGGGACCTTGGATTGTGGGCTCCTTGAGGGTAGGGACCAATGTGAGTGTGCAATGTACAGGGATAGGGACAATTGTAGACACTCACTCAGGATGGACTGGTGTCTTTATTCAACCTTACAAACTATGAAACTAAACTATGAATAAGAAAACAAAAAGTACAACATACAACTTTGATATAACAAAGTTATATATGTGTGAGCTCCTACCGCAATAACAAACATCTTGATGGCTTTTATGCCGCGTAAACACGGCCGGAATTTCCGATAACAAATGTTCGATGGGAGCTTGTTGTTGGAAATTCCGACCGTTTCAAAAAACAAAAGCTGGTTCTCAAATTTTCCTGAAAAACAAAATCCGTTGTCGTAAATTTCCGATCGTGTGTACACACAATTCCGACACACAAAATCCCACTCGTGCTCGGAATCAAGCAGAAGAGCCACACTGGGTTCTGAACTTCATTTTTCTCGGCTCGTCGTACGTGTCGTACGTCACCGCGTTCTTGACGTTCGGCATTTCCGACAACATTTTGTGCGACCGTGTGTATGCAAGACAAGTTTAAGCCAACATCTGTCGGAAATAAATCCAGGATTTTATTGTCGGAATGTCCGATCGTCTGTACGTGGCAATAGTCTGGCTTTTGTTTGCAGCACTCAACCCAACCTTCTAAAACTCACTAAAACCAATGGCCACTACTCTATACTCTTATGCCCCATACACACGGTCGGACATTCCGACAACAAAAGCCATCGTTTTTTTTCCCAATGGATGTTGGCCCAAACTTGTCTTGCATACACACGGTCACACAAAGTTGTCAGAAAATCCATTCGTTCAGAACGCGGTGACGTATAACACGTACGACGGGACTATAAAGAGGCCAGTAGCCAATAGCTTTCATCTCTTAGTCTATTCTGAGCATGCGCGGCACTTTGTCCGTCGGAATTGTCTACACGCGATTGGAATTTAAACACTCGGATTTTGTCGTCGGAAAATTTTAGATCCTGCTCTCAAACTTTTTGCATCGGAAAATCCGACGGAAAAAGTCTGATGGAGCCCACACACGATCGGATTTTCCGCCAACATGATCCGATCGCACATTGCCCGTCGGAAAATCCGACCGTGTGTACAAGGAATTACTACTAGACTTTTCTGTTGCCTTTGATACTGTTGTCCACCCATTCTTCCTTAACCGCTTGCCGACCAGCTGCTGTCATTATACTGCAGCAGGTCGGCACGATCCCGCAAATCGCCGTAGCTATACGTCGGCTCGCGGGATCGGGATAGCAGGGCGCACGCTGCACTGCGGGGGTGCCGATGCTCCTGGCCGATGGTTCGCGATTACCGCTGGCCATGAGCGATCGCACGAGTGTCAGAACAGGGATATGTGTGTGTAAACACACATCCCTGTTCTGTTCTGTGAGGAGTGACAGATCGTGAGTTCCTAATAGCAAGGAACTACGATCTGTCATCCCCTCTAGTTAGTCCCCTCCCCCTACAGTTAGAAACGCACACAGGGAACGCAGTTAACCCTTTGATCGCCCCCTAGTGTTAACCCCTTCCCTGCCTGTGACATTTTTACAGTAATCAGTGCATTTTTATAGCACTGATCACTGTATAAATGCCAATGGTCCCAAAAATGTGTCAAAAGTGCCCGATGTGTCCGCCATAATGACGTAGTCCCAATAAAAATCGCAGATTACCGCCAATACTAGTAAAAAAATAATAATAATAAAAATGCTATAAATCTATCCCCTATTTTGTAGATGCTATAACTTTTGCGCAAATCAATCTATATATACGCTTATTGCATTTTTTTTTTACCAAAAATATGTAGAATACATATCGGCCTAAACTGAGAAAAAAAATAGCTTTTTTTTTTAAAAATGGGGATATCTATTATAGCAAAAAGTACAAAATATTGTGTGTTTTTTTCAAAATTGTTGCTTTTTATTTGCACAGTAAGGCAATAGTAAGTAATAGTAATAGTAAGGCAATAGATGTTTTTTTTTTTCAGTATTTTTCAGAATTTTTCATTTTGTTTGCCCCACCCCCCCCCCCCCCCCCCCACCAAAAAAAAAAAAAATTGAGCACCAGCCGCCACTGAGTTCAGTGTCCTCCAATGATTGTTAGGGGCTTACTGGGGTTTCCTACCATTACCCACTACCTATCCAAGTTCCTATTAAAGCACCAGAAAAAACGCAATACCCCTAGACTGGTCAATGAGACTGAAGAGTGATTGGAACAGGGTGTAGATGCGAAGTAACTATTGGGAACAGGATCCAGGCAATCTACCCAGCAGCTCCTACACAATGGTGTCTTCTCACCATCGTTACGTCTTCTCACCCTGTCTTCTCACCATTGTTACGTCTTCTCACCATAGTTATGTCTTCTCACCATTGTTATCTTTTCTTACCATTGTTATGTCTTCTCACCATTGTTATGTCTTCTCATCTTTGTTACATCTTATCACAATTGTAACGTCTTCTCACCATTGTTACATCTTCTCACCATTGTTACGTCTTCTCACCTTTATTACATCTTCTCACCATTGTTACGTCTTCTCACCATTGTTATGTCTTCTCACCATTGTTACGTCTTCTCACCATTGTTACATCTTATCAACATTGTTACGTCTTCTCACCATTGTTACATCTTATCAACATTGTTACGTCTTCTCACCATTGTTACGTCTTCTCACCTTTGTTACGTCTTCTCACCATTGTTATGTTTTCTCACCATTGTTACATCTTCTCACCATTGTTACGTCTTCTCACCTTTATTACGTCTTCTCACCATTGTTACGTCTTCTCACCATTGTTATGTCTTCTCACCATTGTTACGTCTTCTCACCATTGTTACATCTTATCAACATTGTTACGTCTTCTCACCATTGTTACATCTTATCAACATTGTTACGTCTTCTCACCATTGTTAAGTCTTCTCACCTTTGTTACGTCTTCTCACCATTGTTATGTTTTCTCACCATTGTTACGTCTTCTCACCATTGTTACGTCTTCTCACCATTGTTACGTCTTCTCACCATTGTTATGTCTTCTCACCATTGTTACATCTTCTCACCATTGTTATCTTTTCTCACCATTGTTATGTCTTCTCACCATTGTTATCTTTTCTCACCATTGTTATGTCTTCTCACCATTGTTACGTCTTATCACCATTGTTACGTCTTCTCACCTTTGTTACATCTTATCACAATTGTAACGTCCTCTCACCATTGTTACGTCTTCTCACCATTTTTACGTCTTCTCACCTTTGTTATGTCGTCTCACCATTGTTACGTCTTCTCACCTTTGTTATGTCGTCTCACCTTTGTTATGTCGTCTCACCATTGTTATGTCTTCTCACCATTGTTACGTCTTCTCATCTTTGTTACATCTTATCATAATTGTTACATCTTCTCACCTTTGTTACATCTTATCATAATTGTTACATCTTCTCACCATGGTTACGTCTTCTCACCATTGTTACGTCTTCTCACCTTTGTTACATCTTATCACAATTGTAACGTCTTCTCACCATTGTTACGTCTTCTCACCATTGTTATGTCTTCTCACCATTGTTACGTCTTCTCACCATTGTTATCTTTTCTCACCATTGTTATGTCTTCTCACCATTGTTATCTTTTCTCACCATTGTTATGTCTTCTCACCATTGTTACGTCTTATCACCATTGTTACGTCTTCTCACCTTTGTTACATCTTATCACAATTGTAACGTCTTCTCACCATTGTTACGTCTTCTCACCATTGTTACGTCTTCTCACCATTTTTACGTCTTCTCACCTTTGTTATGTCGTCTCACCATTGTTACGTCGTCTCACCATTGTTACGTCTTCTCACCTTTGTTACATCTTATCACAATTGTAACATCTTCTCACCATTGTTACGTCTTCTCACCATTCTTACGTCTTCTCACCTTTGTTATGTCGTCTCACCATTGTTATGTCGTCTCACCATTGTTATGTCTTCTCACCATTGTTATGTCTTCTCACCATTGTTACGTCTTCTCACCTTTGTTACATCTTATCATAATTGTTACATCTTATCATAATTGTTACGTTTTCTTACCTTATTCTTTTACTTGCCAAAAAATGGCCAGAGTTGGACTTTAATAGGTAATGAATTCATTTGTTGCAATTGCAAACATCTGGATCGATCACAAGCTGTTACATGTATGGCCGCTGTTAGCACTCTTATATAGGGAGCCCCATGGGAAGCAGCCATTCTGGTGGCCCATAGTATATAATTCCCCCTCTGCTTTATATCACGGTAACAGCCTGTGCCCACAGCGCGCCATGCCAGGACTCTTCTAACCATTGTTATCTTTTCTTACCATTGTTACGTCTTCTCACCTTTGTTACGTCTTCTCACCTTTCTTACATCTTATCACAATTGTAACATCTTCTCACCATTGTTACGTCTTCTCACCATTGTTACGTCTTCTCACCATTGTTATGTTGTCTCACCATTGTTACGTCTTCTCACCATTGTTACGTCTTCTCACCATTGTTACGTCTTCTCACCATTGTTATGTCTTCTCACCATTGTTACGTCTTCTCACCTTTGTTACATCTTATCATAATTGTTACATCTTCTCACCATTGTTACGTCTTCTCACCATTGTTACGTTTTCTCACCTTATTCTTTTACTTGGCAAAAAATGGCCAGAGTTGGACTTTAATAGGTAATTAATTCATTTTTTGCAATTGCAAACATCTGGATCGATCACAAGCTGTTACATGTATGGCCGCTGTTAGCACTCTTATATAGGGAGCCCCATGGGAAGCAGCCATTCTGGTGGCCTATAGTATATAATTCCCCCTCTGCTTTATATCACGGTAACAGCCTGTGCCCACAGCGCG
This sequence comes from Lithobates pipiens, assembly GCF_037356315.1. Classification (NCBI taxonomy): domain Eukaryota; kingdom Metazoa; phylum Chordata; class Amphibia; order Anura; family Ranidae; genus Lithobates; species Lithobates pipiens. The sequence goes on along the minus strand of NW_027507764.1, from coordinate 22,208,106 downwards.
CCATGCCAGGACTCTTCTAACCATTGTTATCTTTTCTTACCATTGTTACGTCTTCTCACCTTTGTTACGTCTTCTCACCTTTCTTACATCTTATCACAATTGTAACATCTTCTCACCATTGTTACGTCTTCTCACCATTGTTACGTCTTCTCACCATTGTTATGTTGTCTCACCATTGTTACGTCTTCTCACCATTGTTACGTCTTCTCACCATTGTTACGTCTTCTCACCATTGTTATGTCTTCTCACCATTGTTACGTCTTCTCACCTTTGTTACATCTTATCATAATTGTTACATCTTCTCACCATTGTTACGTCTTCTCACCATTGTTACGTTTTCTCACCTTATTCTTTTACTTGGCAAAAAATGGCCAGAGTTGGACTTTAATAGGTAATTAATTCATTTTTTGCAATTGCAAACATCTGGATCGATCACAAGCTGTTACATGTATGGCCGCTGTTAGCACTCTTATATAGGGAGCCCCATGGGAAGCAGCCATTCTGGTGGCCTATAGTATATAATTCCCCCTCTGCTTTATATCACGGTAACAGCCTGTGCCCACAGCGCACCATGCCAGGACTCCTGTCACAGAGAAGTGATTTGAGTACGTCTCCAGACCCCTAATTCACAGCAAATGTTACCAGCCAGATGAGCGCTGGAACCATCAGTAATTTTTATCACTTGCCATCCCGCGGCATAATGAGGAGGCGCAGTGCTTGTGTTCTGTCTGTTCATTATGTATGGGGGGAATAAAATGATACATTTATGGGATGGGAATCATTCTCATCCTGTAACGGATTGTATCATCTTCCCGCAATGTTTATTGAAGCTTGTTTGCATATTAATCTGTAATATTAAAATGACAATCTAGTGGTATAAATAAAATAAAAAAAAGCTTCCAATAGATATACATCCGTTGTCAACCTGTAAAATCTTTTTTTTTTTTCTGTGGAGGCCGTATGTGCTGCTGTCAGAGTCCGGTGTCTCTGTCTGCTTTAGACCCAGCTCACGTGGGTGCATTAGGGAGGTCATGTCAGTGACCTCTGTTTCTGAAAATGCCATTTGCTTGTTTGTAGCCTCCTCTGGAATTTGCTTCAATCTCAGTGTGTCCCACAGAGAAAGGCGCCATCTAGTGGTTTAACTTGATAACTGCCCTTGAGTGCCCCACAGGCGTGTGCCTGCGCCATCTAGTGGTCTTTTGTCTTACTGTTTGCTGAAAATTTGTCAGTCTCCCCTGAGAATGATATATACTGTAAGGCCTCATTCACATGGGCATACCGATTTGTACACCCCCTGGGTCATCCTCCTGATCCGTGCATCAGACCTCCGCAGATATAAATTCTAGAATGCTTGAGGAGATCATTGATTTGAACAGGCTACCTGCATGGTTCTGCCAAGAACCGTGCAGGTAGCCTGTTCAAATCAATGATTTCTGTTCTTGTGCTTCCCGCAAGGGTTAAGGCAGCCCCTTGGCATGGGTGTACAGATCAGAATATCTGTGTGACTGAGGCCTAGATGCTTCAGCAAGATAACTGAGCAAGGCCAAGTTTATGCTTGCATATGGAGGGGTAGTAAAATCAGGTGTTTGAGCTGCATTTTTACCACTCCCCAACCACCCTTAAGCTGCAAAAGGCACTCAAACAGAGTTGTATACTTGCCACAGCTGTCTTTTTTGCCTCACAGTGGGGGCAGTAATTATACCTCTATTACATTTTGGGGGCAGTGCTGCCCTCTTAACAGGATCCATTTATGTTAATAGAGTTGTGCCGCAACTGTTCTGGGGCACAGTGGTGCAGGCATCTAGGGGTTAAAACGGATGATGAGGAGGCGACATAATGCCACCCAGTCGCCTGTCAAATATCTTCTGAAAAGTGATCTATTGTCTCTGAAATGGAGGAGCTTACATTCTAATGCCCCCCCTACAGTCACACTGTTATTATTATACATTTAGATAGCGCTGATATATACCACAGTATATGCTGGGGAAGATGAAGGTGGGGGCTCCCCAGAGGCACTGAGGCCTACACCATGTGCTCATGCTGCAGTGGATCCTGGGCCTGTCCCCATGCAAGGTCCTTAGCAGGATTCCAGGATAAAGTGGTGAATAGACTTTGCCATATTACCAAAGAGGAACAGAAACTTGCTGTCCTAAAAGCGGATTTCAGGAAAAAGAAATCTCTGCACAGTAAATCTGTGAGCAGTAGGAGGAAAGACTCTAAGCCAGTGGTCATCAACCCTGTCCTCAGGGCCCACTAACAAGCCAGGTTTTAGGTATTACCTTGGGGAGATGCAGACTAGAAATACCTGTGATGCATTTCAGTTATCTTGCAATCCTGGCCTGTTAGTGGGCCCTAAGGACAGGGTTGATGACCACTGCTCTAAGCTAAAGTCTCTGGAGGAGGCATTAAAGAAGCAGGAGAAGCTGGTCACTTGTCTGAAGGAAAGCAGCGGGGCCTTTAGAGAAAAATATGAGAATGAGGAGAGATTGCAACAGATGAAGGAAAGTGCCTGTGCCAGTACCAGCCTGGGTAGCGGTTTGAGCATGTATATAGGGGCCAGTCGGACTGGAAGGGGCTTGTCCCTAAAGTAATCTCAGGACAGCTCTTGATAAAGAATGTGACTATCCTGACAAGGAATGAGTCTATACCCCCTGAGGATTTATGGGTCTGGTTGAGGAAGTTTGGTGAAATGTTGTGTCCCCTAAAAAAGATTGTGGATGATAGAGGAATCTGGACGGGTGGGTGGTCAGTGTCAATGAGGTTGAGTGTGTGTGGGAATGTGATCTAGCATTTGCCCTCCTCTGCCTTTATTGGTAGAGATAGGATTTCCATCTTCTACCCTGGTCAACATAAGCTGTGCCATAAATGTGGAGTCAAGGGACATTTCTGCTCTAACTGTACAGAACAGAAGTGTTCTTTGTGTCAGGAACTGGGGCATCTGGCGAGGGACTGTAACATCATTAAATGTAACCTATGTGATAAGGTTGGTCACCCTTATAGCCTCTGCCCTGAGGCTTTGCACAATAAGCCTGAGTTAGTGTTGGAATTCTTCCATCTGGATAGAGAAGAGTCTGGGTTGGCGGAGGTCGTACCAGGGGATCCTAGTGTCTCTTTCCCATCATAATCGGTGTCTGTGAGGTCCTCTGTGGTGATTGTTACCCCTGCAACCCCTTATGCTATGCCCATGCTGGTGGAGGAATTCTCCCGTCTGGATAGAGAAGAGTCTGGGTTGGCGGAGGTTGTATCAGAGGATTCTAGTGTCTCTGTCCCATCAAAATCTGTGTCCGTGAGGCCGTCTGTGGTGTCAGTGTCCCCCCAGTCTGTGGCCTCCCAGTCAGTGTCAGAAAGTGTGGTTGTCAAGTCTGGGTCTGCACCTATTGTTTCTCATAGTGTAGTGAAGGCAGTGGAGGATGCTGGACCAGGGCCGGATTAAGAGTATCATTGGCCTGGTGCTGAGGATTTTGATGGGCCTTTTTATGGAAAAGTAAATGAAATATTTTAAACAATCCACTCATTCACACTGTATGCGCAAAAGAACCCATGTTTATTACATTTTTGAATTATTTTCATTTTTTTTTCATTTATTATTTGTTGGGAGCTTATTTTTTAAATTTTTCAAGAGCAGGGGGAATCTAACGGACAGTCTGGGGTGATCAGTACTCAGGGGGTGGCGCAATTACAAGCACCAATCTCCCTCTAGAGGAGGTGGAGTGGATTTTAGCTGCTTTATGGAGAGCCATATAGGGAGGCTGTCATGGTGATGGTGCTTGTGATTGCCCGCCGCACTGATCACCCCTGACTTTCAGATTCCCCCTGCTACAGGAGCGTCTCATGCAGTGCAGTATCCAAATGATCAGTCTGTCCCTGCCGGGCCTATATTAAGGTAGGGGCCTGGAGCTGCAGCTCCAATAGCCCTTACGTTAATCTGGCCCTGTGCTGGACCAGTGTGTATGGTTGTGCCAATACCTCCTCCTCGGCGTGGCAGAAGTGCTGCGGTTCCAAGGTCAGCAGACGCCAAGGGGTGGAGTGAGTGATGGATTGGATGATGATGAAGGGGGAGGTGGTAAGGGGAAGGGAATGTGGCTGGTGCAGAATGAAAGGTGAATTATGTGGAAGTCAGAGTGAAAGATGTGGAAGTTGGGGTGAATGATGTGGGGGAGGTGTTAATGGGGGGTTTTGACTGAGGATGCCCTGGGAAGCAGGGGGTTCTGCCATTGTGATTGTCGAATGAGTATATGGAATAGTTGGAGGCTAAAGGGAAAAAAGGGTAAGAGGCGGAGAAAGAGGAAGGATGTCAAAGTGGAACCTAGGAGGGTAGACATGGCAAATGCTTTTGAGGTGTTTTCTGAAGTGAAGGGTGGAAGTTCTTCTGGTGATGGGTCTATGGAGGAGGAATCACAGGGAACATTGAAGCGTGGAGGTTCTCCAGGTAGGGAGGGGGGTAAGCAGGCTAAGAAACGTATACCTCAATTGTCCTGATGGAAGTTCCCCCTCCACTGAAGGTGGCGACTATTAATGTCGCCTGCATAAAATCAGTAAGTGCTCGTAATATGACCTTATTTTTCCTCAGCAGGTTTGATGCTGATATTTTCTTTTTGCAAGAGACCTGGTTGTCTTTTTTGGCTGATATTCATCTGGCGAAGAAGAAGTGGGGGCCCCTCTTTCTGGTCTCCTGCAGCCGAGCCTTACACTGGAGTCATGGTACTTTTTTCCCGCATGGTCATCTCTTGGCGGATTACTGAGGCAGAAATGGGGAGATGCATGGTCTTAGACGTCTCCATGGCGGGGCAGGACCTGCAACTAATCAACATCTATGGGCCTCAGACAAAGTGGGACAGGAAATACCTCTTCATGAAGATCAAGCCTTTTCTTTTTACAGCCCGGCAAGTTGTCTTCGGGGGTGATTTCAACACCGTCAGTAGGACTAAGGTACAGGAGCCAGGCTGGATTGTGATGACTTTTTCTTGAACAAAATAGCTAGAGAGGCAGGTATGGTTAATGTGCACATTCATTGCTGCCCAGACGACACGGGATTCACTTTTCAGTGAGGTAGTAGTCAGAGTAGAATAGATACGTTTTTTTTTTAAAGGGGAATTCTGCCTTCTCAGCACCAGTGTGTCAGGCGGTGGAGTTTTCCAATCACTGTATTCTGTCTGTGACTCTGAATAGCCCTGATACACCACCTAGGGGGAAGGGTACCTGGAAGCTAAATTCGGCACTTCTGGACGATATGAAGGTGAATCAAACCCTTGAGGATTTTTTTCAGGCACAGGTATCAATCAAGGACTTTTGCAGCAGTAGGTCAGAATTGTGGGCGCTTACAAAACAAAGGATTGTTGGGTTTTCCAAGGCCTTAGGAAGAAATAAACAGCTCGATAACTATGTCACCTACCAGCGTCTTCGGGAGGAAGCTTTATAGGCTTGTGTCGAATAATAGAGATCCAGGGATGATCTCCGAGGTTAAACTCCTGCTCAGGGAATGTCAATATGACAGGCATGCCTCTTTGGTTCTGGAAAGGGATTATGGGAAATATCACTTGCCTGACCCTTACCAGAATTGCAAACAAGGTAGAGCAGTTAAGTCAGTTGTAGGCCTGGTGGACAGTACAGGTTCCTTGACAACGTCAAGTCAGGGATCCTGGAAACTGCCAGGTCATATTATGCTGACCGACTGGGCAGGAGGGACCTTAATCAGGAAGGCATATCTAGTTTTCTGGATTCTATTCCAGGACTGGGAAAGGGCAGTTCTCTTGCAAGTTTGACAGAGGACATCACAGCAGATGAGGTGGTTAAGCTTGCCATTTAGAAGTCGCCTGGGCCAGATGGATTGACAGCCGAGTTTTATAAGCACTTTAAGCAGTTGCCCAGGGGCCCCACTTGCCTGGGGGCCCCACCTGCCCAGCGACCCCAGCCAAGCATCATTCAGATGTTCGGGTCTTCCTGGATGCCACACACTGGGGGTGTCAGGTCTGTGCCCCCCCCTTCTCTTGTGGCCACGATCAGTCTCGGCTTGGCTGTCTCACACAGCCGAGACGGAGGTGAAGCCGCCTCCCCCTCCTCCATTATGTTGACACCCGATCAGTGCTGCGCATGTCCCGCCTGATCATCTGAGGACTGAGGTACATTATGGGTCTGAAGTGAGGTCTGCATTGTAGGGCAGAGGTCTGCACTGTAGGGGGGGGGACTGTACTGTAGGGGGTCTGCACTGTAGGGGGGATCTGTACTGTATTGTAGGGAGAGTCTGCATTGTAGGGGGAGGACTGCACTGTAGGGGGGTCTGTATTGTAGAGGGGGGGTCTGTACTATAGGGGGTCTGCACTGTAGGGGGGATCAGTACTGTATTGTAGGGAGAGTCTGCATTGTAGGGGAAGGACTGCACTGTAGGGGGGTCTGTACTGTAGAGGGGGGTCTGTATTGTAGGGGGTCTGTACTGTAGGGGGGTCTACACTGTAGGGCGGTCTGCACTGTAGAGGGGGGTCTGTATTGTAGGGGGTTTGTACTGTAGGGGGGTCTGCACTGTAGGGGGGTCTGCACTGTAGGGGGGGTTGCATTGTAGAGGGCGGTGTGATCTGTATTGTAGGGGGGTCTGCACTGTAGGGGGGTCTGTACTGTAGAGGGGGGTCTGTTTTGTAGGGGGTCTGCACTATAGTGTGTCTTATGGTGCGGAAAATACGGTATTTAGTTTTTTTTATGTTTTTGCTATGCTGATGCAAGCTATTTTTGTTCTGTACTGTATTGTAGGGAGAGTCTGCATTGTAGGGGGAGGACTGCACTGTAGGGGGGTCTGTATTGTAGAGGGGGGGTCTGTACTGTAGGGGGTCTGCACTGTAGGGGGGATCTGTACTGTATTGTAGGGAGAGTCTGCATTGTAGGGGAAGGACTGCACTGTAGGGGGGTCTGTACTGTAGAGGGGGGTCTGTATTGTAGGGGGTCTGTACTGTAGGGGGGTCTACACTGTAGGGCGGTCTGCACTGTAGAGGGGGGTCTGTATTGTAGGGGGTCTGTACTGTAGGGGGGTCTGCACTGTAGGGGGGGTTGCATTGTAGAGGGCGGTGTGATCTGTATTGTAGGGGGGTCTGCACTGTAGGGGGGTCTGTACTGTAGAGGGGGGTCTGTTTTGTAGGGGGTCTGCACTATAGTGTGTCTTATGGTGCGGAAAATACGGTATTTAGTTTTTTTTATGTTTTTGCTATGCTGATGCAAGCTATTTTTGTTCTGTACTGTATTGTAGGGAGAGTCTGCATTGTAGGGGGAGGACTGCACTGTAGGGGGGTCTGTATTGTAGAGGGGGGGTCTGTACTGTAGGGGGTCTGCACTGTAGGGGGGATCTGTACTGTATTGTAGGGAGAGTCTGCATTGTAGGGGAAGGACTGCACTGTAGGGGGGTCTGTACTGTAGAGGGGGGTCTGTATTGTAGGGGGTCTGTACTGTAGGGGGGTCTACACTGTAGGGCGGTCTGCACTGTAGAGGGGGGTCTGTATTGTAGGGGGTCTGTACTGTAGGGGGGTCTGCACTGTAGGGGGTCTGCACTGTAGGGGGGGTTGCATTGTAGAGGGCGGTGTGATCTGTATTGTAGGGGGGTCTGCACTGTAGGGGGGTCTGTACTGTAGAGGGGGGTCTGTTTTGTAGGGGGTCTGCACTATAGTGTGTCTTATGGTGCGGAAAATACGGTATTTAGTTTTTTTTATGTTTTTGCTATGCTGATGCAAGCTATTTTTGTTTATATATTTTGATTTATTTTGTATATATGTAAATATGTTTTTATTATGTTTGTAAGATTTTTAAAAAACAAAAATGTACACTCTAATGTCCCCTCATAGTCACATGCAATTATACATTTATATAGCTCTGACATATACCGCAGTGCTGTACAGAGAACACTGAGCCAGTCACATCAGTCTCGGCACCACAGGAGCTTACACTCTAATGTACTGGTTTGAGGTCCAGAACAACTATCTCTGGCTGGCTCGCCATATTTCTGCCGTCACTGAACTATGCATGGAGGAAATGAGAAATATATTTCAGAGGTGACACATTCACAGCAGATAAAGAGACTTGTTGCCACTTTCCCTTGATTAATCCCCGTCTCGGAAGAGCGAAGTGACACCCGAGCCGCCTTCGCCGACATTTCATATTCTGATATTTGCATATCGTGCCCTAGAATTCATTACCGGAGCGTCACCTGTCACAGCCGGACACCTGAACTCCCCCCCCTCCCCCCTCTGCTGCGTCCTGAGTACTCGCTACATGGCAAGGCTTTCCGGAGTGTACTCTGCCTTCAATGAGACTCTTTATCCAGCTGAGCAATGAATATACATTAGGAAGAAAGAGACAAACCTTGGGAGAATAAAATCGATATATCCCGGCGGATGGAACAAGGTGTCCGTCTCAGCTTTCTCTGTGTTTTCTCAGATAATAAGGCATTCAATTCTACTCGCTTGGACGGTAAAATAATTAATATGTAAATAGCCAAATTCTAAGGTTGTTTCAGGGGATGGATCAGCAGAAAGTCTCTTTTCATTAACTTTTTGCAATTCCAATGCAAAAAAATAAAAAATTATAGTTAAAAAAGTAAACTCTGTAACTCTTTATAACTGTTTATAACCACATTTGTCCACCAGATGGCACTAAATATCCTTTACTGTCATACTTAGTGCCTTCTAGTGGCGAAATGCAATATTTTTCATTCTAAATCAATGAGAACGAATCAGAATGGATGTACATGCAGAGACATCATCAGGGGCCAGCTGTCTTTTCCTGGTTCTTGCAGCCATTCCCCGATGAAGTCCATCCTTCTCCTATCTGTAAGCTGATGCCACCTGGAATAGGGCACAAATTATTCTAGTGTAGCCAAAATGTAGGGATGAGTCAATCTGAAGCACACAGATAAAAAATAAATAAGATAAAGAGGTGGGAGAGGTTTCAGAAAGTGCTTTAAGGAAGTAAAGGTCCACTTTGAAGATGGTCTGGTGACATCATGGGCCCTTCCTCTCTTTCCTCAGAGGCAGTGGGTGGTCCTTCCAACATTGTGAGCCCCAGCTGTGTAAAAATGCACCTTCTGGTGTCGGCCATGAAGGCCCATCCATAAAACGAGTTAAAAAGAAAACTTTATAACTCTTTATAACCACATTTTTCCACCAGATGGCACTAAATATAATTTCCTGTCATACTTGGTGCCTCCTAGTGGTCAAATTAAGTATTTTTTATCCTAAATCAACGAGAATGAATAAGAATGAATCTACATGCAGAGGCATCATCAGGGGCCAGCTGTCGTTTCCTGGTTCTTGCAGCCAGCCCCTGATGAAGCCTCCTCGCTTCAAGCTGATGCCTCCTACAATAGGCTACACATCATTGTAGTGTAAGAAAGGGTAGAAAGGGGTTCGATCTGGAGCAAACAAAAAATAATAAATAAGATAAAAAAAATGGTTTTATGATTGTGGGGCTGAGAGAGGTTTAAGAAAATGCTTTAGGGGTGTGAAGGTCCACTTTGAAGATGGTCTGGTGACATCATGGGCCCTTCCTCCCTTTCCTCAGAGGCAGTGGGTGGTTCTTCTAACATTGTGAGCCCCAGCTGTGTAAAGATGCACCTTCTGGTGTTGGCCATGAAGGCCCATCCATAAAACCAGTTAAAAAGACAACTTGATAACTCTTTATAACCACATTTGTCCACCAGATGGAACTAAATATAATTTCCTGTCATACTTGGTGCCTTCTAGTGGTCAAATGCAGTATTTTTCATCCTAAATCAATGAGAATGAATCAGAATGAATCTACATGCAGAGACATCATCAGGGGCCAGCTGTTGTTTCCTGGTTCTTGCAGTCAGTCCCTGATGGAGTCTCCTCGCTTCAAGCTGATGCCTCCTGCAATAGGCTACACATCATTCTAGTGTAAGAAAGGGTAGAAAGGGGTCGATCTGGAGCAAACTAAATATAATAAATAAGGTTAAAAACAATGGTTTTATGATTGTGGGGCTGGGAGAGGTTTCAGAAAGTGCTTTAGGGGTGTGAAGATCCGCTTTGAAGATGGTCTGGTGATATCATGGGTTTTCCTCAGAGGCAGTGGGTGGTCCTTCCAACATTGTGAGCCCCAGGTTTGCAAAGACACATGCTATCTTTTGATCAATCTCTCCATCTATTTTTCATTGAACAATAATCTATTTATCTATTTGATAATCTAACTTTTGATTGATTAATAGTATCTCTATCTATCTATCTATCTATCTATCTATCTATCTATCTATCTATCTATCTATCTATCTATCTATCTATCTCATCCCATCTCTTTACTCCCTTTTGCCTCCAAACTCCTTGAACGTTTAGTCTACAACCGACTGAGCAGCCACCTCATTGAAAATAACCTTCTTGATCCCCTTCAGTCTGGATTTCGCCCACAGCACTCCACAGAAACTGCCCTCCTAAAACTCACAAACGACTTACTAACAGCCAAAACCAATGGTCATTATTCCATCCTCTTACTCTTGGACCTTTCTGCTGCCTTTGATACAGTTGACCACCCCCTCCTCAAAAAACTCAATTTGCTTGGTCTCCATGGCTGGACTCTCCACTGGTTTGAATCTTACCCATCTCATCGCATCCTTAGTGTCACTTACAACTCCACTTCCTCTTCTCCAACTCCTCTTTCCGTTGGGGTCCCCCAAGGTTCTGCCCTTGGACCTCTACTATTCTCAATCTACACATCCTCCCTGGGTCAGCTGATAGCCTCCCATGACTTTCACTACCATTTATATGCTGATGACACCCAAATCTATCTCTCTGCCCCTCAGCTCACCCCATCAATCTCCTCACGCATCACTGATCTACTAACAGACGTATCAGCCTGAATGTCACACCACTTCCGAGCTCTTAATATTTGCCCCTTCGCCTGACTTCTCTGTCAAGATCAATGGCACATCTATCAGTCCGTCCACACATGCCAGGGTGCTAGGGGTAACCTTAGACTCCGAACTGTCCATTCAGGCCTACATACAAGCCCTGTCCAAATCATGCTGCCTCCGCAACATTTCCAGAATACGCCCCTTTTTTAACTAATGACACCACCAAGCTTCTAATTCACTCCCTGGTCATCTCCCACTTCGACTACTGCAACTCCCTCCTCGTTGGATTACCTTTACACAGACTATCCCCCCTTCAGTCCATAATGAATGTCGCTGCCAGACTCATCCACCTTACCAGCCATTCAGTGTCCTCCACCCCCTCTGCCAAACACTCCACCGGCTTCCACTCACCCAACTAATAAAATTCAAAGTACTAACAATAATTTACAAAGCCATCCATAACTCTGCCCCCAGCTACATCACCAACCTAGTCCCAAAATACCAACCAAGCCGCTCTCTTCAGTCATCCCAAGACCTCCTGCTCTCTAGCTCCCTTGGCACCTCCTCCCATGCTTGCCTCCAGGATTTCTCCAGAGCTTCTCCCATCCTGTGGAACTCCCTACCCCAATCTGTCCGACTGTCCCCTAATCTATCCATCTTTAGACAATCCCTGAAAACCCTTCTCTTAAAAGAAGCCTATCCTGCTTCTAACTAACACTGTTTTACTTCCTCCATCAGCTCATCCCCCACAGCTATTATTATTATTTTGTATCAATTGACCCTTCCTTTTTAGATTGTAAGCTCTAACGAGCAAGCCCTCTGATTCCTCTTGTACCAAATTGTAATGTAAATGTAATGTCTGCCCTCATGTTGTAAAGCGCTGAGTAAACTGTTGGCGCTATATAAAACCTGAATAATAATAATAATTATAATCTATCTATCTCATATCTATCTATCTATCTATCTATCTATCTATCTATCTATCTATCTATCTAAGTCTTTTCTCCTCCGACATGCATTTAGAGGGTTAAAGCTGATGACTGACACAAACACGTCCCCATATTTCGGTACACATTTTATTTATTATTTGACGTTTTTTTCTGTAATGTTTCCTGCGGCCCGTCCTGACATTTCATTCTCCTTGCACATCTGAAAGAGATTGTGTGGTGTAATTGGCCTAATTAGCATATAAACGTTCTGACCTGCCAACCTCGGGTGATTGCCTGAGCCCTGCCTGGGAGAGGTCACACAGTGCGAGATGACATTAACCCGCCGGGGCCGAGCCAATCGTACTGAGGTTTCATGCTCCGTCACCTAATGAATGAGTTTAAAGGGATACTCCGCTTAAATCGTGAAGTCAACAATTTCTATACAAGCCATTTTTCAAAATGCAACCACTTTCGGACTGCCGCACGCCGATATACCTCCTAACTTTGAAGAGGGATATCTTTGTTATGGCAGCAGCTAGCTGCCATAACCCCGGTATCTTCTTCTTCGGCCGGCGGTCCACTTTCCAATAATAGTGGTCTCTGTGGCGGATTCATTGCAAGATCATTTATCAAGATCTTTTATCAGCGGTGGGAGAGCCCCCCCCCGCCATATTCCGGTGCCCTCCGGCGCTTACCGGAGCCATCGGTAATGGCGGAGGCAATCGGATCTTTGTCATTCCTGGGTATGGAGACGAGTGAGGAGAAGATGGCCCTCACCCAGCTCCATACCACTGCAGGGCGGAAGCGACGTCAAAACGTCACCTCCACCCATAGCTCCACATCATACAAAGCAGTCATGGAAGTCATATGAATCCTGCAATTATTCACAACACATGGTACAAAGGTGTACAGATCTCATCTACACCAACTGTTCTACAGAAGGGAGGAGGAATATTAATTCTGGATAAGGAGCTCTGAAACGTGTTACATTATTTATTTATATACTGTATATATATATCTATATATATATATATATATATATATATGTATATATATACTGTATATACATTTGTGCTCATAAGTTTACATACCCTGGCAGAATTTATGATTTCTGGGCCATTTTTCAGAGAATATGAATGAGAACACAAAGACTTTTCTTTCACTCATGGTTAGTGTTTGGCTGAAGCCATTTATTATCAATCAACTGTGTTTACTCTTTATAAATCTTAAAGTGGTGTTCCACACACACACAAAAAAAATGCTTAAAATTCCTAAAAAAATAAAAAATAAAAACATTTGGATTTTTTTTTTGACTCACCTCTAAATGCCTCTTGCTAGGGGGTCCCTCATAGTCTGTCTCCTTCAATGCCTGGGCTCCTGACGTCATTTCCCCTCGGCACAGGAAGGGCTCAGCTCCGCCCCCTCCCTCCTGTGAATCATCTGGGACACGTGACAGGTCCCAGATGACTGTGCGGCCAATCACGGCGCATGGCGCCGCTCGTGCATGCACAATGGGTGCCCCGACTGTGAAGCCACAGCTGGGTGCCCACAGTTGCAATGCCGGCGCCGCTGAGAGGTGGGGGGGGACGAGTGGGGCTTCGTTCCCCCACATAGCTGAACCCTGGGACAGGTAAGTGTCCGATTATTAAAAGTCAGCAGCTGCGGTATTTGTAGCTGCCCACTTTAATTATTTTTTTTTTTAAGGGGAACTCCTCTTTAATGGCAACAGGAACTACCCAAATGACCCTGGTCAAAAGTTTACGTACCCCAGTTCTTAATAACGCGTGTTGCCCCCTTTCAACATCAATGACAGCTTGAAGTCTTTTGTGGTATTTGTGGATGAGGCTCTTTATCTTCTCAGACGGTGAAGCTGCCCATTCCTCTTGGCAAAAAGCCTCCAGTTCCTGTAAATTCTTGGGCTGTCTTGCATGAACGGCACGTGTGAGATCTCCCCAGAGTGGCTCAATGATATTGAGGTCAGGAGACTGAGATGGACACTCCAGAACCTTCACTTTATTCTGCCGCAGCCAATGACAGGTCGACTTGACCTTGTATTTCATTGTCATGTTGTAATGTCCAAGTACGTCCCATGCGCAGCTTCCTGGCTGATGAATGCAAATGTTCCTCCAGTATTATCTGATAACATACTGCATTCATCTTGCCAACAATTTTGACCAAATTTCCTGTGCCTTTGTAGCTCACACATCCCCGAATCAGCGATCCACCTCCGTGTTTCACAGTAGGAATGGTGTACCTTTCATCATAGGGCTTGTTGACTCCTCTCCAAATGTAGCGTTTATGGTTGTGGCCAAAAAGCTCAATTTTGGTCTCATCACTCCAAATGACTTTGTGCCAGAAGGTTTGAGGCTTGTCTCTGTGCTGTTTGGCGTATTGTAAGCGGGGATACTTTGTGGCATTTGTGTAGTAATGGCGACTCGACCATGCAGCCCATCTTTCTTCAAGTGCCTCCTTATTGTGTATCTTGAAACAGCCACACCACATGTTTTCAGAGAGTCCTGTATTTCTCCTGAAGTTATTTGTGGGTTTTTCTTTTCATCCCAAACAATTTTCCTGTCAGTTGTGGCTGAAATTCTAGTTGGTCTACCTGACCGTGGTTTGGTTTCAACAGAACCCCTCATTTTCCACTTCTTGATTAGAGTTTGAACACTGCTGATTGGCATTCTCAATTCCTTGGATAACTTTTTATATCCCTTTCATGTTTCATACAGTTGAACTAGCTTTTTCCACAGATCCTTAGACAATTAGTTTGCTTTCCCCATGACTCCGAATCCAGAAACGTCAGTGCAGCACTGGATGAAAGATGCAAGGATCTGTCAGGAGTCCCGAAACTTACAAGCCAACAGTCCAGAAAATTACAAGCCAACAGATCAAAGGTGAGGATGGTTACCTTTAACAGTCATTCAAACCCCTTTGTCTCAACTTGTGTGCATGTTATCAGGCCAAAATCACCAGGGTATATAAACTTTTGATCAGGGACATTTGGGCAGTTTCTGTTTTTAAAGTAAACACAATTGATTGGAAATAAATGGCTTCAGCCAAACACTAACCATGAGTGAAAGAAAAGTTTTTGTGTTATCATCCATATTCTCTGAAAAATGGCCAAGATATCGTAAATTCTGATGGGGTATGTAAACTTATGAGCACAACTGTATATATAAAATCAGGGCTTTTATTCTCATAGAATAGATGCAGGTACTCTTAAATTGACGAGAAGACAAAAGTTTGCCTTCTCCAAACCTCACCCACCTCCTGCCCTCTGCCTTGTTGCTGAGGCCAGAAAGCAAGGTTCTGATGTGACGGGGGAACTGATGGGAATGGGGAATTCTTATGTAATTAGAAGAACTGATGTAATGTAGGGATTCTATGGTGATGGGGTATGTATGATGCAATTGGGGGCTCTTGTGTATAAGTTGGCCCTCTGATGTGAATGTGGGACTCTGATGTGATGGGTAGACCTTTGATGTGATAGGGGGACCTTTGATGTGATGTGGGCCTATGACATAAAGGGAGATCTCTGATGTGATGGGGAAACCTCTGATGTGATGGGGGACCTCTGATGTGATGAAGAGACCTCCAATGTGATGAAGAGACCTCCAAGGTGATGAAGAGACCTCCGATGTGATGGAGAGACCTCTGATATGATGGAGAGACCTCCGGTGTGATGGTGGACCTTTTGATGAGACGAGGAGACCTCTGATGTGATAGGAGGCCTTTTGAAGTGATGAGCAGACATCTGATGTGATGGGGAACCTCTGATGTGATAGGAGGACCTCTGATGTGATTAGGAGTCCTCTGATGTGATGGGGAGCTCTGATGTGACAAGTAGACCTCTAATGTGATAGGAGGACCTCTGGTGTGATGGTGGACCTCTGATGTGAAGGGAAGAAACTAAAAAAGGTGGAGAATCATTAATCTAATTCAAACAAAATAAATAAATAGGAAACATTCATAATACAAAAAACTATACCCACAGTTGGTCCAGAGGAAGGCAAAAAACCCTTTTAAAACATTGGCCACTTTGCGCCAAAAGAGGAAAACAAATCCTTTGTTTATAACCTAAGACAACCAGATATTTCCCAGACCAACAATCTCTGGTGTTCTTACTTGTCAATGGTAATCTCCAGTTAAAGTCTGTCCATTTAAAAAAATAAATAAATGAACTGAGCTGGTCAGAACTAATTCCTGAAGAAGTGTTTTTCACATTTTCACAGCTCTTACCATGAAGAACCCTTTCCTTATGTGAAGGTTAAACCTCCTTTCTTCCAGACACAAAGAGTGCTCCCTTGTCTTTTGTAAGGACCTTAGAGTAAATAACATTGCCTATTTGTGTATTTTGTCTAACATGATTTTCCCCTATGGTTGTCAGGCCATCTAGTGTCTATATTCTAGTATTTTCCTGAAATGCCTCAATCAGAGAAAACCATATTATGGCCACTAGATGGCGCTATTGATCACAGGAAAGATTCTTAATGGACAAAATCTTTGTCACATTTGTACAATGATTTTTTTCTGTAAACAGACCCAATTGTGATACGTTTAGGTGTAACGCCTTTTGTTGGCATTTCCTTTTGAATGGCACCCAATTCAGCACCACAACTGGCCTGTATTTTGGTATTTCGCAACACACAGATGTGAATCGTCTGTGCGTTGGGGTGCCCTAGAAAAAAAGTGCAGGTCCATTAAAAAGGTCCATTGCATTGGAAGCCCATTCTAAATTAACGGGCCACCTTACAACAACTCATGCCAACATGTGACACTTTGACAGTAATGTGGCTCAAAAGTCTAAATCTGGCCTGAAGGGGACCCAACTCATTCGCTTTTGAGAGGATCGGCCTTTACACCACTTCTACAACCCAATGCAAATACAGGATAATGTTTCTAAAAAATGTCCCCGTTTCTTCATCACAGCTGGTGACACGGTCGGAGAGGCAGAGAGAAATTAGTGAGCGATGATTGACAGGTCCGTTCCACACCAGCACCACTTCAGTCCTCTCCCGGAGCTCTGGGGGACAATCCCTCTCTCCTGTTTGGATAAAGCCAACAGATGGTATTTATTGAGAACCCAGGATCGCGCTCGTCGCTCCCCGGACTGGGCGCATTACAGAAAGAGCATGGTTCCATGGAGATGGATGAAGTAGAGGGTCTAATTGGACATGGTACACCGGTTCCTGACTTGTTGTGTTAACATATTCATATACCCTGGGACCTGCTCAGTGTTCCGCCTTTGCGTGGTTTGGACATGGCAAGATGCCGATGGTGGTCATTTGCCGTGAATTGAATAAACATCATTGAGGTTTTATTGGAGCTTATGATCCTGCTGGGAGTTTATACTTCCTTCTGGGAAGACAGAGATTTGTAGGAAGCTCGCTGAGGCTGCATTCACACCTTAGCTTTTCATTACCGTTCAAAAAAAAAAAAAACCACGCGCTTTTGTGCAGGTTTACGAAACACAACAAAAATACCTGTCATTCATTGTTAATGGCACCCCAACTGCAGCAAAAAAGAAGCATGCTTGTCAAACGAAAAAAAGTGTGGTCAAAACATTGCACAAAGGTCAACGCTGAGGCTCCATTCACACCTGTGCAATTTGTAAATGAATGCAAAAATCCCACGTTTTTGCATGCATTTACGAAACGCATCAAAAACGCACCTTGCATATGTGGTGCCATTCATTGTTCTTGGCACTCCAAACACGGCAAGCCAATGCGCATCCAAAAATGCACAACAAACGCTGCAAAATTTACTGTTAAAAATAAGCAAGGCTTAATGTGGCAAGAAGCTACATGAGGTATTTTGCCACCTTTTTCATGTGGAGGGCAGCCCGTTAAATGTATAGGCTGCTCTATGTGCATTGTGTGAAAATGCGCAAAAAATAAAAGTGTATTTGTAAAATTCTAGGTGTGAATGAGGCCTCAAAAAAGGTACAGGAGCTACTTTGATGTGTTTGTTGTGCATAGGGCAGCCGATTGAAATCAATAAAAATATATAATAAAAAATATAGCAATGCTGACAATACATGGGCCACAAATGAGAGATCATATGCAATACTTGGGCAACAGTCAATTGTTACAAGTAGGAAATGAATACCAACCAATGTAATATCTGGGCAACAAATTGGCAATTAGATACAACACTTAATAGTCAAGTGTTACATTATACAGTAAACAAATGGCATCTGTTGTAATACATGGGCCACTAATGGGCAACCAGATACAATACTCAACAATCAATTGTTACAATATACATTAAACCGATGGCAACTCTTATATTTGGGCCACAAATAGGCAACCAGATACAACATTCAACAGCCAATTGTTATAATAAACAGAAAAGAAATGGCAACCATTGTGATACGTGGGCAACAAATGGGCCATCAGATACAACACATAACAGTCAAGTGTTACAATATACAGTTAATAATGGCAACTATTGTGGTACATGGGTCACAAATGGGCAACCAGGTACAACACAGAACAGTCAATTGTTACAATATATAGTCAAGTCAACATAGGACAACTGTTGTATCTGATTGCCCATGTGTGGCCTTATTTATTATAACACTCAACAGTCAAGTGTTACAATATACAGTTAATAATGGCAACTATTGTGGTACATGGGTCACAAATGGGCAACCAGGTACAACACAGAACAGTCAATTGTTAATATATAGTCAAGTCAACATAGGACAACTGTTGTATCTGATTGCCCATTCGTGGCCTTATTTATTATAACACTCAACAGTCAATTGTTACCATAAGCAGGAAAGAAACGACAACCATTGTAATGCATGGGCAACAAATGGGCCATCAAACGCAACCCATATCAGTCAAGTGTTGCAATATGCAGTCAACAAATGGCAACTGTTGTAATACATGGGCCACAAATGGGCAACCAGATACAACACTGAACAGTAAATTGTTACAATATACAGTCAACAAATGGCGACTGTTATAATTCATGGGACACAAATGGGCAGTCATATGCAATACATGGACAACAGTCAATTGTTACTATAAACAGGAAACAAATAGGCCCAAAATAGGCAATCATAAAACCCTTACAGTATGAAAGCACCAATTCAGCCACACAAGCAAAAACTCTGTTCTCCCTCCTTAGCACCCCCCACCCCAGAAAAGATCCCCTCCTCTCCTTCTCTCCTTGCAAAATTTACCAGAGCTAAGTGAGCGAACATTCTCCCAGGTTCCATTTTGACTTTGTGACTTGTAGGTGGTTTTGCATAGCCATAGAAAACACAACCCATGGCTTTGAAAAGGCTCTTTCATAACAGTAAGATGCAGGACAAGCCTCATTTTTACTCACCCGAAGCATCTGCCAACTGCCACCTGGCTGTGCCTACACTCATTGAATACCCTGCAGCTGGTTATAGCCAGGCCATAAGGGCAGCAAGCACCTTCTCCATTTCTGATTTGACTGCCAATAAATCTGAAGTATGCTCCTACAATTTCATCTTGATGCCATGTGGCCAGGTCATGTTGGGGTGTTCACTACCTGGTCTGCTCTTAGTCATCATCTACTATCTGTACCATGTATATAACCTGCGGCAGCGACATTTATAAAGATTTCTTTATTTTGTAAACATTGGCTTGACAGTCTGTATGATGAGGCCACAATGTAGTACACTGGGAAGATTAGAGATTTTTTTGGATAAATTCTGCTGTCACTTTTGGAAGACTTTGGATAGAAGTAAGAGGTGCGGAAAAATTGATCTTTGGGTGTCGGTGGTGCATTCACACCATAACCCTGTAGAAGTACTCTTGATGAAAGCAAGAATTGGCCTTGCTGTCAAAAATTTAAATAATATGTTAAACAGGTGTGGAAAAATTGGTCCTTGAGTGTTAATTGTGCCCATGAAACCTACACCAAAACATTTCTTCCAGGTGAAATCAACACCCACAAAGCTAGGCAGCCTAGATGGTCTTTCAGAGATTCCAGATCCAGAAATTATTTAATCAGCAGCATTGGTATCAGGAGGGAGCGACGTGTCAACATCTCCTGGAGAAGAACAAGAAGAACAAGAACGGAAGTCGGCGGCGGCGGCGACGACATCGGCGACAGAAGACCGGGCCACCGCCTGTAAAAGAGCTACAAGAAGGCGCGGTGGCCCGGCAGAAGAACCGAAGGCGGCGACAGAAGAACGGAAGACGGCGACAGAAGACCGGGCCACCGGACCAGGCGCGGTGGCCCGGCAGAAGAACCGAAGAGGGGGACAAGACCCCCGAAGTCGGGAGAAGAGGCCGGCGGCGGGGAGGAAGAAAGCCGGACTCCTCCGCTAGCAAAAGAGCTACACACACATAGCGGAGGAGTCCGGCGAGAAGACCCCCGAAGACGGAAGACCCCCGGCTGTGCAATAAAATATTTTTTTCCCCTGTGTTGTGTTTTTATTTGTACTTTATTTCACAGGTGAATGGGTAGGGGTACATTGTACCCCATACTCATTCACATAGGGTGGGGGGCCGGTATCCGGGGGCCCCCTTCTTAAAGGGGGCTCCCGGATTCCGATAAGCCCCCCGCCCGCAGACCCCGACAACCAACGGCCAGGGTTGTCGGGAAGAGGCCCTTGTCCTCATCAACATGGGGACAAGGTGCTTTGGGGTGGGGGGGCCGCGCGGCCCCCCCTTCCCCAAGGCACCCCCCCATGTTGAGGGCACGCGGCCTGGTACGGCTCAGGAGGGGGGGCACGCTCGCTCGCCCCCCTTTCCTGGCCGGCCGGGTAGCGTGCTCGGACAAGGGTCTGGTGTGGACTTGGGGGGAACCCCCACGCCGATTTTTTTCGGCGTTGGGGTTCCCCTTTAAGCCCATTCCAGGCGGCGGAGCCCGCGACGTCTCCTTCGCGGGCCCCGCCTACCTGTACACGCGCTCGAAATGGGCGGACTTTCCGAGCGGGAACAGTCCGCTCATTTCGAAAGTACAGCGGACAGGCCCACACACAAGCGGACTGTTCGCTCAAACACAGTTTCAGCGGACAGTTTTTCGGAATTTCCGAAAGACTTTGTCCGTCCAACTGTCCGCTGAAACTGTCCGCTGAAAGCCCACACACGAGCGGACTGTCCGCCCAAACACTGTTCAGCGGACAAGGTTGGGCGAACAGTCCGCCCGTGTGTACGCGGCCTTACTCAGTATTCTGTGAACGAAATATAGCATCCCTGACCATGCTTGCTGGACCACCTGTCAGCAGTAACCTGGACCTTGCGGCTGACTGCCTTGCACAACGATGCCACAAAATTGCCTTCCACATGATGGTACAGAGCTGGAATGGCCTTATGTGAAAAGAAATAGCGACCGGTAACCTGCCATTGTGGTACAGCACATTCTGTAAAAACAGGGAAGTGGGCAGAATCCACCAGACAGAAAGGCCGGAGTTGTAAACCAGCAGAGAAATTTGCCTGCTATAGTCTATAGCTGGTGGTGTGCTACTGGCAGACGTGCTTCAGGGACCCGTGACACCTTTTGCTGTGCCATTATCCTTGTAAGAGGAGGCTGCTGAGAGGGCATGAGGTATAGCGGGTGTAGACTGGAAAGGTGAGGAGTAAGGAGGAGCATAATTGCATCCTCTTCCATGATGGCTGCCTCAATGGGGTTGTGTCTCACCCTCACTTTCTTCCTCTGCTTTATCCGGCACCCAAGTTGCATCAGAGACCTCATCATCATCTCCTCCATCCTCATCATCACTGGATCCAACTTGGCAATACACTGTGGCTTGGGAAACATGACTGCCATTTTGTTGTTTAACAATGTTTGTCAGTGTTTTCCCCTCTATAGGCTCGCAACCAAGATTTGAATCAACTGATGGCTGTACATCATCAAGGTGCAAGTGGCTGTTGCTGTGTTCAAATAACTCAGCTGACTCCTCCATGCCTGATGTTGGGGATATGGCAGGAGTAGCTGCAGACAAGCAGGCTCTCTGGAAGCTGTGGTGTACTGCACACTAGTCTTTGCTTGGGTGATGGAGGATAGGGATGGTTTAGTAAGCCAGTCCACCACCTCCTCTGCATGCTGTGGCTGGATAGAATGGGCAACTTCACTAAACAGAGGAAATGATGCCCTGCCTGAGGACTGACCACGCCCACCTTTGCCTGTGGAAAGAGATGCTGCTGGCGCCTCATGGTGGCATGCAAACGTCTGCCTCTCCTTGTTAGCCTCCCAGACATGATGGAGGGGGCTTATTAACAAAATTTAATAAAAATGGGGAAATGTGTACGTGGATTCACTTTAACCAATAGAAATTGGTGTTTGGCGCACTTTAACTCACTACACAGACGCACTCCACTGACACAATAAAATATACTGCGTTAAACGTGCAATAACCCACTGAAATTTACTGTGTTAAACCTGCACTAATACACTGCAATATACAACGGTAAACCAGCAATAACGCACTGAAATATACTGTGTTAAACGTGCACTAAGCACTGCAATATAGAGTGGTAAATATGCACCAATGCACTGAAATATACTGCGTTAAACGTGCAGTAAGGCACTGCACTATAATGCGGTAAACCTGCAATAATGCACTGAAATATACTGAATTAAACGTGCACCAACTTACTGAAATATACTGCGGTAAATGTGCAATAACACACTGCAATATACTGCATTAAATGTGCAGTAAGGCACTGCACTATAATGCGTTAAACCTGCAATAATGCACTGAAATATACTGCATTAAACGTGCACTAATGCGCTGAAATATACTGCGTTAAACACGCACTAACGCACTGAAATATACTGTTTTAAATGTACACTAATGCACTGAAATCTACTGTGTTAAATATGCACTAACGCACAGAAATATACTGCGTTAAACAAACAGTAATGCGTTAAACAAGCATTAATTCTCTGCGCTACACTGTGGTAAACCTGCAAGAACGCACTCAAAAAGACATTGTTAATTGTGCACCAGAGATAGAGAGATAGCTTTTCTTCGCCCAATGTAGAGGCTAACACAAGCCGATTCAATGTCGCAGAAATTGTGAATACTTCTCTTTCCACTGGACACAAAACTTCCCTATAACGGAACTGCTGTGCTTTACGTTTCCTGGTCCTTTAATGAGAGGAGCACCGCTATCATCCTCTGGGTAGGCTGTGGCTGGATGGAGGGTATTCTGCACTCAGCCTCGAGGGCGGGGGTGGGGTTGGATGAAGCATTATAAATCCTGAATATTAATAATTTACCTGAGTGAATCTGTATGACCTCACCAAGGTTATATAACCCTCACAATGTCATGTGGGATAAGATGAATTAAACAAATGTATTGTGATCGCTTTTCTGGGGCCATGCCAGAGAAATACTTATGGGCTGCTGGGGCATAAATCTACTAAGTCTGTCCTGCATCGAAGCCAATCATAAATCTCTACAGCAATCTGCCCAAAGACTCCACAATATGTGGACAGGCTATACAACATAAAAAAATAAATAAAATAATAATAAATATATATATATATATATATACACACATATATGTATATAGTGCATACACTATATTACCAAAAGTATTGGGACGTCTACCTTTACACACACATGAACTTTAATAGCATCCCAGTCTTAGTCCGTAGGGTTCAATATTGAGTTGGCCCACCCTAGCTTTCAAAATCTTCTGGGAAGGCCATCCACAAGGTTTAGTAGTGTGATTAGGGAATGTTTGGTCATTCTTCCAGAAGTGCATTTGTGAGGTCAGGCACTTATGTGGACAAGAAGGCCTGGCTCAAAGTCTCCGTTCTAATTCATCACAAAGGGGTTCTATCGTGTTGAGGTTAGGGCTTTGTGCAAGCCAGTCAAGTTCCTCCACCCCAAACTCGCTGTCACATTGGTTACATGTTCCAGAAATTTTCCCACCTGGGGGCTAGCAGGGTCAGTGTGATAGCAGTGTTAAGTCCTGGAGAACCCTAAAACCCAATAAAGGGGGCCAGCGGCAGGTGTCGTAAAGGGGATTTAACCCAATAGCCAAGCAATGGTTACAGATCTTTCTGCAATACTCACTCCCTCTCCACTGCTGTTTCCCAAAGATTCACCACTCTCTTTTGCTGCTGTCACTGGTCTTGTGTGCTGAGTGACATTCAGTGCCATCAACCCACTTTCTGGAAATCCAGGGTGTCAAAGACACGCCCCTAGGGGTTCGTCATCAAGCTATGCATAGCCTACAGCTCATTACTTGAGTGCTATTCACTAATGATGGCCAACCTCTGGGGGGTAAGACAAGGAGCAAGAACTCTGTGTATTATGTGACCGAAGAGAAGCCACTTGGAAGAAAAATTTGCATAGTTAAAAAACGAAATGAGAAAAATGGAGATGGTTAAAGATTTGTACTTAACCTTGCCGTACAAATAACGAGCACATTATAAAATAATTTGGTGCTCTATAAGAGAACCTGTCCTTTTCACCTCCTCTGCCATGTGGCTGAATGCTTTTTGTTACCTTTCCGAAGGTACGGTGTGGAAGGGGTTACCCTCCCCCCCACTCACGCCTTCATTATTTATTACGTCTCTGCGATAAACAAAGGAAGTCGTTTGCTATTTTTCATGATTGTACATCTACATTAGACCTATAAATATCTCGCTCTTCAGTGCTAAAAGTAATTAGTTTTCTTGTAAGTGCAATCTCATCAAAACTGCATTCCAGTGGCCTTTAGATAATAGCACTTCAGGGCGTCCTATTGTGCTCCGGTTATTTTATATCGACGCGGGCCACGGATGCCGCGATCTGTATTAAGTTTTAATAGCGGCGTCGAGGCAAAATGAGGACAACCTAGGAACAGGTTCACAGTTGTAGGGGGAACACATGGCACCCCCAAAAATCATTATATATATATATATATACAACAGTACAGCAAAGTGTTATAACAAGAATAATAGTGTGTGACTATGGGGGACATTAGAGTGTAATTTTTTTTTTTTTATTAAAAAATCATACAAACATACAGATCATTGTTAAAAACATATGTACACAAAAATAAACAACAACTAAACAAAAACAAACATGCTTACATCAGCAAGTAAAGAAAACCGTTTTCTGACAAGATAACATATTAAGAAACATTGTTTAATGACAACAAAAAATAAACTACAAACCCCGAACCTCAACATAAACACAATCCAGGCTAAGAAACCTTTTGAGATTTAATCGCTATCAGGATGCGATTCCAAACCCCCCCCCCCCATTAACCCCTCCCCCCACACCATTTACACCGACTTCCACATCATTCACCTTGCATTCTGCACCAGCCACCCTCACTCCCTCCCCCTCCACCATCATCCAATCTACCCCTCACTCCACCCCTCGGTGTCCGCTGACCTCCAACTGCACTTCTGCCATGCTGAGGAGGAGGGGTTGGCACCACCATACATTCTGGTCCAGCACCCCCTACTGCCTTCACTACACTAGGAGAAACAATGGGTGCAGACACAGACTTGACAGCCACATTTTCTGACACTGACTGGGGAACTACAGACTGGGGGGACACTGACACCACACACAGCCTCAGACACACAGATTCTGACGGAACAGAGACACTAGGATCCCCTGGTACAACCTCTGCCAACCCAGACTCTTCTCTATCCAGACAGAAAAATTCCTCCGCCAACTCTGGCTTATTGTGCAAAGCCTCAGGGGACCCGCTATAAGGGTGACCAACCTTATCACATAGGTTACATTTAATGATGTTACAGTCCCTTGCCAGATGCCCGAGTTCCTAACACAAAGAGTACTTCTGTTCTGGACAGTTAGAGGAGAAATGTCCCTTGACTCCACATTTATGACACACCTTAGGTTGACCAGGGTAGATGACAGTAATCCTATCTCTACCAATAAAGGCAGAGGAAGGCAAATGCTGGACCACATTCCAACACACACTCAACCTCAATGACACCAACCACCCACCCGTCCAGATCATCCACAATATTTTTTAGGGGACACAACGTTTCACCAAACTTCCTCAACCAGACCCATAAATCCTTGGGGGTATAGACTCATTCCTTGTCAGGATAGTCAAATTTTTTTGTCAAGGGCTGTCGTGAGACAACTTTGGGGACAAGCCCTTTCCAGTCTGGCTAGCCCCCATATACACACTCATACCGCTCCCAAAACTGATCTCGCGATTCTGGACACACAAATGATAAATCATATTCATAGGAACCAGTCGGACTGATGACAGCATAAACATCCTCCGCCATAAAACCCATGACTAGTATCTTATCCACAACCTCCCTCTTGATAGGTGAAATATCTCCTCCTTCCCACCTGAGCTGTACTACATTCCTGCGTTTTAATGGAAGATGGTGCGTTAGGTGAAAGTCGCACAACTGGCTCCCTTCCACCACCAGTAGCATGACTTTGTTCCGACACAGCCTTAGCATAATTCCTAACTGGGACAGATGAAACATTAACTGGCTGCATAGGAACCTCTGAAATCTGGTTTGGAAAATGACCCACCACTTGATCCTCCCCCTCCCCTCCAGCACAACAGTCCCGCTCACCATAGTCCCAGAAGTACCACAGATACCAGCAGTCCCATCATCAAATAAAGTGTTCTGTTTAGAAAAAACACCAGCTGTTTCAGCGTTCATACTTCCCTCCTGCTCTGCAGTTTCAATGTTCATGCGACATTCCTGCTTTGCACTGTTAGTGTCCATGTGGGAATCCTGGCGGCCAGCTCCTCTGGTATTCCTTTCTGATTACAAGGATTTGCTGGCAGATGCAATCTCGGGAAAGTCCTCCACACATTGAGAGAGATTTTCAGCAAGCACTCCATTATCATGATCCTCATCTGATGAGTCGGTGCCATTCAAGAGAGATTCCATTTCTGTAATGGTCTGCAGCAATCCGCCATTTTCCTCAACCTCCTCCTTTGACCCAGGCTGCTGGGGAGGGAGAGGGGCGGATACTGAATCGGACATGACAGATCCTGAGACAGGGGTAGTACTGGGGCCACCATGCAAAGCCACTTCCTTACGTCCAATCCACTGTCACCATTGCTCTGGTATACACCCTCTGGCTGATACTGGCACAGGCACTTTCCTTCATCGTTTGGAATCTCTCCTCATTCTCACACTTTTCTCTGAACACACCACTGCTCTCCTTCAGAGAGGTGACCAACTTCTCATGATTTTTCATGCCTCCTCCATAGACTTCAGCTTGGAGACTTCCCTCTTACTGTTTCCAGACATACTGTGCAGGGATTTCTGTTTCCTGAGATCCTCTTTCTTGGCAGCAAGTTTCTGTTCCTCTTTAGCAATGCGGTGAAGTCTGTTCACCCCTCTATCCTGGAGGACTGGTAAGGATTCCTCTTGCATAGGGACAGGTGCAGGATCCATTGCAGCTTCAGCACATAGAGTAGGCCTCAGTGCCTCTGGAGAGCCTCCACCTTCATCTCTCCCCACCCACTGCATGGGAACTGGGGGAGAAGCCTGCAGGACAGACCCAGGCTTGATGTTTCCTCTAGCTGAGACCAAAGCAGAATGAAATAACAGCACCTTGCAAAACAGCACCACCTGGTGGAGAAGCTCCCCTGGTGCAGAGACTGATGTGACTGGCTCAGTGATGTCATATGTCAGAGCTATATGAATGTATATAATAGTGTGTGACTGTGGGGGGGACATTAGAGTGTAAGCTCCTCTAGTACAGAGACTGATGTGACTGGCTCAGTGTTCTCTGTACCACACTGCGATATATGTCAGAGCTATATAAATGTATAATAATAATAGTGTGTGACTGTGGAGGGGACATTTGAGCGTAAGCTCCTCTGGTACAGGCACTGACGCGGTTGGCTCAGTGTTCTTTGTACAGCACTGCGGTATATGTCAGAGCTATATAAATGTATAATAATAATAGTGTGTGACTGTGGAGGGGACATTTGAGCGTAAGCTCCTCTGGTACAGGCACTGACGCGGTTGGCTCAGTGTTCTTTGTACAGCACTGCAGTATATGGCAGTGCAGCGCTATAAATAGAGAATAGGAATGGTATTAGTGAGTACATAATTTCTGTATGCGCTGTGATTTTTAGTACTGTGTAAAATGGGCATATGAAAATAAAAGCTCTCTGTATTTCACTGCATCTGCAGTTGCTCTCCAAAGACCAATCCTCAGTTTATTGTAAGAAAACACCAGATTTCCTTCATTTTCATGGCTTCGGGCAGTCTGGGCTCCAGTCCGAGAACACACTTTGAGGATTTCACCGTCTCGGAGCGAGGAGGTGAGGAGAGGAAGATTGCCGGATCATGGAACAGGAATCATTATAGTCAGAGAACATTCTTAATGCCTACTTATAGTTCTCCTGATTACTGAGGGCCCCCGGGGAACATACTGGACCTATCTGCTCTTATTATCTCCATAAGACACTAATCCTCTATGAGCTGGCCATAGATGGAAATCAGAAGGGGGGCTTTATTAAGGATTTGATATATTATGGGGCTGATTTGGAATATTTGTCACCCTACACTGTGTTGGCTCCAACTACCCAATGAACTTCACAGGTTAGGATGAGCGTAGTACTTTAGTAATTCAGGCAAAGCACATAATAGTGTAGCAACTCCTTAGTTCCTGAAGGTGGTTAGGGACCCATAGGTGGCTTGGTGGGCTAGCATTTTACCTCAGGGCTGCATCCTTGGCTAATGTGCAGAATGTAAAACAATGGACGCCAGGGCCTTTTATAGAGATTCTAGATTTTTTTTCATCATTAAAAAAAAGAGTGAGGGGGAGGGCTGCAAAAACCCATAGCTACATATAGAATCCAAACTCAGGTTTCCTGGGTAATGGTCAAGCAAGGAAAGTGTTCCAAAATAACAGAAATTAATGTCTCTTGTAATTGATGTTCTATGTGTAGTGATGACACTTTGGACAATGTGTCTGTCATGTACAAATTTAGTTTTTGCCTCAAAACAGTAAAAGGGTTCTGAGGGTTAAAGTGGGAGTCCGCCGGGAGTCCGCCGGGACTCCGCGTTTTTTTTTTTTTTTAAAGCCAGCAGCTACAAATACTGCAGCTGCTGACTTTTAAAATAGTGACACTTACCTGTCCAGCGCGCCCGCGATGTCGGCACCCGAAGCCGATCTCCTGATCGTCTCTCGGGTGCTGCCGCCGCCATCTTGGGTATGGTAATCAGGAAGTGGAGCCTTTCGGCTTCATTTCCCGGTTCCCTACTGCGCATGCGCGAGTCGCGCTGTGCAATAAGGACGGTCCCCGCTGCCTCTGGGATCTGTGTGTTTCCCAGCAGGCAGCGGGGGACTTTCGGAAAGGGGCGTAATCTACGCCCCTTTCCGCAGAGAGCTATCCCTGAAGTGGGTGCAGATACCTGTACTGTACAGGTACCTGCACCCCCCTCCCCCCTGAAAGGTGCCAATTGTGGCGCCGGAGGGGGGGAGGGTTCCGATGAGCGGAAGGTCCACTTTAGGGCACCGCAGCTCATGTAAGTGACCGGGTGAGGACTCTTCGGAGGAGGGCCAACAAGCTGGCATCCTGAGAAGTGCCTGGTTGCTGGGTTGTGAAGGACACTGACGAATCCACGCTTTTTCCAGTACTGCCAAGGAGACAGAGAATGTTCCATGTACTGAGGAAAAAGGTTTCCGTTCCCTTCTGTTACAAGTTAATCAAGGTCAAAGATTTCACAAGTTCTGGATCAAAGTGCCGACTGCCATAATCTCTGGCTAGAGATTTGTTCAGCTTTGAAGCACCCAGCTGCGAGTGGCTACTCTCTGGGTGGTAATAGAGACTTTCTGATAACTAGCAGTTCAAGGTGTCTGAGTTTCTTCACCCTTGCCCTCTGTTCCCATACGAGACTGTGTTGTTGGATGTTACCCCTGCAAATGAAAACCTTTTCTAAAGGACTTTTATGGTGTCAGCGTCCAAAGTTGTTGGGTACTAACCCTGGGAACCCCTAGACATGGAAGAACAAGCCAAGCGGAGGTAACCGGTAAGCCCAAAAGTTAAGGCTGCCCTGCCAAGGGTTATGGCCGCTACATATGTATTACTCTTAAAGAGTATCTACCCTGTTAGATTGTAAGCTCTTCTGAGCAGGGCCCTCTTAATCCTCTTGTATTTTATTGTATTGTAACTGTATTGTCTCCTTTTATATTGTAAAGCACTGCTTAAACTGTTGGTGCTATATAAATCCTGTATAATAATAATAATAATAATAATAATGTCAATGTGATGCCGAGCTGTCTGTATTTTATTTTGGATTCTGAGAGAGCACTCTCCCTGTGAGATTCCAGCTTTGCACAGCTTTCCAGTTATTGGTTAAATCACAATATAAAGTGTTTATATGCTAATTTTTGGTTCTTTATATACCAGGTTCACTAGCATTACTTTGCAGAAAGGTGTTAATAAAGCAATATTCTTGGAATGTGCTGCTGTGCAGTGTGCAGAGAGACCGTTAGTGTCTCCTAATATAATGCAGTGAGCTATTTCAGAGTATGTGTTATGGTCAAGCTGAGAAAGTGTTCCAAAAAAACAGAAATTAAAGTCTCTTGTAGTTGTTATATGCATTTTTCCTGAAGAGTATCTAAGGTCAACATTTAAATTCAAATTTTATTTTCCATATTAAATTTCAATTATTTCTAGCCTACACCTATCAATCTTTTTTTTTTTTTTTTGTTTTTTAAAGAATCTCACACATTCACATCCTTGAATGCAGTGACTTAGCTGTGCCCTATGCCACAAGGCCATATTTGTCCAGTGATGTCCCCTTTGTCTGCATTTATTAGAAGGGGCCAGGGCTGTAATTTCCAGGGTAGAAAAGGCATCAGACATGTCTTTTAGTTGTTTTTGATCTTCTTTTGGCAAACTGATGGGCATTGATGGGCATCATTCATTGTGATCAACCATGTTGATCTGCATTGTGGGATGAAATGGGATGAAATGATTGACAATGGATTTACATTAGCATGTAAAAAAAGTTCTATGTTGGACTTTACAGGAACATTTGGGACACAATAATATATAAAAAAATACTTTCATTACAAAAAAAAAAAAAAAAAAAAAACAACAACATTTTTTTCACAATGTAAATCCATCGAAAATTGATCATCACTTATGTGCCACATCCGTATCAACCACAAGAGCATGTAAAACAATTCTATATCGGACTTTTACAGGCACACTCGGGATAGAATAATATTAAAATATAAAACTTTTATTACAAAATAATAAAAAAAAAAAAAAAAAAAAACATGAACGACCAATAGGTCAATAAATCCAATCAATGACAGTTATATCAATTACACAATGAATTAGTCAGAATCCAAAATATAGCTCAGTGCTTTCGAAGCTAGTATACAAGCTAGTTTTCCTGAGTCAACGCGTTTCACAATTCTGCTTCCTCAAGACACATGAAGAAACGAACAATAACACACAAATAAAGAGATACAGATTAATTACCAGTTTAACCACCCACCCCCCAAGCCAATTCTGGCATTTCTCTCCTATATGTAAAAATCATCATTCTTTTGCTAGAAAATTACTCAGAACCCTCAAATATTATATATGTTTTTTTTTTTTGCAGAGACTCTAGGGAATAAAATGATGGCAGCTTTTTATGTCACACCATATTTGAGCAGCAATTTTTCAAACGTGTTTCATGAATAAAAAAATTATTTTAAAATGCTTTTAAAATGTTTACAGGTTACCAGTTTAGAGTTTATTTTGACACTTTCCCTTTTTTTTTCATCACTTTTATTCCTATTACAAGGAGTGTAAACATCCCTTGTAATAGGCATAGGGCATGACCGGTGTTCTGCCTAATAGAGTCCGCCTATCAAATGCTGTCCGCTCCGTACTGCGCATGCGCAGTACGGAGAAGACGAAGCTTCGGAAAAACTCCGAAGCTGAACGGCGCCTGCGCCGTGAGTGGAGGAGGTAGCCCCACTATCCAAGCGGACATAGGGTTAAGGATTTTAGAGGGCCCCTCGCGGGCGAGCTTCGCTCGCCACGCTTCGGGCTCGGCCTCGCTTCGCTCGCCGCGCTTCGGGCTCGGCCTCGCTCCGCTCGGCTCTTTTTTATTCTAACTCTATGTCCACTTGGATAGTGGGGATAGAACCTGGACTCACGGCGCAGGCGCCGTTCATCCTCGGCAATTTTCGGAATCTGTGTTCCTGTGTACTGCGCATGCGCAGTACGCAGGGGACACCATCTGATGGAGGACACTATTTTACAAGACACCGGTCCTCTTTACAACGAGTTCACATCTCTCCTCTAGGCTGGAAAGCCTGACATAAAAAAAACAATCTCGGCTTCCCAGCAGAAGAAATGGCAGTGTTTACAACATCTGAGGCTGGATGTGATGTCATAATGTCGGGCCCGGCCTCCGAAGGTCATAGAGACTGTCGTGACCATTTTGATCTCCGTCAGCTCTATGGTAAATGGCTGCTGCTGGCCGATTCATCCTCAGGCTCGCCAATCACACGGGTGAGCCGGTAGAGACACCAGAGGGCGGCGGGAGGGAGGGGGCATCCCCTTCCACCACCTGTAAAAAAAATCAAGTGGCTGAACAGCGGCTATGATTGTTTTTACAGTGCAGCAAATTGGTGGCAGAAAAAGAAGATATCTGAATGATGCCATCATTTAGCTATTCCCTACTTAAAGTCAACTACATCATATGACTTCCTTGGGTGGTAAGTGCTTAATATTACATGAGCATCCATACGTTTACACAATTTATAACAGACAACATTATTATTATAATACAGTATTTGTATAGCGCTAACAGTTTATGCAATGCTTTACAACTTGAGGCTAGACAGTACAAATACAATACACTTTAATACAGTAGGAATCAGAGGGCCCTGCTCATTAGAGCTTACAATATAAGAGTGAGGGTCAAGAGATACAAGAGGTAATAACTGTGGGGGATGAGCTGATGGAGAAAATAAATGTACAGTTATTGGGTTGGGGCCAGATAAGCTTTTCTGAAGAGATGAGTTTTCAGGGATCGTCTGAAAGTAGACAAAGTACGGGATAGTCGGACAGATTGGAGTAAAGCATTCCAGAGGATGGTAGAGGCTCTGGAGAAGTCCTGGAGGCGAGCATGGGAAGAGGAGACAAGGAAGCTAGAGAGCAGAAGGTCTTTGGAGGAGTGAAGAGAATGATGTCGTTGGTATTTTGAGACCCGGTTATTGATGTAGCTGGGGGCCAGGTTGTGGATGGCTTTGTAAGTTAGTATCTTGAATTTAAGTCGTTGGTTGAGTGGTAGCGAGTGGAGGGATTGGCAGGGGTAGCAGACGCTGAGCAGTTTGTAAGGCGAGAGATGACCAGGGAGTGGATTAGAAGCTTTGTGGTGACTTTGGCTAGGAAGGGGCTCGGAGATGTTGCAGAGGTTGAGGCGGCAAGCTTTGGACAGCAATTGGATGTGGGGCCAAAAGAATAGTTCAGTGTCCGGGATTACACCTAGGACCTTGCCTGGGGGGGGGACGGGATGATAGTTGAGCCGTTGATTTTGACAGAGGGAAGTTGCACATGAGGGAGGAAATATCATGAGCACGGTTTTGGGTAGGTTGAGTTTGAGGAAGTGATGTGACATCCAGGCTGATATGTCTGTTAGTAAGTTAGTGATGTGTGAGGAGACAGATGGAGTGAGTTTGGGGTGGAGAGGTAGATTTGGGTGTTGTCCATATAGATATGGTATTGAAAGCCATGGGAGGCAATTTAAGTGATCCAGGGAGGAGGTGTAGATTGAGAAAAGGAGAGGTCCAAGAACAGAACCTTGGGGGAGTCTAAGCCCTTGTACACAAGGTCGGACATTTCGACAACCAAATCCGTCTGATTTTGTCCGAAACTGTTGCATACACACGGTCGGACAAAGTTGTCAAAAAATCTGATCTTTCAGAACGTGATGACGTCATTTCGTTACGATGGGACTACGTTCAGGCTAGTAGCCAATAGCTTTGATGTAGGAATTTGACCTGAGCATGCGTGGCACTTTGTCCGATCGAAATTCTCTACACATGATCGGAGTATGTCCGATCGGACCAGTTGGTCGGAAAATATTTCCAACATGTTGGAAAACTTGGTCTGACGGATATTCTGATGGAATCAGTCCGATGCAGACCACACACAGTCGGATTATCCGACAACACGGTCCGATAGGACACATTCCAATGGATTCTCCGACCATGTGTACGGGGGCTAACGGAGAAAGAAAGAGGAGAGGGGGAAGTAGAGCTGTAAGTGACACTGAAGGAGCAGCCAGATAGGTAGGATTTGAACCAGCAAAGAGTAAAGTCATGGAGACCAAAGGCGTGGAGTTTTTTTGAGGAGGAGGAGGTGGTCCACTGTATCAAAGGCAGCAGAGAGGTCCAGGAGAAGTAGTACAGAATAGTGTCCCTTGGTTTTAGCTGTTAGTAGGTCGTTGGTGAGTTTAAGGAGAGCAGTTTCTGTGGAGTGTTGAGGGTGAAATCAGGACTGAAGGGGAACAAGAAGTTTGTTCATAGTCAGATGGTCGCTCAGTCGGTTGTAGGCCAGTGTTTCAAACAGTTTGGAGGAGAAGGAGAGTAAAGAGATGGGGCGTAGGTTGGTTAAGATTGGTCAAGTCAAGGGAGTGCTTTTTAAGGATAGGGGTGACGAGCGCATGGTTTAGAGCATTGATGGTAGATGCGAAAAAGGGTGCCTCAGCGGGACTTTAAAGGGGCAGGACAAGTATTTAGTAGGCAATGATAAAGGAGGCTAAGATATTGCCTACTAAATACTTGTCCTGTCCCTTTAAAGTCCCGCTGAGGCACCCTTTTCGCATCGACTATGCTTCTTGGGCTAATCCTTGTGGACTTCCCTGATCGTTGTTGCCGACTCTGCCTGTTCCCAACCTTGCCTCTTGGATTACTCCTTTGGATTTACTGATCGTGGTTGCTGCCTGTTCCCAACGCCTCTTCCGGGTATACCCCGTGGACTGCTGCCTTGGTTTGCTGACTCCACTCTCTAACTGTGAGTTGCTTGTTTGGTGTTCCTTGATATAGTCCGTTTGCACTTCCTATTGTGGTCCCATATTTCTCCTGGCAGACCTGACAGGGCGGGCACCGGAATTCGATTCTTCATGTGTCCTGAGGAAGTAGAAAGGTGAAATGCCTTGACCCATGAAAACTAGCTTGTATACCAGCTGCAAAAGCACTGAGCTATATTTCGAATTTCTACAAATTCATTGGACCTATTGGTGGTTCATGTTTTTATGTATTATTTTTGTAATAAAAGTATACATTTTTTTATATATTATTGTATCCGAGTGTGCCCGTAAAGTCTGATATACAATTCGTTCTACGTGCTCTTGTGGTTGATATGGATGTGGCATATGATGCTCAATTTTCTACTTTTTTTTTTTTTTTTTAACTATGTACCCTTATTCTATCACATGAGGCTGGTATCTGGGGGCCTCCTTATTTTTAAAGAGGGTGTCAAGATTCTGATGAGACCCCACCTGCAGACCCCCCGCAACCAGGGTTTTGGGGAAGAGGCCCCTGTCCTCATCAACATGGGAACAGGGATTTTGCCTGGCAAGGTATGGCATATGGCCTGGTATGGTTCAGGGGGAGGCACATGCACATCTCTTCCTTTCCTAACCTGCCAGGCTGCATGCTCGGATAAGGGTCTGCTATAGATTTTGGGGTGCATGGGAAATAATCACATCACATTTTTCATTGGGGCTGTAAAAAAAAATATATATATATATCTTATATCTAGCGGGGATGTTTTGTATGTTTTAGTCTTGTTGTAAACTAGGGTAAAAAAAAATTCAATAAAAATTATTTGATTAAAAAAAAAGATGGTCGGCTCAATGGCCCCTGGAAGGCGCTCGTACAATGGACTGACAACACTACTCGCTAATTGCAATGAAAGTTTCCATATTTTGTCATTGGGTTGTTTTCTGTGACTGTAAGCGCCATCTATTGGCCACATGCTGTATTCTTCCTGACTGAGGTATTCCAGAACAAATACCTCATTATGGCCACTAGATGGTGCCAGCAATCATAGAAAATAATCATTTTACACAAAATATGTTGTTTTTTTTTTGTTTTGTTTTTGCTGCAAATGTACTGTACATTGAAGTTTCTACACAGGCCCCTGAGTGTTATCAGCCTGCAACAGGAAGTGCTGTTACTGGCAGGATCTTCAGGTAAGAAAAACCTTGCAACAAATTCACAAAAAAGGGGATTGCTTAAGAATAGACATGTGCAGAACAAAAAGAATTGTTTCATTTTGTTAAGTTACTAATTTTGTTTTGTTGCATTTGTAACGAAATTCGCTTTGTTTCATTTATTTCGACTGGATTCAAAATTTCAAATCAAATTTGAATCGAACATATCAAATCCATTCAAATTCATTGCAAAGAATAGTTGGTTTGGCATGGAGCAGGGCAGCCTGCGGGCCATGGCATCCTTAGCAACCATGACTCGTCTGCTGTCAGTGGGACTTCCTGCTGACAGTAGAATGTATGCTGCTATTAAAAAATTGGTATGGATTTTAAGGGGAACTTCACACCAAAATTTAAAAAACAAAATGCCCCCCCCCCCCCGTGACCGGTCTGGTATGTTTTAAAAAAAATAATAATTTAATGTTGGCATTATTTGTTTTTGTCTCTGCATTTTGCTGCCAGCGGGGAGTCATGGTCATTAAAGGGCAAGTTCCCCTTTGTACACTTTTTTTTTCTAAATTGCAGCTCCCCTATGCACCATAGGATTCATGTGTTTTTTTCTGGAATAAATATCAAAGCTTTCCATTAAATCTACAATTGCTTACTTTTCTTTTTTAAATCCATGTTTCCAGGCATTTCCATTAGTAATGTCTTACTTCCAGATCAGACTGTAGGTCATGACACAGGAAGGAGTTGACCAGCTGACCTCCTTAGCACACACCTTCCACCATCCACCCTCCCACTCCCAGCTGCACACTTTTTAAATGAAATGCAATCAATCAGTGATCACTTTTCTCACTAAATACACAATATACAATCAGATTGTACAGTGGCCATGTTTATACGCCTAAAATTACTAGTTGCATTTTTAGTGCCATTAATTGTTAACGGCACATTAAACACAGAAGCAAATACACCTTTTGCCATGTTAACTCCTTCCTGTGTCATGACCTACAGTCTGATCAGGAAGTAAGACATTACTAATGGAAATGTCTGGAAATGTGGATTAGGACAAGAAAAGTGACTGTAGATTTAATGGAAAGCTTTGATATTTTTGCAAAAAAAGTACATGAATGCTATATTGGTGCATAGGGAGGCTGGAGTATAGAAAAAAGTGCATAAAGGTGAACTTACCCTTTAAGGACACCACGGCTCCTTAATAATCAGCTATTATTGAATTCATTTGAATCATTAATTTCATTTGGATGCGTATAACATCCAAGTGAAACAAAACAATTTAGTTAATGTTTAATTCGGATTCGTTGAAATTAATTACTGTTGTATTTGGAAATTCAGACACATCCAAATAAGGAAAACGTTATCCAAATTTCAACTCGGAATGGGGCGGGCCCGTCCATTGTGGGCATTCGGGCCTAGGAGGAGGGGAGGAGATGCACGGCGGAAGTGAGAAGAAGAGCCGCTGGCCAATTCCTGGATGCCCTGGTCCCCGTCGCTGCTTGGTGCCCTGATCCCCGCCGCTCCTCCGAAGCTCGATCTCCGCCACTGCTTGGTGTCCTGATCCCAGCTGCTCCTCGGATGCCCGCTCCCAGCCGCTGCTTGGTGCCCTGATCCCAGCCACTCCTTGGATGCCCGATCCCAGCCACTCCTCGGGTACCCAATCCCAGTCGCTGCTTGGTGCCCTGATCCCCGCCACTCCTTGGTGCCCTGATCCCCGCCAATCCTCGGATGCCCGATCCCTGCCGCTGCTTGGTGCCCTGATCCCCGCCGCTTCTCAGATGCCTGATCCCCCGCCGCTACTTGGTGCCCTGATCCCCGCTGCTCCTCGGATGCCCAATCCCAACCGCTGCTTGGTGCCTTGATCCCAGCCACTCCTCGGATGCCCGATCCCAACAGATGCTTGCTGCCTTGATCCCAGCCACTCCTCGGATGACTGATCCCAACCGCTGCTTGGTGCCCTGATCCCAGCCGCTGCTCCTCGGATGCCTGCCACACAGATGGGGTAAGTACCAGTGGACCAACCAGCAGACAGCGGGGGGGGGGGGTGGGGGGTTTGAGTTGCCGCATGGGTGGGTTCGGTTGTTTTCCACCCCCCCCCACAAACAAAACCGCCACTGACCATAGATAAATATGGATTTATTCCCACATCATGCATCTGATGAGTTTGTCTCGGGCTGCTCTGCATCGGAACTCGCCTTTATAACAACCGTTTCCCATTAGGCGTACAGCCGGTTCCAGCTCGCTCTTTGTATCACATGTGTATCAGGCACGTCGTTAATGTATTTCCCCATTCATGTCAGCTGCACCTCCCTTGTTATTACAAGCCGTGCCTGGCTCCCCGGCTCCTCTGGGACACGCCTGGCTTTTGTCAGCCGTACCGGCTCTGCTTTGCCTCTTCCCTTTCATGTTCACCATTTACCTTTCTGTTATCAGTTTTTTTTTTAGTTTTTTTTTTAATACTACTGTACTCGCGGCATCGCCTGTATCTCAGTTTGTGGAATTTGTTATTTTTTTCTTCTTTTTATGCCATTCTTCTTCTCTGCATAGACTTACATGTGGGCTGCAGACGCTGGAAAACTGCCCCTCTAAAAGTATCCTGATATTTTCTCTATTTGTAGGGAATAATGTAATGCTGGATTGCCAAGGCTTAATGAGGTGACATGCGTCCTTAGGATGCCAAGAGCTTTCAGCGGTGGATAAAATAGCTCAGCGTACATGCCCTATTTGCTGAAAATTTTGGTCTGAAGTGCATAAGACAATCTTCAGAGTCACAACCATCTCGTTAGATCTCTCCCTGCCCAAAGCCTCCTACACCAAACCACTCTGCCTAGATGTATCTCCCTCAAATCTCTAGCATTATCTCTCTGCATATGCTAATGTCAAGGTTATGCAGTGATCTTCCTGTGTTTGCTTACCTCCCCTCATGTGTTCAGAGGCCAGCCACTTCCACCTGGTGTTTTTTTATAACCTCTCCTCTAAGCATGGCTCCACCCCAGGCCCTATCAGGGAGCCCTATATTAACCTGTGCACTGCAGGCCATCAGTGCTGATCAACCATTGTGTATTCTTTGTGTGTTTAGCGTCCTGTTACCTGCCGTGTGCTCTGCTACTGTTTTCCGTTACCGACTTTGGCATGTCTTTGACTATCCCTGTTTGCCTGTGATCCTGACCTTTTGGCGTATCCCCGACTATTCTTGTCTGCTTGTGGCCCCGACCTTGGCTTTATCCCTCACTATCCCTATCCTCCTGTTGCCTACTGTGGGTGCGAGCTGGGGGACCCTGGGGGTCGCGACCTGGAGCCAGTTGCAGCCAAGTCCATCCTCACCACTGTAAGATCACTGCATAACCATGACAGTACCCTCCCTCTTACAAGGCCTCCCCCTCCCCCGCCTGGGTCCAGGCTTAAAGGGAAACTCCAGATGGATCCTCCTTAACAGACAGGGAGCAAAGACCTCAGATGCAGTGATCCAAGACCTCTCCTCAGGGCCCAACCCTTTCCAAAGTACGAGGTACTGAAGAATGCCTTTACGGAGCCGGGAATCCAAAACTTGACTAACCTTGTATTTTAGATTATCCTCAGAGACTGGAACAGAGGTAGGGAGAGGACGAGAGGACTTGAGGACTAAAGGCTTTTTAGGAATGGGTAAGGGCATGAGAAGATCAGGAGTCTGAGCAGGGTCCCCCACACCCTTAAAGATGAGCTGGGCATCCATAACAGGACCACCAGACTGGGCAGAGGTCAGTGGATCCCTGAGGTCAGGTTAGTTAGAAAGTGACATGTCACAAGAGTCAAGCTGGATAGCTGCAACACAAACAGAATGCAGAGAACCCTGAGAAAAAGATTGAAAACCCCTTATGGCCGAATGAGGTATTCTATCCAAAGGATGGATTGAGCCTCTTAAACGGGTTTGAACGGACATAGTAGCAGTAGGGTGAGGCCAGGTCACCGAAGGTGCTAAACAAGAAGCAGGAAGTTCATTGGGAATGGGCTGGACTGGCATAACTGATGCAGAGGTCGACTGAATAGTATTGTCAGGTGTAGCGACCATCTCAATCGCATCACAGGGCATA
This sequence comes from Lithobates pipiens, assembly GCF_037356315.1. Lineage (NCBI taxonomy): Eukaryota > Metazoa > Chordata > Amphibia > Anura > Ranidae > Lithobates > Lithobates pipiens. The sequence goes on along the minus strand of NW_027507764.1, from coordinate 22,168,171 downwards.
GCAACTGTGGAACTTGCAGACAAGTTAGCCTGGCTGTGCATCCAAGGGAGATTAGGGACAGGCAAAGGTAAATGGTTATGCGAACTGGAGTGAATGATCGACTCAGGTTCATAGGTGGGCCCCTCATCCAGAGTACCACAAGACCTAGAGAGTGCATCAGTCCGACTATTGCAGGACGCATCCCAGAGATCACTATATACAGCGGGAAGAGCAGAAGATACTGAGATGGTGGTAACAGGAAGTCTCTCCTTTGGGGTACCCTTGAGTAGGCAGGAAGAGGAACAGGAGGAACCCCAAGCCAGGATCTGTCCAGCAGACCAGTCAACGGATGGAGAATGGAGCTGAAACCAAGGAAGACCTAATATGATAGTAGATGAAGCCTTAGGTAAGACAAGGAAGGATATCCACTACTGGTGGAGTGTCCCTACTGACATCTTAACAGGAAGAGTCTGAAAGCGGATAGGGCCCCCTGGGAGAACCGCGCCATCAATCACCAAGACCACCAATGGCGTTGTAAGGGGCAAAAGGGTAAGTCTCATGGAGGATGCAGTTTCCCAATCCATGAAATTGGCAGCGGCTCCGGAATCCAGATGTGCTGAGACCGAACGAGAGGAAGCACCGACATGAAGCAACACAGAAAGGAGAAGACGAGAAGGTGAAGGTGATATTTCAGGGTCTAATACTCCACCTTCCAGATGTATTAGCCCTGAGTGTTTTTCCAGACGAAGAGAACAAGTGTCAAGGAAGTGACCTTTGGCCCCACAATAGAGGCATAGACCCATAGTTCTTCGTCTAGCGCGTTCTTCGGGAGATAATTTAGTCCAGCCCAACTGCATAGGTTCCTCAGCAGGCAGGGGGTGCTCCTCGGATTGAAGAGAAGGGACTGGGAGCACAGGCTGCCTAAAGAACGGGGAGTGCTGGCGTCTTTTTTCCAGGGCCTTCTCCTGAAAGCGAATATCGATCTGGTTACACAAGGTGATGACACTGTCCAGATCAGCAGGAAGGGATCTTCCTGCTAATTCATCCTTCACGCTATCAGAGAGGCCATGTAAAAAGGTTGCAACTAGGGCCTCATTATTCCAGCTCAATTCAGCTGTGAGGATATGGAACTGAAGAGCATACTGTCCCAAAGACGCAGACTCTTGACGGAGACGTAAAAGAGCGTTAGCCGCTGAGGAGACACGACCTGGTTCCTCGAAGATATTCTGAAAAAGTTTCAAGAAATCAGACAGGCTAGAAACCACTGGATCATTCAGTTCCCACAGAGGGGCGGCCCAAGCTAACGCCTCGCTGGACAGGAGGGATATGATATATGCGACTTTTGCCACGATCGGACAGGAAGTTTTGGGGCAGAAGTTCAAAATGAATTGTGCACTGGCTAAGGAACCCCCTGCAAGCCTTGGAGTCCCCAGAGAAATGAACCGGAGCTGGTAGTTGTAATGAATGTGTGGTTGCGACTGATGCGATAGGTGCAGCAGCAGATAGCGGTTGTTGAACTGGGGATCCTAATGAGGCTTGAGCCTGTTCAAAACGGGATGCCAAATCCTGAAGGAATTGCATCATCTGGGTCTGATGCGATTCTTGGGTCTCAAGTCTGCGAACTAAGCCCTGCAACTAATCGACTGCAGGAAGCGGCACGTCAGCCGGGTCCATGGCTGATCAAACTGTCAGGTCACCTTGAGGCGAGATGACAGATGCACACCGTAGGGATCAGGAGTGCACTACAAGGTTGTGGACCCTACGGCTGACTGCTGCAGACGGGGGACAGATCCCACTGGGATTAGAGCGTAAGATTCCCTGGGGCGCGGAGTCTAAGAGCCAGCAGGTGTTCACCAGCGCCTCTAGTGGTGAGGATGGACTTGGCTGCAACTGGCTCCAGGTCGCGACCCCCAGGGTCCCCCAGCTCACACCCACAGTAGGCAACAGGAGGATAGGGATGGTGAGGGACAAAGCCAAGGTCGGGGCCACAAGCAGACAAGAATAGTCGGGGACACGCCAAAAGGTCAGGATCACAGGCAAACGAGGATAGTCAAGACACGCCAAAGTCGGTAACGGAAAACAGTAGAAGAGCACACGGCAGGAAACAGGAAGCTAACACACAAAAGAATACACAATAATTGATCATCACTGATGGCCTGCAGTGCACAGGTTAATATAGGACTCCCTGATAGGGCCTGGGGTGGAGCCATGCTTAGAGGAGAGGTGATAAAAACCACCAGGTGGAAGTGGCTGGCCTCTTAATCTGAACACATGAGGGGAGGTAAGCAAAGGAAGATCACTGCATAACCATGACAGCTTTATTTCTAGTTGGTGCGTCTACCAACTGACCCATAAAAATTGTCCTGCAAGACATTTAGGAACTGGCAAGCCTTAGATGAATGCGTGGTTCCCGCCGCCCAGTCTATGTCTGGATAATTAAAATCCTTATGATAACATTTCCCATCCTTGCTGCTAATCCAATTTGTGATAGTAGATTTCCTCCCTCAGTTTAGGGGCCTATATACTCCCAGTATTATTTTCCCCTTAGCTTCATCCCTTTGGAGCTCTAGCCATAAGGACTCCACCTCCTCCCTAGCTCCCTTAGTGATGTCATCTCTCACATTCACTTGTACATTATTCTTGATATATAGGCATACACCTCCCCTTTTTTACCCTCTCTATCCATGCAATAAAGGGTATACCCTTGAATGGTTGCCAGCCAATCATGAGAGCTGTTGAACCAGGTCCCTGAAATTCCCACAAAATCCAAATCCTCCTCGTACAATATTATCTGTAGTTCACCCATCTTGTTCGACAGGCTCCTGGCATTGGTGAACATGCCACGTAGTTTAGACTGATTGCAAATTATCCTCTTATTGAGTGTTCTGAGATTGCAACTAAGACTTGCTATTATACTTACCTTGGGTTTATGTGCTTTGGTCAACCTATCACTAATCACAACCTATCACTAATACTACCCTCTGGAATATGTTCCGATCTGACTATGTCTACCTCTGGACCCTCCCCCCCCTCCCCATCGGCTATCTTAAAAATCCCTCTATCTTTTTGGCCATCTTAATTCCCAGCTCCTCATCTACGTGCAGTCCATCCCTTCTATAGTACTGGTTATCGACTGAGAAGTCGGCCCAGTCCTCCAGGAACCCAAACCCCTCCTGACTACACCAGCTCTTCAGCCACTTGTTTACTTCCCTAATCTCCCTCTGCCTTTCTGGTGTGGCTCGATATACCAGTAGTATTCCTGAGAATACTACCTTGGAGGTCCTTTTCCTCAACTTAGCTCCCAAGTCCCTAAAATCGTTCTTTAGGACACTCTATGTGTCTGACTTTGTCATTAGTCCCAACGTGCACCATGACAGCCGGGTCTTCCCCAGCCCCTCCCGGTAATCTGTCCACAAGATCCGTGATGTGTTGAACCCGAGTGCCCAGTAGACAACTTACAGTTCGGCGCTTTAGGTCTTTGTTACAGATTTCCCTCTCTGTCCTTCTAAAAATTGAGTCTCTTACCACCAGAATCTGTCTTTCCTTTCCCTTCGCTTCCCCCCCACCCTCACTGGAGGAGTTCTTCGCCTGGCAGCTAGGAGAGTCCTTCAGCTCCAGCATTGCTGGTACCTTACTGGTTTCACCAATGTCACTCAATGGATCGTGCTTATTGGGATGCTCCAGCCCTGGATCTCCTCCCTGGCACTTCTCACTCCATCCTTCCTGACTGTCACCCATCTACTCTTTGCTAGTGCCTGCACCTCTTTGTCTCCACCCACCTCTGTGCTGCCCCTGCCGGCACCTGCCGTGTATGTTCCCGGCTCTCCTTTAGTATGGAGGGACTTCTCAGTGCTGACAGTTGCTTCCCCAGATTCAGAACCTGGGCTTCCAGGGAAACAATCTGCTTACATTTTGCACAGCAGTATTCACCCTCGATTGGATGATCAAGGAACGCATACATGCCGCAAGATGTATACTGGAGTCACCTCTCCACACCCGCCGGGCATCGTACCTAGTACATTTAATGAGGATTGGGGATTATACCTTGTCCAAATTACCTAACAACTAGCTTCCTGACACTAATTCTCAACAAGACAATACACAGGTACTCGCAGACCTGTGTGCACTCACAATACACAAGTACTAACAATCCACACACACTACTCAGACAACACTCAGGTACTCACACTACACAGGTACTATGACCCCTGTTATAACCTCTTGTTTTCAACTCTGGTTTTTAACTCACCACTTAGTCCAGTTCCACTTGGACAGAGTTCCAGCAAGCTCAGAGATGAGCAATGAGTTCTACACAAGGTTATATAGGCCTCAGGCGCCTGTGACCAATTAACCACTCCCCTTAATTAGTAGGCTGAAGGAAGCAAAGAAAAAAGCTGTTTAAAAAGTGTCAGAAAAAGGTATGTATTAAAAGCTACAAGGAAAAGTCCCAAAAAGAACCTAAAAAATGCAACCCAGCAATCAGCATCAGTCAAAAAGCAAAACTTGTTCACTCTCCACTCAAGGTCCCCACTGTTTAGCTTTCAACCAGCAGTCTTTGAACTTCTGAATGTGGGACACTTAACCACTTCCTTACATTGCTAAAGCTGAAAGACGACTGTAGCACGGCTCTCCAGTTTCGGGAGGACATCCTCAAAGAACCACGCCCCTTGCATGCCCCCTGAGGAGCGCATCCATCACGATCTCTGATTGCTGTGTCATTCGGTGGTAAAGGGCCAATCACAGCGGTGCCGCCTCATCAGTGGCACTGTTAGATATTATATTACCATTATCTACTAGTTTGTTAAACAGATGTCATTGATGTCTATTTATTTATGTACAGTATGTGGATATACATCCTTTTTTAACAAAATTTGTACAATAAAATGTTAATTTTTATGATGTTTTGTGTAAGAAAATTCTGGGGCACTGAGATAGTCCATTCTTCCAATTGCTGGGGGCATAGTAGGGGTTGCTCCTAGCTCTTCCAATACTACTGTTGCTAGGACGATGGTACCCCTATACCTTATGAGATATGTAACTATTTAGAGGCACATACTTGGCCATTTCATCAGTACCCATTAGTGCACTGCCAGAGACTGCCTTTCCACATGTGGGTCAGAGTCACTGGATGAGTAGTACCGTATTTATCGGCATATAACACACACCAGTGTATAACACACACCCCAAGTTTAGGAGGGAATTTTAAGAAAAAAAACTTTTAGGAGGGAAGTTTAAGGGAAAAATAAATTACATTTAAATGCCCATCAATGCAGCCTTATCAGTGTCCATCTGCAGCCTTGTCATTGTGTCATTTGCAGTCTTGCATTTCAGCCTTGTCAGTATCATTTGCAGACTTGTCCTGTCATTTAAAAATGGCGCCAAGATACAGAGCGGATGTCCTGTGTATCTCGGCGGCGCTCGGTAGCTCTTGGCGGCTTTCGGCCATTCCCAGCAGCTTTCGCCGGCTCACGCGGGACTGTGAGAATGGCTGAAAGCGTCCGAGAGCGGCTGAAAGCCGTAGAGAGCGGCCGAAAGCCACAGAGAGGCTCACAATCAGCGGGGGGATCGGCATACAACACCCACCCACAATTTCCCCCTGATTTTAAGGGGAAAAAGGTGCGTGTTATACGCCGATAAACACAGTATATAATTCAAGCTGGGGGCCCAAAACTAGTTTGTCACTGAGCTTCTTGACCTAACATTAAAACACAATTTTTTTTCCAATTCCTGGGACAGAACTATGAACAACTACGTGGTACCTCAACAGGGGCTCCCTATATTTAGCAGAAAACATATTGGCCTCAATTTATGAAGAAATTTGATTTTTTTTAAATGTTTTTCTTGGATCTGTTTTATAGCAGAAAGTAAAAAATATTATATATATATATATATATATAATATATATTATTATTTATTTATTTATTTTTTTCAAAATTGTCGGTCTTTTTTGTTTAAAGCACAAGAAATGAAAACCGCAGCAGTGATCAAATATAACCAAAAGAAAGCTCTATTTGTGGGGAAAAAAGGGCATCAATTTTACTTGGGTGCAGCGTCGCACGACCACGCAGTTGTCAGTTAACCACTTCCGGACCGCCCACCGTCATTTAACATGATTACTTTGAAGGAGGATATTGTTGTTATGGCAGCAGCTAGCTGCCATAACCCCAGTATCCTCCTTTTCAGCGGGCGGTCCTCTGCAAGTTAAAAATCGGTCTCTGTGCCACAAGATCACTTTTATCGGCGGTGTGAGAGGGACCCTCCCCTCCCGCCGCGATCTGGTGCCCTTCGACGCTTACCAGAGCCATCAGCAGCGGCGGAGGCGATCTCATCTGTCCCCTTGCTGGGTATGGAGACAAGGGAGGGGAAGATGACCCCCATCTATCTCCATAACCAGGGGAGGGCTGGGCCAGGGGGCAGGGATGCAATTGCCCCCTGGGCTGCTCTGATATGCGATGGCAAAGGCTGCTGTGTCGTCAGCTCAAAACCGCAACATGCACAGTTCTTGAGCTGGCCGAGTCCAGTACTGTGAGCCAGCGATGTCTTTATGTCAGGGCTGACAGCCTGTGTTACACAGCACAGCCCCGCCCAGCCCCTCCCTACTCCACACCATTGGCTGGCAGAGGCTGGACCTGCTCTCTGCTCAATCTGAGCAGTTGGCTGGAATCCAGTGAGGCTCCTGGGAGGCTGGGACCATCCAAGTAAGTGAGCTCCTCCTCTCTGCAGCCAAAGAGTTTTTTTCTAGAAGCCTGTGCCAGTACCTTGCCCTCCTAGGGCTAGGTGGTATGATGTGGGCTCTCACTGACATGCTGCAGTTTGGCTGCAGTGCTGGTGTACTGGCAGTCATCCTGCATGTTGCCCCTGGACATAGAGGATGCACATTTTTACTGCATGTTCTGAAAGGGCACAAAACGTCCTGCATGCTGCATGTTTGGTGCACTTTCAGAACATGCAGCAACAATGAGTAACCTAAAAGAAGTCTGAGGGGGTGTGACACCCGCCAGTACACCCGCACTGCAGCCAAACTGAAGCACACCAGTATGAGCCTAAATGCTTGTATTCACTTGCAGCAGCCACTGCCACTCCTCTGAAAAGTGATCCATGCTCAGTTCACTTTCAGAGGCATTTGACAGGCAGTGAATAGTTGATATCACATTTCATCCCTGTCTGCTTTAACCCCCCTAAATGCCAATCTCTGCAGGTCATGACACAGTTCACTTTGAACTCCACCTTATTTCCATTACTCTCTGTAGGTATTAGATGTGGTCTCACCTTTTTGTTTGCACATCTAATACCAAAGGGTACTTTCACACTGGGGCGATGTGGGCGGTAGTGGTACAGCGCTACTCGTTTTAGTGGCGCTTTACCATTGTTTTAGTGGCGCTAGCCGGGCACTTTTAACCCCCACTAGTGGCCAAAGAAAGTGTTAAAAACGGCCATGTTGCATTCATTTCAATGGGCTGGGCACCTCTCCCAAACCGCCCCAATAATGCTGCTTGCTGGACTTTTCAGAATGTCCTTCAAGCGCACCGCCCCAGTGGGAAACCTGGGGTGGCATAAGAAGCGCTTTACAGGTGCTATTTTTTAGCACTAAAACGCCTGTACAGCGCCTTCAGTGTTAAAGGACCCTAAAGAGAGTTCTGGAAATAAGGTGGAGTTCAAAGTGAATTTCTACACCTAAGTGGAGCCCCCCTTTCAGAAGATTTGAGGATATTATTAAACCCAGAGACTGGTGGACTTAGGCCACAATAGACAGATTGAAATTCTGCCGGTTCAGCAGACATTTCAATCTATTTCTGTGCAGACTGGTTGTACAGAATTTGACTCCATCAACTGACAGTACAACCAGCGTGTCTTTATGCTTTTTAGCGATCAGTGCTGGCTGCTATAGCTGCCAGCAGTGATCACTGTATTCTGATGGCTTGGAAACTTTCACCTCAGAGCACACACCCACACACGGCTCTTACAGAAGCTTGGTAATTCAAGTTCTGGGCTTCCCTAACATTACAGCCCTGTGGGGCTGTGACCAAGTCTGGGCAAGAGCTGGGATATGACATTACTTACCTCATATCCCTGCCACTCCTAAACCTGCTCCACTGCAGCACCAGGCCCACAATGCCCTTAATCTGGCCTGTGCTACAGCATGCGCCTTCATGTGCATTTCTTATTATCCCCAATTGAGACAGGAGGAACCTGCACCCTGGTGAATCTGGTGTTCATGCCGGGGAGACAGCAGGACTTGCGTGTTTAGCCTGCTGCGCTCACTGTGACTCTCAGCTACTCTGCTTGCTTGGCTTGCCCAGTGGTGTGGTGCTCACTGACCAGAGAAGCTCCGGACTCCACAGGTAGTGCTTAGTGTGGTGGCAGTGACAGCACAGTCTTTAGTCTTTATCTTCCTGCAGTCTTATTGGTCTGTGTACTGGGTGTGGGGAAGGGGCAAGCTCTTTTTCTCAGTCTCTCTGGGGGCAATCATGCAGTCTCTTTCTGAGAGACTGCTCCAGTCTCTGAGAGACTGCTCCACTTCACACTGCCTGTACAGAGACTGACTGCTTCACAGTGCCTGCACAGAAAGTGACTGCTCTCTCTGTGCAGGCAGTGTGAAGCGGGGTCTGTGCAGGCAGTGTGAAGCGGGGTCTCTCTCTGTGGAGGCAGTGTGAAGCGGGGTCTCTCTCTGTGCAGGCAGTGTGAAGCGGGGTCTCTCTCTGTGCAGGCAGTGTGAAGCGGTCTCTCTCTGTGGAGGCAGTGTGAAGCGGGGTCTCTCTCTGTGGAGGCAGTGTGAAGCAGTCTCTCTCTCTTTGCAGGCAGTGTCAAGCAGTCTCTCTCTCTCTTTGGGGCAATGTGGAGCAGTCTCCCCCTCTCTCTGTACGGGGAATATGGTGTAGATGGGTGGTGAGCTGATTCAGTGATTCAATGGGCCACTTGACTGGACTTGCCCCCCAGGCCTAAGGCTGCCAGCCCTCCCCTGTCCATAACACTGCAGGACGGAAGCAATGTCAAAACGTCACTTCCGCCCATAGCTCTTAAAGGGCCATTTTTTTTAAAATGCCATTTTTTATTTATTTGTTTTATTGCATTTTAATGTAAATATGAGATGTGAGGTCTTTTTGACTCCCGGATCTCATATTTAAGAGGTCCTGTCATGCTTTTTTTTCTATTACAAGGGATGTTTGTAATAGGAATAAAATTTAAAAACCGTGTAAAAATGTAGAAAAAAATAAAATAAAAGTAAAATAAATAAATAATTTTTTTTTTTAAAACGCGCCCCGTCCCGATGAGCTCGCAGAAGCGAACGCATATGTGAGTAGCGCCCGCATATGAAAACTATTTTCAAACCACAGATGTGAGGTATCGACGCGATCAGTATAGCAAGAGCAATAATTCCCCTATAACAGTGATGGCGAACCTTGGCACCCCAGATGTTTTGGAACTACATTTCCCATGATGCTCCACTACACTGCAGAGTGCATGAGCATCATGGGAAATGTAGTTTGAAAACATCTGGGGTGCCAAGGTTCGCCATCACTGCTCTATAACTTAAAACATACAACCTGTCGATTTTCTATTTAAACGTGTAGAAAAGAGGAAATCCCTATAGGTGGACTTTAAAGGCACATGCTACTTATACAATGAAGTACAAAACTATATTTTTATTGATACAAAATCTATTTATACATAATCACAAAAAGTAGACACAAAATAGTACAAAACAATGAAAAATAAGAAACCAATGTTAATATTGCAGAGTTGAGTACCCTTACACAAAGAGGTGCACCCCAATACTTATTACCCTACGTGTTTCGGAAGGAATATATACTCCTTCATCAGGGGTAAGTATAAGTTTTGTGGAACGGGGTTATAGCAAAATCTGCGTAACCAAGTCTGCAAATTTAGGCATATGATATCTTATGTATTTAAAAGCAGTAAGCTCGAACAGTCAGATGGTGTAACCCTCCAGTGTATTGGGTCTCACAAATATAACTCAGTAGCTGATTACGATGAATGAAAAGATGCCAACGCAAATGAAGGGCCCCGTGGAGTATACCCTGCTCCTCCTCCAAAAATAAAAGAATGGCACTGGGAGGGGTTGGGAGATACACAAACGTCGCCTATGGAGATTTTTAAGGGTAAAAGTTTGCCGCCATTCCACGAGCGGGCGCAATTTTGAAGTGTGACATGTTGGGTATCAATTTACTCGGCGTAACATTCTCTTTCACAATATAAAAAATAAATTGGGCTAACTTTACTGTTGTCTTATTTTGTAATTCAAAAAAGTGTATTTTTTCCAAAAAAAGTGCGCTTGTAAGACCACTGCGCAAATATAGTATGACAGAAAGTATTGCAACGACTGCCATTTTATTCTTTAGGGTGTTAGAAAAAAAATATATAATGTTTGGGGATTCTAAGTAATATTCTAGCAAAAAAAAATGTTTTTAACTTGTAAACAACAAATCTCAGAAAGAGGCTCGGTCTTTAAAGAGGAGGGCCAGTTAAAAAAAAAAAAAAAAAAGTCAGCAGCTGCAAACACTGCAGCTGCTGACTTAATAAAATCACTTACCTGTCCAGGGCGCCCGCGATGTCGGCCGCCCGAGGCCGAGCCGTCCCTCGGCTCTCGGGTCCCGGCGCCGCCATTCCCTGTAAGGGAAACAGGCAGCGGAGCCTACGGCTTCACTGCCCGTTTCCTACTGCGCATGCGCGAGTAACGAAGCTACTGCGCATGCGCGAGTCCCGCAGCGCTTTCTGAATGGGACGCGCTGTGTTCTTGAACACACAGTTCCCAGAACACAGCGCGACCCATTACCCAGAAGACGCCACGACGAAGACAGAAGACAGAAGATCTCCGCGGAGGAGGAAGAGGAAGATTAGGAGAAAGTGCCTAGCAACAGGCATTTCTGGTAAGTAAAAAAAAAAAATTTTTTTTCATTTTATTTTGTTTATATTTTTCTGTGATTATTAAAATTTTTTGGTTTTCAGGGTGGCCCTCCACTTTAAGTGGTTAACCACTTACAGACCGGACCATTTTGCTGGCTTAAGACCAGACCACTTTTTGCGATTCGGCACTGCGTCGCTTTAATTGACAATTGCGCGGTCGTGTGACGTGGCTCCCAAACAAAATTGATGTCCTTTTTTTTTCCCCACAAATAGAGCTTTCTTTTGGTGGTATTTGATCACCCCTGCGTTTTTTATTTTTTGCGATATAAACAAAAATAGAGCGACAATTTTGAAAAAAAACGCATTATTTTTTACTTTTTGTTATAATAAATATCACCCAAAAATATATTAAATTTTTTTCCCCCTCAATTTAGGCCGATACGTATTCTTCTACATATTTTTGGTAAAAATCGCAATAAGTTATTATTGATTGGTTTGCGCAAAAGTTATAGCGTTTACAAAATAGGGGGAAATCACATGTAGGAGAGATCAGCGTCACTTGTTGTTAGGCAGAACGGGGAGATGCTGTTTACAATGGCATCTCCTCGTTCAGCCGCCTCGTGAGACAATCGCGGCGATCGGGTTCGCGCGACTGGACTCACAGGGGGTCCCGACCGGCAGGTGAGCATTTAAAATTGGACGTACCTGTACGCCAATAGTGCCGTATCGCAAAAGAATGGCCTGGTCATGAAGGGGTGGGGTAAACCTTCCGGAGCTAAAGTGGTTAAAACCCGTGGTTAAAATCGCCGGTCCTAACAATCCTTTGTCCATTAAATTAACGTTCAGATCTTCTGCAACAAACCGAACCACGTATGGTGGGCTTATCCCAACTAGCAGGATCACCAGGTAAAAATAAAACAAAAGAGAGGTCTGTTAAAGAAGAATACAAATGTAGCCGCCCCACATCTAAGGACGGGTAAGCTGCAATGTATTACGCTTTTGTCCTTGGGTTTAGATAACGCTTTCAATTGTTGATGATTTTGGCCTTGTGACTGCTGCCTTTGGCACAGATCTCCAATAGATGGCGCTGTGTGTCTGTGCATCCTCCCTGCCGTTGCTCAGCTGTGAAATGTGCGCTGCGGGGAAAGGGGAAAAAGACACGGGGACTAACAAAAAAAAAAAAATACTTCTCTGCATGAAACAAACCGTGATTTCTGCTCACTTACCTTCCCCGGCACCTCGCCTTCAGACGCAAATCAGCGCCGGTTATTTCTAGTCAGAGTTCAGAGATCTCAATGAAAGACGAGACGGGCGCTGCGTGACCGTAGAGCGGACATTGGATTCCCAAATTCCAGGGAGGGATATATTTCAATGTGAGGGGGAAAAAAAAACAATCTCGCTTTTTGGTATCTCAAGAATTTAGTTTGCGTCCGTCCGTAGGGAGAATCGAAACGAAGTTGCGGAGAGGAGATAAAGTTTGTTTTTATATCCGCTATTCACCGGGAGCGTGCAGATAAGAGGAACGCGTTCACTTAGAATTCAACGCACAAGTCAGGTCTAAATCCCTTTACACCATCATTTGGGATGTGGATTGTCCTCCCTGGCAGGGATGATGAGACTTGTAGTCTCCATTTAGGTTTGGGCACCAAAATGTGAATGAACCTGTTCTACCTGCGGTTGGTTGCAGCACCATTCATTGCACCCCAACACATTGCACAGTAGAGTAGAAGGCACAACAAATGCGCATACAGTATGTTATGGTGCACTGCATTGTTTAAAAAGGTTCATGCATTATTTTCATCCCTTGTGGTTTCTTGGCAGCCCATTCATAATAAGTCTGAGACTATCCATGACCATGGTTCCCCATGCATACCTATAGGTTATTGTACAAGATCGGGATTCACTTTGGAATTCAAAAGCCAAATGTACCTATAGGGGTCACACGACCCATAATCCGCACTTACTGCAGAGTGTGGATCTATGTTGTAGAGCAGGGGTCTCCAAACTTTAGCCCAAGGGCCAGATGTGGCCCTTTGCTAGCCTTTATGTGGCCCTTGGGGCACTTTTCCTCCCACTGACACCAACAACGGGGAGCTATTTCTTCCACCGATACCAGTGATGGGATACTATTCCTCTTACTAATAGAGTCACTACTCCTTCTCCTATTGACCACCAACCCTAAGGCCACATTTATTCTCACTCATGCAGGGGGTGTGTCATTTTCTGCCCCTGCTGGCCACAATCTGGCCCTCCCCAAGTCTGAAGGACAAACTGACCCTTTTTGTTTTGAAAAGTTTGGAGACCCCTGTTCTAGAGCATGTGCAGCCAGTGGCAGCCCATCCATAAGGGGCGCCGCCTCCTAATCCATGGGCCCTGCCCCTAATCTATATGCATGGCGTTGGATGCATGGATTTCAATGGGGTGTTTTTTTTTAAGCACATGATTAGAGCCTGATTGGCTTTCAAAAAGGGTATTAATATTCGCTATTGTCTTTCTGATTCTCCTCCCGGCTTATCAGGAAGCGGGTCCTGAGACCTGATTGGCCAAGAGTACAAGCGATCATGTTGGCCATCGAGGGGAGCCGCTGTGAAGCCCGAGATGCAGGGTGAAGCCACCGATAAGGAAGCTGCCGTGAAGTTCGAGACCCAGGGTGATGCCACTGAGGAGGAAGAGACACAGGATGGAGCCGAAGCTGCCCGGGACCTAGATTGTGTAAGTGCGGGGCCGACTTACCGATTGGGGGGGGGGGTTGGGCTTATTCAGCTGGATGTCTTGTTTTCCGCCCTCCCCAAGCTATGTTGGTGTTTTAATACAGTTACATGATAGTTTATGTAGCGCACCCCGCATAGGAGCCGTAAGTGAACTGGGATCCCCCACCCTGCATGGCCAGGCACACCGAATTTCCATAGGCTCCCAGAGTCAGTAAACAGTCCAGTACTTTGTTTTTGCATTTTATTGAGGGGATAAAACTTGGATGGGGAGTTGGGGAGTCGGGGTATTATGGGATGTCCACTTGACTTCAGAAAAACTCTTCAGGGGCAACTCTCCTATATACAGTCTATATACAGGGCCTGACCACGCAGCAACGCACACCGTCGGCTTTCCTGCTTGCCTTACCCGGGAACACCGATGGAGCGGTGAGAGGTAGTCAGGAATATCGATTTGTGATACATTGTTGTTACATGCTCTTTTATTTTGAATCACATTGTAAGTGTGCAATCTTAAGGAAACCTATAATAAATACCTTTTTAAGTACTGGATTACGCTATGTGTATCTTTGTTCTCTGCTTGTGACAAGCAAACTTCTAGATGGAATACATGCAGAGAGCTGACAACACCCATTGCAAGCCAAGTGTATAACCCAGGATCATCTGACGGAGTGTATGCAGTGAGCAGACATCATCCATTGACAGATAAGCATATAACCCAGTATCATCTGGTAAGTGCATTTCTTAGGGGGATTGTGACACGTGCAGTGTGGAGGAGGTGATTGTTTTGAATTACCATCTGCAATGCTTTTTCTGTGATGGACAATCCTAAATTTACATCTGCCTAATTTTATATATAAAGTAGACTTCATACTTAGTTAACAATTTTAGTGAACTTTTAACAAATCCTAAAACGTTTGGATTATTTTACTGCTGCTAATGTTATGGTATTTGTTGCTGTGACATATTTCTGCTTTAGTGTTTTATTATTATAGTAGCTTCTCTTGTTATTTTAAAGTAACACTTCCCATGAGCGCTGAGGGAGAGATACCAACAGAGTATTGAATTATTTCCCATTTTTCTGCCAGTCTATATACACACCTTCGCCCTCCTTCAGCACTTGCTTGCAAAAAAAAAAAAAACAGACTCAGCTGGGACCCATTTAGTAAACCTGTCAAAGCACTCAGCCAGATCAAAGCAAAAGCCCTTTACGGGTAGGGGATCCTGGGCCCCTTTGGTTGTGTAGCAAAGTCCAGTATCCAGCTTACATCCCTGTAGCTACTGATCTCAGCACTACCTCTTTAGGCATTGCCAGCCCTCCTGGCTGCAGCTGCCCCTTTCGCTAGCCCTCCTGGCTAATTCTCATCAGTCCTCCAGACTGGCACTCTCTCCACAGTCCTTCCACACTGCTCACTCACCAGCCCACGTGGCTTACTCTCTTGGAGAACTCCTGGACATGTTGACCTGCTCTTGCTGTCCTCACACTTGCTCCCATACCTCCAGGAAGAATATCCTCCATGTGCATCCAAGCTCCAGGCCTGAGGTCACCTCCCCAGACTAGGGGGCACCTTCAAGAGTCACCAACAGCCTCCTCAGCACTCCTTCTCCATCTTTCCCCCCAACATGACCGAAGAGTATTTAAGAGGTGTGTGCCCCATGCCCACCCACTATGTTGGGAATTGGCTGGGTCCCTCATCAATACTCCAAGCAACTCCTCCTAAACTCCACCCTCTACTTCTAGAAGCTTCTCCAAGCTCCCAGAGAGCCGGGGGGGGGGGGGGGGGGGGTTTATCATAGGTGCTGCTTGATGAGTCCTCCAGCCTCCCTGAGTCACTCATCCTTGACCCAGATTCAACCCAGACCTGGCTCTCAGCCAGACCAAATGTTCCTAAACTAACAACGATTTACATCTAGCACACTAGAGGTTGCCACACTTATGTTTTGGGGATTTATTTTCGAGATGTGCAAAGAGAGATCACACAAACACTTGCAGGTAAAATCAAACTGTATGTAGCGCTACTCCCGGAGGAGCTGCAGGGTACTTTTACAAATAATTGCCCCATGACCAGGCACACAGTTCTGGTCACTCTTCAGACTCATTAACCAGTCTAGAGGGTGTGGTTTTTGATGTTTTAATGAAAACTTGAACTTTGTAACCTTCAGTAACAATTTGAGGTCACTAAACTTTCTCTTTTAGGACTGTGAGCCAAGTCCTTGCATAAGTAAATAGTGGCCTGAGCTAAGGAGATTAGTCTTCCTCTTAGATATCCGAGCAGAGTCTTTTCACTAGGAATTAAATAGACTCCGCTCCTGTCTGCTAAACCCGTGTATGACCTCTGGCTTTCTCTTCTGGATGCCTCTGCTGCCTGATTACCAGTGTATGACCCTGGCTTACTCCTGACCTTGTTTGTTGTCTTACCCCTGGCTGATATTCCATGTATGAATACTGGCCTGGCTCCTGACCCTGCCCCTGGCTCTCCTTTCGGCCAAGTCTCATCAAAGTCTCACTTCAGCTCCTACAAACACAATGTCCCCTTTAAACATGCTGGCTCTAGCACAAGAGGAATGGCAGCGTCACACAGTCTCTGGGATCTCTCACACCAGTCTGTACTCACGAATGTCCTTGGATAATTGGTTGCCTCCTTCCAATATCTTCCAGACACTTTCTCCCAGTTATACCAGCCTAGATCCTCAGACGACAGCCCCTCAAGTCAGCTTCAGCAAACTTCCAGCAAAGTAGGCCCCCAGCTAGCTCAGCTGAGGCCTCAATGAACCACAGAAACATTGCAGAATTGCCTAGGGGGCAAACAGCCCCTCTAGGCTTGTAATCTCCTCCTCAGGGAAAAAGACCCATTGCTCTAAGTCTCATATTATTTATACAGACTCCCAGCCATCATCTGGGAAATTCTGCCCAGGGATTGGCCAGGGCTGCATAAATATGCAACTGCTGATTTGACTCTCCCTGCCCACTATCTTCCAGAACATTTCCAAACAGACAGGAAAGCAGTTAGTTATGCAGCCACTGAAACACAGAACAGACCAAGACAATCAATTGCAGTTCCACTGAATACAGTGTGCCATAACTAAATTTACCTAACCTAGCACCTACCTAGGAGGGTGCTACATGCCTATGACATTAAATAAGTAATGACAGGTAGAGATAATCAATGTAATAATATTGGAAAAATGTAAGAAGAAACTTGGCTATAGATGGCTTTCGCCAAGGAGTCCTGGCCGTTTCCAACAGCTTGACAGATGATTAAACCAAAAGCATGTATGTAGCAGCCCTAGAGACTTCCATTATCCAGTTCTGGCTGTGGTATATGTAGTAATAATTTGTAGTAATGACCAAGGTTAATTTCGGAGCATTTATTCAGTGAGTATGGAAAACCACTGTGGAGAAGGCCTGCAGGAACAAGTAATAAGGTATTACTCCTTATTCCTGAACCCTTAGGCTTAATAAGCTGTTAACTCTGGCAGTTCAGGGAAAGGCGGGGCTACCACAAGGGTAGATTTTATCAAAATCTTTGAGCTTGACTTTCATTTTCTTAATCTGGAGGAAAGGAGACATACTTTGCAAGGTGGGTGGGGTAATTGTAGGAGTCCGGGTTTAGGATTAGAGGAGAGTTATAAGAGTTGTGGCGTTAGTAATAGAGGAGGGTTTATATGAGTTTTCTGGCAGCACTAGAGTCATTGGTTTAAGTCCCAACTCCAGTGCTACAAAATGCTGGTAAGGTAATTGGCTTCTGTCTAAATTGGCCCTAGTATGCGTATGTATGAATGTGAGATGGAGACCTTAGACTGTAAGCTCTTTGAGGACAGGGACTGATGTGAATTGTACTATATATACCTATAGTAACTGTAATACATATATACATAGGAGGGAAGGAAGAGCTTGAGGAGTTGGGAAGCTAGGAGAGGAGGAAGGGTTATGGGAGTTGGATTAGCTAGGCTTGGAGTTGGGAGTTTGAAGAGATTAGCAGTGGAGGAGGGGTTATATGAGTTGAGTTAAAAAAAAGAGTAAGGGATATAGGAATTGAGAAGGATAAGAGTGGAAGGGTTGGAAGGTTAGGTGTAGAGGAGGAGATGTAAGACTTGGGGTTGGGGGGATTAGGAGGGTTCATCGGAATTGGGGAATTAGGAATAGAAGCAGGTTATAAGAGATGGAGAGTTAGGAATAGAGGTGGGTTATAGGAGTTGGGGAGTTAGGAATAGAGGTGGGGGTTCTAGGAGAGTTAGGAATAGAGGTGGGGGTTCCAGGAGATGGGTAGTTAGGAATAGAGGTGGGTTATAGGAGTTAGGAATAGAGGTGGGTTATAGGAGTTGGGGAGTTAGGAATAGAGGGGGGGGGGGGTTCTAGGAGATGGGGAGTTAGGAATAGAGGTGGGGGTTCTAGGAAATGACGAGTTAGGAATAGATGCAAGTTTTAGGAGTTGGGGAGTTAGTAATAAAGGTAGGGGTTCTAGGAGATGGGGAGTTAGTTAATAGAGGTGCGGGTTCTAGGAGATGGGGAGTTAGGAATAGAGGCAGGTTTTAGGAGTTGGGGAGTTAAGAATAGAGGTGGGGGTTCTAGGAGATGGGGAGTTAGGAATAGAGGTGGGTTATAGGAGTTGGGGAGTTAGGAATAGAGGTGGGGGTTCTACAAGATGAGGAGTCAGGAATAGAGGTGGGTTATAGGAGTTAGGGAGTTAGAAATAGAGGTGGGGGTTCTAGGAGATGGGAAGTTAGGAATAGAGGCAGGTTATAGGAGTTGGGGAGTTAGGAATAAAGGTAGGGGTTCTAGGAGATGGGGAGTTAGGAATAGAGGTGGGGGTTCTAGGAGATAGGGAGTTAGGAATAGAGGTGGGGGTTCTAGGAGATGGGGAGTTAGGAATAGAGGTGGGGGTTCTAGGAGATGGGGAGTTAGGAATAGAGGTGGGGGTTCTAGGAGATGGGGAGTTAGGAATAGAGGTGGGTTATAGGAGTTGGGGTGTTAAGATTAGCGGCTGGTTATAGGAAACGAGGGGTTAGGAAAAGAAACAGGTTATAGAAGTTAGGGAGTGTGGAATAGAGGTGGGGGTTCTAGGAGATGGGGAGTTATGAATAGAGGTGGGTTAAGAGGTTAGGAAGTTATGAATAGAGGTGGGTTATAGGAGATGGGGAGTTAGAAATAGAGGCAGGTTATAGGAGATGGGGAGTTAGGAATAGAGTTGGGTTATGGGAGTTTGAGGGTTAGGAATAGTGGCACGTTATAAGAGTTGGAGATATTAGGAATGAAGGAGGGGGATTGTAATATTGGAAGGTTAGGAGTGAAGGGGGGGTTACAGGAGTTGGAGAAATTGGGAATAGAGGAGGAGTTAAAGGAGTTGAGAGGATTAGGAGAGGATAAACGAGTTTAAAGTTGAGTTGGAATGTTAAAAGAGGTTGTAGGAGATGGAGTTAGAAATAGAGGCGGGTTATAGGAGTTGGGGAGTTAGAAATAGAGGTGGGTTATAGGAGTTGGCGAGTTAGAAATAGAGGATGGGAAAGGTCACAAAAGACCATGTAAGTTAAGATGAAAGCCAACTTTCCCCATGCCCGCCTATCAGGGCCGAGGCAAGGGGTGGGCAGGAGGGGAAGCTGCCCTGGGCACTGTGGTATCATGTGAGGTGGGGGGCACCAACGATGATTTGGGGGGGGGATTTGTGTTCAAAGGGGGCATTTGGCGGTGGCAGGTGGTAAGTTCTGTTCTAGGAGGAGAAATGGGGGGGGGGGGTGCATGGAGATTGACATGTCTACCCCCATGCCAAAGAGTCTCCAACCCCCCCCCCCCCAGTTGGTATTGGATTGTCTATATTTTAGCCCTTTTCTTTTTTCTCTTGTCGGATTCTGTCTTCTAACTTGGAAGGAAAGCAGGTGAAGAGATCGATGGACTATTTATCCATGTAGCTGTATAATTTATCTCTGTATTCTGTCCGACAAGCCCGGAAACATCAATAAGTGAAGCAGCATTTCTCTGTCCTGCAATGGCGCTGAGCAGAAAGTGTCAGTGGCAGCGATTGTCTTTGAATCCGCCGTCTTATTATGGACTGCTGTTTGAAATTCCGAGCGACGGTGGCATGGTCTCGGGAACCATGTAATTACTTTCCAGCTGGTTTAATCTGATCTTACTCGATGTTTCCAGTCAACTTGTTACCGGGTCACAAACGATGGGTTGTAGGACTTGTAGGAACAGGCGTATGTCATGGACACATGTAACAAAGATTAGGTCATATTTAAGGTCGTATGTGTGAGCCTGACCGATGAATGTGTGTTATAAATGCGGCAAATGCTGCCATGATAAAAAAAAAAGTAGTGAATGATTTACAAATGGTTTTCAATGCTTTAGAAATATGCCCCTTCGAGTTCTTGTTGTAATGGTTAGTTTTTAAACAGATTCCCAGTTTCCCATCCCCCTCCACTCACACGTATCTTTTTCAAAAATCCCTTAATATCCTGGTGCTCAACCTGTGACCCTTTGGCACTTCTTGTGTGGCCCTCAGGCCCCTTGCAGGCACTAATCTGTGCTTCCCTATTGCCTTGTTATAGCAATATTTTCTAGCAGTCTCATGTAATGTATCTACAGTCTATAACTATCTTTGAAAGCATGTCCTCTCCAACAATTCCTATAGCATGTTCAGTCTCTGACTATCTCTTGCAGCATGTCTGCAGTCTCTGACCATCTTTTATTATGTCCACAGTCTCGGACTATCTCCTGTATTCTCTGACCATCCCTTGTATTATATTCAGAGTCTCTGACCATCTATTGTATTATGTTCAGAGTCTCTGATCATCTCCTATAACCCCTGACCATCTCCAGTATTAAGTTCAGTCTCTGACCATCTCTTGTATTATGTCCACAGTCTCTGACCATCTCCTGTACCATGTCTGCAGTCTCTGACTGTCTCTTGTATTCTCTGACCATCTCTTGTATTATGTCCAAAGTCTCTAACCATCTCCTGTAATATGTCCACAGTCTCTGACCATATCCTGTAATATGTCCACAGTCTCTGACCATCTCCTGTAATATGTCCACAGTCTCTGACCATTTCCTGTATTCACTGACTATATTTTGTAGTATGTCCACAGTCTGACTATCTCTTGTAATATATCCACAGTCTGACCATCTCTTGTATTATGTCCACAGTCTCTGACCAGCTCCTGTACCATGTCTGCAGTCTGACCATCTCCTGTATTCTCTGACCATCTCTTGTATTACCTCCAAAGTCTCTGACCACCTCTTGTATAATTCTCAGTCTCTGATCATCTCCTATATTCCCTGACCATCTCTTGTATTATGTCCACAGTCTCTGACCATCTCCTGTACCATGTCTGCAGTCTCTGACTGTCTCTTGTATTCTCTGACCATCTCTTGTATTATGTCCAAAGTCTCTAACCATCTCCTGTAATATGTCCGCAGTCTCTGACCATCTCCTGTAATATGTCCACAGTCTCTGACCATTTCCTGTATTCACTGACTATCTTTTGTAGTATGTCCACAGTCTGACTATCTCTTGTAATATATCCACAGTCTGACAATCTCTTGTATTATGTCCACAGTCTCTGACCATCTCCTGTACCATGTCTGCAGTCTGACCATCTCCTGTATTCTCTGACCATCTCTTGTATTACCTCCAAAGTCTCTGACCACCTCTTGTATAATGCTCAGTCTCTGATCATCTCCTATATTCCCTGACCATCTCTTGTATTATATCCACAGTCTCTGACCATCTCTTGTATTGTGTCCAAAGTCTCTAACCATCTCTTGTAATATGTCCACAATCTCTGACCATCTCCTGTAGTATGTCCAGTCTTTGACAATCTCCTGTATTCTCTGACCAGCTCTTGTAATATGGCTGCAGTCTCTGACCATTTCCTATATTCTCTGACTATCTTTTGTAGTATGTCTACATTCTCTGACCATCTCTTGTTTTATTTCCACAGTCTAACCATCTCTTGTATTATGTCAACAGTCTCTGGCCATCTCCTGTAGTATGTCCAGTCTCTCTCTGGCCATCTCCTGTAGTATGCCCAGTCTCTGACCATCTCCTGTATTCTCTGACCATCTCTTGTAGTATGTCTGTAGTCTCTGGTCAACTCCTGTGTTAAATTCACAGTTTCTGACAATCTCTTGAATTATGTCCACAATCTTTGACCGTCCTCCTGTATTCTCTGATCATCTGTTGTATTAGGTCCACAGTCTCTGACCATCTCCTGTACCATGTCCACAGTCTCTGGCCATCTTTTGTATTATGTCCATAGTGTCTGATCACCTCTTGTATCCTCTTATCACCTCTTGTATCCAAGGTCTCTGATCATCTCTTGCAATATATTCACAGTCTCTGACCATCTAGTGTACTTACTGATGGGTTCCACCCTAAAGTGGAACTTCCGCTCATCGGAACCCCCCCCCCCCTCCAGTGTCACATTTGGCACCTTTCAGGGGGGAGGGGGGGGGGGTGCAGATGCCTGTCTAAGACAGGTATTTGTACCCACTTCCTACGGGAGTCTATGCCTCTTCCTGTCCCAGCGTGCTGTCTGCTGGGACACACACGGGTCCCAGAGGCAGCGCGGAGCATTCTCACTGCGCTGCGTGACTCGCGCATCCACAGTAGGGAACCGGGAAGTGAAGCCGCAACGCTTCACTTCCTGATTCCCTCACCGAGAATAGAGAATTTTGTAGGTGGAATCCCTCTTTAAGTTCAGTCTCTTACCATCTCTTGCGTTATGTCCACCATCTCTTTCCTCTGACCATTCCCTATATTCTCTAGCCATCTCCTTTATTACGGAAACAGTCTCTGTCAATCTTTTGTATCATGCCCACCACTGCCTTAATACATACTTTAAAAAAAAGAAAAAATAATCAGCTCCACCTTCAATCCACCTTGAATCAAATGCTGTCCCCTCGGTGCTGACTTTTCACCACATTCTGTGATTTCTTTTCACAAGACGTCCTCAGTCACGGTGCTCAATCATTCAACCCAGAAAACTAAAAGACAGACTGACAGACTGTGGCATGGTGACCTTGCAGGGATGTCTTCATGTCACTCTTCACTCACTAAATAATGGTATAGAGAGCTGCTCTAAAGATATCATTGAGGAATGCCAACCATTGGGCTAAATCCAAAGAAGAACGGGGGCTCGTGGCATCATGTGACCAGCCTAAAATCTTTGTCAAAAAAAAAAAAAAATATATATATATATATATATATAAAAAAAAAATAGCATACCATACCGCTGGGAGATTTTCTGGGGTATGCAGAAGTGCGCCCATAGTTGGTCTTTAAATCCAGAATTCTTCTGGCTGGTTATGTAACATCCTGGGGTCTTCTTCCTCTTTCCTTCTTCAGTCTTCAATTCTTGAATGGTATCAGCACTGCTTTCTGCAGCAGGGGCGGACTGACCATTGGGCTACTCGGGCACTGCCCGAGGGCTCCATGCCACTAGGGGGCCCCATCAAGGTTGTCAGCCTCAGTAAAACCAGTGACAGTATGTAAAAAATTTGTGTTTTTTTTACTTCTCTCTTTGAAATGTCCTTTACCAACATCCTTTTGGTCTAAAAATCCCGAGATTATAGCTGCCCCACCTCTCCAGTACCTTCTCAGCCAATAGAAACATGTCTGTGTGTACTGTGTGATTGTATACTATGTGTGTGTGTGTTTGTGTATACTGTGTGGCCCCATAATCTCTGATTGCCTGGGGGCCCCATAATATCCTATTGCCCGGGGGCCCCATGAGTTGTCAGTCCGCCCCTGCTCTTCAGTATTGTAGTGACAGGGTAAGGCGCCCCAAGAGCGTGCTTCAAAGACAACATGGACAGGCAATAAGTGGGATGAATAACAGTGAGACTCAGAAGGGGACCAGTGGCATAGCAGAGCTTCAATCTGACACTGTCCCCTGCAGTACTTCTTCTCCACCACTAGATGTCCTCAGCCTTCCAGGTTGAATGACAGCCAACATTATGCAGCCCACTTGCTGTGAGCACAGGCTGTCATGGGCTTGACCATCACCTACCGTCATGTGCAAATCACATGTTTAGCTACCTCTCCCGCACCGGGTGTGTCCTCACTGAGCTGCTGAGGAAGGGAAGATAAGCGACTTATCTTCCTAGTCCAAGAGCTCAGGGAGTTGTGGGAAAAGGAATTGCATGTGAGCAATCAGGGGCGTAACTAGAAACCACAGGGCCCCATAGCAAAATGTTGTATGCCCCCCCCCACAAAAAAAAAATGAACTAATGCCATTGAATAACAGACTACCACACCCACGTGGCACAGTACCCAGGCAACAGCTTATATTAATTTTGAACAACAAAGTATGCAGTATACTGTATGCAGCCCCTGAAGGGAACACATTGCTGACCTCCATGCCTTCTAACCAATTTCTGTTCTGTTATCTAAAACGAAATAGTTCAACTCACCATAATGCAAAATCAGTGGGATCCCTGAGCGTGGTCACTTGTTATCATCGCCTGCCACCAGATGCAGATTGTCACTTGTCACATGTTGCGGAATGTCACCTGCCACATGTTGCGGATTGTCCACTTGCCGCATCCCAGATTGTCACTTGCCACGTCACTTGCCACACATTATGGATTGTCACTTGCCATGTCCTGGATTGTCACTTGCCACACATTAAGGATTGTCGCTTCTCACATCACCTGCCACACGTTGCGGAATGTCCACTTGCCACGTCGCCTGCCACCAGATGCAGATTGTCACTTGTCACACATTGCAGAATTTCACCTGTCACATGTTGCGGATTGTCCACTTGCCACGTCCCGGATTGTCACTTGCAATGTTACCTGCCACACATTACGGATTGTCCCTTGCCACGTCCTAGATTGCCACACATTACAGATTGTCCCTTGCCACGTCCTAGATTGCCACACATTATGGATTGTCACTTGCCATGTCCTAGATTGTCACTTGCCACACATTATGGATTGTCACTTGCCATGTCCTAGATTGTCACTTGCCAGACATTATGGATTGTCACTTGCCACATCCCGGGTTTTCACTTGCCACGTCACCTGCCACACATTATGGATTGTCACTTGCCACGTCACCTGCCAGACATTACGGATTGTCACATGCCATGTCCCAGGTTGTCACTTGCCACGTCATCTGCCACACATTATGGATTGTCATTTGCCACGTCACGGATTTTCACTTGCCACGTCACCTGGCACACATTACGGATTGTCACTTGCCACATCCCAGGTTGTCACTTGCCACGTCATCTGCCACACATTACGGATTGTCACTTGCCACGTCACGGATTTTCACTTGCCACGTTACCTGCCACACATTACAGATTGTCCCTTGCCATGTCCCGGGTTGTCACTTGCCACGTCGCCTGCTACACATTATGGATTGTCACTTGCTCTGTCACTTTCCTGCTGTGTCACAGAATCAGGCAGCAGATTATCAGTCAGGCAGCAGAGAGATAATGTCATCTCTCTGCTTCCTGGCTGCCTACACAGTGAGGGGGGAACTGCACTGCAGGGATGCAGGGCGGGCGCCGGGCAGTGAGAGATGTCATCTCTATGGTCCCCCGCTCGTCAGTTCCCTGATTGGCCAGCCCGCTCATGCCCATAGACCGCCCACTCTCTCACCAACGGACCGCCCGCTCTCATCCGCGGAGCCGCTGACCGCCCGCTCTCACCCGCGGAGCCGCCCACTCTTACCCGCAGACCACCCGCGGAGCCGCAGACCGCCCGCTCTCACCCACGGAGCCACGGCACCTGTCTTCACCGGGCCCCACTTAACTGTGGGCCCCATAGCACCCGCATGCGTTGCTATGGCGGTAGTTGCGCCACTGTGAGCAATGCTGAATAAATAGGAACTATGCTAGAGGGCCACCCACCGCATCCGACAGAGGAGAAGAGGAAGGATCTGTAATGGCCTTTTACTGTTCCCCCAATAAAAAGTCAGCAAAGTACAGTGGACACCTACAGCCTTCCCTCTTACACCAGGTCTTTAGCCATGCTTTTAGCCCTCTAAGCTCCCACTGTCTTTCCTGATTTGCACGTCATGGCAATATTCCAAACAATGTAATATTAGTGGGCCCCACAGTAGGTGGGTCTTTTGGAGAAGCAGCATGCTATTAGGCTCCTGTCTGGCTACCCATATTCTGGTTCTGACAGTGAAGAGCCTCTCACCTGGCTGCAGATCACTTTTCCAGCTACCTCTGCCTCATCCGGTGTCGTCTCTCTGAGCCGCTGAGGGAGGGAAGCTTGGAAATTTACCTCCCCTGTTTAGGAACCAAGGGATTTGTCAGAAAAGGAGTCAAAGGGACCTGCACCTGTATCTAAGCATGGTGAGTAAATCGGCAATTTACAACAGCACCATAACTGCTGAAAGAGAACAGAAAGGACTTCTAATGATTTTTTCCTGTTTTCCAATAAAAATTGAGCCCGGTGCTCTGGAAACCTACATCCTTCCCAATTTCATCACATCTTTAGCCTTCCAAGCTCTCCAGTCTTTTCTAACTTACACAAGTCAAGGCAAAATTCCAGGCAATATAATTTTTTAGTATCTACAGTAGGTCTTTTGGAGAAGCTATTAAACGTTCGTGTGGCTACCGACAGGCTGGTTCTGACAGCGGAGGGCCTCTAACTTGCACATATCAAAGCAGTATTCCAGACAAAATGACCTTGGTGGTCATTCCCTTCAACTTACAGTCTTAGACCTCTTTCAGACAGACATTCAGATCAGGTCTACCCATGGGTTTTTTCAGGTCCATGTCCATTTACACCAGTCTAACTCCCTGTTCAGTAAAAAAAAAAAAAAAATGAAAAGGACTGCATCCTTTTGTGGACCAGATTGGAGATAGACGCTGTTGGTTTACATCAGGCTATTTACATCTACCATCCCGTATAGATGACAGGGTTCCATCCCATGTCCAATTCAGAAACTAAATGGTAGGAATGGGCCGTCGGGAGGCGTGATTGGCGGTGGATTTACATCGTGGGACCCTTAAAATTTTTTAATTAAGGATTTGTCAAACGGTCTCTTTGTGAGATGAGTACCCAATACCCTTTTACATGTGGGGGGGTGGGATCTGGAGGCTTCCAGATTCCGATAAGCCCCCTGCCATGCAGACCTCGACAACCCTGGGCTGTGGGGGGGGGGGGCACAAAGCACCCTCCCCATGTTGAGGGCAAGCGGCCTGGTATGGTTCTGTTCTGGAGGGGGCTCTCAGGCTGCATGACCGGATAAGGGTCTGATATTTTTTTTTTAATTGTGGTGTGGAGTTCCCCTTAAAATCCATACCCGATACAAAAGGCCTGGTATAGATCTTGGGGGTGACCCCATGCCCTTTTTTCTTATTTCTATCATAGGGTTCCCCTTAACCGCTTCAATACACTATATACTGTACACTGCACTATATACTCTGCTCTGTGTTATATACTCTGCTCTGTGTTATATACTCTACACTGTATACTCTGCCCTGCATTATATACTCTGCACTGTATTATATACTCTGCACTGACTGCACTATATACTCTCCCCTGCATTATATACTCTGCACTGTGTTATATACACTACACTGACTGCACTATATACTCTACACTACACTGACTGCACTATATACTCTGCTCTGTGTTATATACTCTGCTCTGTGTTATATACACTACACTGACTGCACTATATATTCTGCACTGCATTATATACACTACACTGACTGCACTATATACTATGCACTGCATTATATACTCTGCACTGTGTTAAATACACTACAATGACTGCACTATATACTCTGCACTGCATTATATACTCTGCACTGTGTTATATACACTACACTGACTGCACTATATACTCTGCACTGTGTTATATACATTGCATTATATACTCTGCACTGTGTTATATACGCTGCACTACACTGCACTATATACTCTGCACTGTGTTATATACACTGCACTACACTGCACTATATACTCTGCACTGTGTTATATACACTACACTAAATAGATGTGTAACAATCAGCACCACCAATTCCTACAAATAAAGTGCTAATAAATAAATATTCTAGTGCAAAATGATATGATTAACTAATTATCCACAGCTGCTGTAACACTCTCAGTGAATCAAAACACCAAACGGCGACAATTATTCTAATAGTGCAGCGCTGCCTGAAAAAAAACACACCACTTGTGCAATTGCCTCTATGATTAACCAGTCTTTGGTGAACTAATAAATATGTGCTCTAATGAATTTCCAATGTATATATATATATAGTTCATATATGCATATTTTAAGTTGTGAACTTCAGCCCTTATATACAAAAACACCACTGTGCTCCTCTGCTCTCCAACAGATCACCCTTAATCGTGCACACCGTCACCAGCTGCAATGCCCGCTCACCTCAAAATTGAGTTAACTGAACCCAGAAATGGTTTCTTTTACTCCGCTGTGGTTTTTTCTCCTCCTCACTGCTCTCTTGATTCATCAACCTCACAACCTCGCCCTCCGATTGGGCTTCTTCAGTAGCATCTACTGAAGAAGCCCAATCAGAGGGTGATACACTTATAGAGGGGAGGTGCCGAGTCCCTGTGATGTCACACAGCCACTGTGAGAGTGTTAGTGGTGTCAGACTGGTTAATAATATAGGCATATACACTACACTGACTGCACTATATACTCTGCACTGCGTTATATACACTGCACTGACTGTACTATATACTCTGTACTGCATTATATACTCTCCATTGACTGCACTATATACTTTGCACTGCGTTATACACACTACACTGACTGCACTATATACTATGCACTGCGTTATATACTCTGCACTGCATTATATACGCTACACTGACTGCACTATATACTCTGCACTATGTTATATATGCTACACTGCATTATATACTCTGCACTGTGTTATATACAGTGCACTGATGGACACAGTGGCAGCATTTGATGGGCACAATGGCACCGTTTAATGGGCACAGTGGCTGCAATTGAGGGCACAGTGGCAGCATTTAATGGCACAGTGTCAGCATTTCATGGGCACAGTGGCAGCGTTTGATGGGCACAGTGGCGGCGTTTAATGGGCACAGTGGCAGCATTTGCCACAGTGGCTGCCACGGAGGGCACAGTGGCTGCCACGGAGGGCACAGTGGCATTGTTTGATGGCACAGTGGCAGCATTTGATGGCACAGTGGCAGCATTTAATGGGCACAGTGGCTGCAATTGAGAGCACAGTGGCAGCGTTTGATGGGCACAGTGGTAGCATCTGATGGGCACAGTGGCAGCATTTAATGGGCACAGTGGCAGCGTTTATTGGACACAGTGGCAGCATTTGGCACAGTGGCTGCAATTAAGGGCACAGTGGCAGCATTTAATGGCACGGCGGCACCGTTTAATGGGCACAGTGGCAGCATTTGCCACAGTGGTTGCAATTGAGGGCACAGTGGCATTGTTTGATGGCACAGTGGCAGCATTTAATGGGCACAGTGGCTGCAATTGAGGGCACAGTGGCAGCATTTGATGGGCACAGTGGTAGCGTCTGATGGGCACAGTGGCGGCATTTAATGGGCACAGTGGCAGCGTTTGGCACAGTGGCTGCAATTGAGGGCACAGTGGCAGCGTTTGATGGCACAGTGGCAGTATTTGATGGGCACAGTGGCAGTATTTGATGGGCACAGTGGCAACGTTTAATGGGCACAGTGGCAGCGTTTAATGGGCACAGTGGCTGCAATTGAGGGCACAGTGGCTGCATTTAATGGCACAGCGGCAGCGTTTAATGGGCACAGCGGCAGCGTTTGATGGGCACAGCGGCAGCGTCTGATGGGCACAGTGGCAGCATTTAGAGGGCACAGTGGCAGCATCTGATGGGTACAGTGGCAGTGTTTGGCACAGTGGCTGCAATTGATGATTTTCTTTTTTTGAGCACCAGCCGCCACTGCTTCTTTGCACCATATATATATAAAGAAAATCTACACATTTGTTTCTTGAGTAGTGATGGGCGAACGGTTCGCCCGGCGGTCGTTTCGCGGCGAATTTCGGTCGTTCGCGGTCCGCACGTTCGGCGGACTATTAGCATCGTTCGCCCCGGCGGACTTACGTGTTTAATGTGTAAAAGAACTTTGACCTATGCTGACACATCCATCATGGGGTACAGGACAGCCAATTGAGACATTACAGCACATGGACACTTGGACATTCCCCCTAACTTATAAATACACCTGATCCGGCGGCCATTTTACATTCTTTCTTCTGTCACTATAGGGAAAGGTTGCTGTTTGGAGCAGGGACAGATAAACCACTAGCTATTTGGTACACAAAAGTTATTTTCAGGACTGGTATAGGTGTTAGGTGTATATAGGTTTGCTGTGCTACTGATTGTTGCAGCAGCCTGAGTGTCTTTTGTCAGTTTAGATAAAGGGACAGAGCGCTGTGTCTGCTGCTATTTTAGGGACGGCCAGATTAGTCATCATCATCATCATTAGCTGTTACTATCAGGTCCACAAAAGAGCTATTCGAGTAACCAGTAATTGTTCCAGTCTCCTCTGTTTTGCCAGTTTGTATAGGGACAGGCAGGAAGCAGTGTGTCAGGCAGTGAGGGTCAGTTTAATCAGTAGCTGTTACTATTAGTTCCACAAAGGTTCTTTTCAGGACTGGTATCAGTGGTATGGTAATAGGCTTGTACACGTATAATATTCTTTCTTCCAAATATAGAAAGAATATTATACTTGACTGCTGCCCATCTGCTGCAGTCTGCTAATCATTCACAACTCACTTGTTCCACAAAGCTCTTTATCAGGACTGGTAACTTGGTCTGTGTAGGGTGCTACAGTACATAGGGTTGAGTGCGGTACAGTCTGCTGTTCTGTAAGGACCGCTATCGGTTCACAATAGATAGGGTTGAGGTGCACCACTGCTGACCGCTGCCCTATACTGCAGCAGTCCTTCAGCAGTATAGGGACTGACATACAGTCTGCTAATCAGTCACACACAACCTACTTGGTCCACAAAGGTCCTTATAAGGACTGGTAACTTGGTTAAGGGTGCTACAGTACATAGGGTTGAGTGCGGTACAGTCTGCTGTTCTGTAAGGACCGCTATCGGTCCACAATAGATAGGGTTGAGGTGCACCGCTGCTGACCGCTGCCCTATACTGCAGCAGTCCTTCATCGGTATAGGGATTAAGAGTTTTGTCACAGGGTGATTTAAAAAATGACAGGCAGAGGAAGAGGCAGGCCCTTCCGCAGGGGTGGTAGGGGTAGGGCAGGAGCACCAGCCTTGAGCCAAAGTGGGAAGTTGCAGAAGGTGCGTTCAATTACTTTAAAGGACGCACCAGACTTGGTTGAGTGGCTCACTCAGCCTTACTCTTCTGCACCCTCCTCATCCTCTCGATCTGCACCCTCTTCTTCACTCTCTGCTATGTGCACCCCCAAAGACACTACCACCAACAACACCACCACCACCACCACATACCTTCCGCTTGAGTCACAGGAATTATTTTCCGATCCATATCAAGAGGACATTTCTGATGCGCAGCCACTCTTGGTATTGGATCAGGAAGAGGAGGTAGCAACAACCGCTACTCAGCAGTCTGACGACAGTACCCAGATCAGCCCAAGGAGGAGGTTGGTCCCCGGTGTTGCTACCTACTCCGAGATCTCTACTTATAGCGGTGGGGAAGGTGACGTTGATGATGACGTGTCTAGTGATGTCACGTGGGTGCCCACAAGAGAGGAAGAGGAGGGGAGTTCAGAGGGAGATATGGACCAGCAGATAGGGAGGAGAAGCAGGAATAACTTACATTGCACAGAAGGGACAAAGCAGACTGCAAATGTATCAGGAGCGAGTCATCGACCATGTATGGTCACATCTGGCGCTCCCAGGACACCGGCACATGGCTCCGCAGTGTGGGCTTTTTTTAACGTGTCCGCTGCTGACAATAGCGTTGCCATCTGCAATCTTTGCAGTCAACGCATTAGTCGCGGTAAGCCCAACACTCACCTAGGGACGACCGCCTTAAGAAGGCACATGGGCAGCCATCACCGAGCCGAGTGGGAGCAACGGAACACACAAAGCCACACTGCAGGCTCTCACCGTCCAGCCTCGTCTTCTACTTCTCCTTCTCCTCACAATTGTCCTCCACTCCACCTTCCATCACGCCAAGCTCACATTTTTCTGCAAAAAGGCAGGCTTCCGTGGGCCCAATGTTCGAGCGTAAAAAAATGATGACGCCGGATAACCCTCTTGCCCAACGGTTGACGGCTGGCTTGTCAGAACTCATAGCCCGCCAACTACTGCCATATAAACTGGTGGACTCGGAGGCCTTTCGCAAATTTGTGGCCATTGGAACACCACAATGGAAGGTCCCAGGAAGGAAGTATTTCTCAGAGAAGGGCATCCCAGAGCTATATGGCCATGTTCAGCGGCAAGTGAATGTATCTCTGGCACACGGTGTCGGTGCCAAGATACATCTGACCACAGACACGTGGTCTAGCAAACACGGGCAGGGAAGGTATATCACTTTTACTGCCCACTGGGTGAACCTTCTGACGGCCGTCAAGCATGTAACCCGTGGCACCCGTGTAGATTTGGTTTTACCGCCACGGATTGCATGCAGGCCTGACTCTTCTTCTCCTCCTCCTCCTACTCCATCCTCCTCCCTCTGCTCCTCAGCTGCCTCCTCCTTTTCTGCTGCTAGCGTCTCTTCCGCTGCACCGCCCAAGCTCCCCAGAACCTATTCCACATGCCAGGTGAGACGTTGCCATGCCGTGCTGCGTCTGTTGTGCCTGGAAGCCAAGAGCCACACTGGCCCGGCACTCCTTTCAGCTTTGCGTTCACAGGCAGATCAGTGGCTAACACCGCTCAATTTGACAGTTGGTAAAGTGGTGTGTGACAACGGTGCCAATCTGCTTAGCGCATTGAAACAGGGCAAAATCACACACGTGCCATGCATGGCACACGTCTTAAACTTGGTCGTGCAGCGATTCGTTGTCAAATACCCTGGGGTCCAGGACATCTTGTGGCAGGCAAGGAAAATCTCGGCCCATTTCAGAAGATCTTACACGGCCATGGCTCGCCTTGCTGACATTCAGCGGCGACACAATCTGCCGGTCAGACGTCTTATTTGCAATTGCCCGACGCAATGGAACTCAACCTTCTATATGCTTGATAGGCTGCTCCAGCAGAAACGTGCAGTTAACGTCTACCTGTTTGAACTCTGCGAAAGAAACGGTTCTGGGGAGCTGGGGTTTTTTTCACCGCGCCAGTGGCTGCTCATGCGCGACACATGCAGCCATTTGAGGAGATCACCAAACTGGTCAGTCGCAGCCATGGCGCCATCAGTGACATGGTACCTTATGCCTTCTTTATGGAGCGTGCATTGCGTCATGTCATTGATCAGGCTGTGGAGGAGCAGGAGCTGGAAGATGAGGAAGTCGCAATGCTGGATGAATTCCCAGGGGGGGCTACTCTATCTGAGACAAGTCAACAACAGGAGTCTGAAGAGGAGTCAGAGGAGGATGGTGCCGGGGCGGATGAGGAGGAGCAAGAAGAGCATGCTTTAAACCTTTCTGGGATCCCTGTTGTGCATGGATGGGGAGAGGAGAATGAAGAGGACGACATTATCCTGGATGATGAGCAGGAGCCAGGCCACCACACCGCTTCCACTTTAGTGCAAATGGGGGCCTTCATGCTCCAGTGTTTTAATAGGGACCCCCGTATAAAAAGCATAAGGGTCAAGGACCAGTACTGGTTGGCAACGTACTTAGACCCCCGGTACAAACACAAAATGGCGGAAATGTTACCGCCGTCGCAGAAGGCTGTCAGAATGCAGCACTTCCAGGCCTTGCTTCAAGAAATGCTGCATTCTGCTTTTGCGTGCGCTGGCAGAGGAGCAATTCCCACTCCCAGAGAAGGATTTGCGGGTACCAATCCAACAGCGTCTGCAAGAAGAGGCCGGTTTGAAGATGTGTTGGTGACTTCAGATATGAGGTCATTCTTTCAGCCGACCCATCGACAGGTGTCATCCGGATCCAGCATCAGGGAACGCCTAGACCGTCAGGTGTCCGACTACATCGGGTTAACGGCCGATGTGGACGCTCTGAGGAGTGATGAACCCCTGGACTACTGGGTGGGCAGGCTTGACCTCTGGCCAGAGCTTGCCCAATTTGCAATCGAACTGTTGGCTTGCCCCTCATCCAGTGTCCTGTCCGAAAGGATGTTCAGCGCAACAGGGGGGATCGTGACCGATAAGCGTACTCGCCTAGCTCACGACAGTGTTAACTACCTCACATTTCTAAAAATAAATGAGGCATGGATCTCGGAGGAATTCAACACATGTGACCAGTAGACCATGTATATGTCTATAAACAATTTTTTTAATCAAGCACACAGACCTTCTTTCTTCATTTGGCTCACTTCCTTGTCCCAAAAAAGCACACCGTACTATATGCCCCTACCCTCCTCTTTGAAGAGGTTGAGCGGTGTCATATTTCTACTGGGGCTGCTTATGAGGGGATCACACCATCCCTGTGCTGTGCTGAGTTTCTCCTGGGCCTGCTTATTATGAGGGGATCACACCATCCCTGTGCTGTGCTGAGTTTCTCCTGGGCCTGCTTATTATGAGGGGATCACACCATCCCTGTGCTGTGCTGAGTTTCTCCTGGGCCTGCTTATTATGAGGGGATCACACCATCCCTGTGCTGTGCTGACTTCCTCCTGGGGGTTCTTATTATGAGGGGATCACACCATCCCTGTGCTGTGCTGACTTACTCCTGGGGGTTCTTATTATGAGGGGATCACACCATCCCTTTGCTGTGCTGACTTACTCCTGGGGGTTCTTATTATGAGGGGATCACACCATCCCTGTGCTGTGCTGAGTTTCTCCTGGGCCTGCTTATTATGAGGGGATCACACCATCCCTGTGCTGTGCTGAGTTTCTCCTGGGCCTGCTTATTATGAGGGGATCACACCATCCCTGTGCTGTGCTGAGTTTCTCCTGGGCCTGCTTATTATGAGGGGATCACACCATCCCTGTGCTGTGCTGACTTCCTCCTGGGGGTTCTTATTATGAGGGGATCACACCATCCCTGTGCTGTGCTGACTTACTCCTGGGGGTTCTTATTATGAGGGGATCACACCATCCCTTTGCTGTGCTGACTTACTCCTGGGGGTTCTTATTATGAGGGGATCACACCATCCCTGTGCTGTGCTGAGTTTCTCCTGGGCCTGCTTATTATGAGGGGATCACACCATCCCTGTGCTGTGCTGACTTCCTCCTGGGGCTGCTTACGGTGCTGCTGTCAGTGCTGTATATCACGTGCTGGTGTGAGTGCTTAATGTCACGCTGCTGATGTCAGTGCTCTCTGTCACGGTGCTGCTGTCAGTGCTGTATATCACGGTGCTGATGTCAGTGCTGTATGTCACGCTTCTGATGTCAGTGCTCTCTATCACAGTGCTGGTGTCAGTGCTGTATATCACGGTGCTGGTGTCAATGCTGTATGTCACGCTTCTGATGTCAGTGCTCTCTATCACGGTGCTGCTGTCAGTGCTGTATATCACGGTGCTGATGTCAGTGCTGTATGTCACGCTTCTGATGTCAGTGCTCTCTATCACGGTGTTGCTGTCAATGCTGTATGTCACGGTGCTGGTGTTAATGCTTTATGTCACGCTGCTGATGTCAGTGCCCTTTATCACGGTGCTGTTGTCAGATGACTCTATCACGGTGCAGGTGTCATTGCTGTATGTCACGCTTCTGATGTCAGTGCTCTTTATCACCGTGCTGCTGTCAGTGCTGTATATCACGGTGCTGGGGTAAGTGATTTATGTCACGCTGCTGATGTCAGTGCTCTCTATCATGGTGTTGCTGTCAATGCTGTATGTCACGGTGCTGGTGTTAATGCTTTATGTCACGCTGCTGATGTCAGTGCCCTCTATCACGGTGCAGGTGTCATTGCTGTATGTCACGCTGCTGATGTCAGTGCTCTCTATCACGGTGCTGCAGTCAGATGCCTCTATCACGGTGCAGGTGTCATTGCTGTATGTCACGCTGCTGATGATCATCTCCTGCACCCTCTTCTTTGCCTACCCTGGTCCCTGACCTTCCGTCTCCTCCATTGCCTTCATGCGCTCCACAGTCCTGAATTGTCAGAACAATTTCCCATATAAAAAAAGAATGCTTGTAGTTATCGATCCCAAATTCACCCCATACATGTGTTATGTCATTGGCAATGTGGTGGGACTATGTTTGCACAGCTATTAATTATCTTGTGGCTGCAAATTTGACCTAAAGGTTGGCGAAGTTCGCCTCCCATTGAAGTCGATGGGGCCCGCCGCGAACGTTCGGTTTCGCGAACGGTCGGCCTCGTTCGCGGTCCGCGTTCGCGAAACGTCCCGTCGGAAGTTCGTCCATCACTATTCTTGAGTAGTAGCAAACTACAAGAAGAGTAACCAAAAGCAATGTGTGTATATAAATAAAAACCAACCTCTATGTCCCTCTATGGCCCTTGTCACACTCGCTCCTCCTAGGATCCAGCGATAGGGATCTCCTCCAGAACACAAGGTCACACAATACATACCAGTGCAGCATAAAAATATCATCAAAAAATAAAATATTAAATGTCCATAAATAAGATAAAATTCTTCAATTCCATCCTGTGACAAGAATTCCCGCTGTGCTAAATTGTGATAAATAAATAATTTGCAGGCAATGGGTGCCACCCCTGCCTCCAACACTGTGCACCAGCCACTCACCTCCAATTAATGACCCCTCAGTTTATTTATTTATTACAGGTACTTATTGTATATAGCACTGCCAATTTACACAGTGCTTTACATATAGAAACAATATATTACCAAAAGTATTGGGACACCTGCCTTTACACACACATGAACTTTAATGGCCCCCCAGTCTTAATCCGTGGGGTTCAATATTGAGTTGGCCCACCCTTTGCAGCTATAACAGCTTCAACACTTCTGGGAAGGCCGTCCACAAGGTTTGGGAGTGTGTCTATGGGAAAGTTTGACCATTCTTCCAGAAGTGCATTTGTGAGGTCAGGCACTGATGTTGGAAGAGAAGGCCTGGCTCGCAGTCTCTGCTATAATTCATCACAAAGGTGTTCTATCGGGTCGAGGTCAGGACTCTGTGCAGGCCAGCCAAGTTCCTCCACCCCAAGCTCGCTCATCCATGTCTTTATGGACCTTGCTTTGTGCACTGGTCCAAATCATTTGGTGGAGGGGGGATTACGGTGTGGGGTTGTTTTTCAGGGGTTGGGCTTGGCCCCTTAGTTCCAGTGAAGGGAACTTTTACGGCGTCAGCTTCAGTTACTCCTGAGCCTTCTGTGCCTTTATTGACCCCTGAGACTCCTGTGCCTTTATTGACCCCTGCGACTTCTGTGCCTTCAATTACTCCTGAGACTCCTGTGCTTTTATTGACTCCTGTGATTTCTGCACCTCCTGCTTCCCCTGTGACTCTTGTGCCTTTATTGACTCCTGTGCCTCCTGCATCCCGTGTGACTCCAGTGCCTCAAGTGACCCCTGTGCTTCCAGTGATCCCTGTGTCTCCAGTGACCCAAGTGCCTACTTTGCCTCCAGTGACCCCTGTGTCTCCAGTGACCCCTGCAACTCCTGTGCCTTTATTGACCCCTGTGACTCCAGTGGCCCCTGTGCCTTTACTGACTCATGTGCCTTCTGTGTCCCCTGTGACTCCTGTGCATCCTGCATCCCCTGTACCTCCTGTGCCTTTATTTACTCCTATGCCTCCTGTGTCCCCTGTGACTCCTGTGCCTCCTGCGCCTCCTGTGACTTCTGTGACTCCTATGACCCCTGTGAATCCTGTCCCTCCTGTGACCCCTGTGACTCCAATGACCCCTGTGACTCCAATGACCCCTGTGTCTCCAGTGACCCCTGTGTCTCCAGTGACCCTTGTGTCTCCAGTGACCCAAGTGCCTACTGTGCCTCCAGTGTCTCCAGTGACCCCTGTGACACCTGTGCCTCCAGTGACTCCTGTGTCTCCAGTGACCCCTATGAATTCTGTACCTTCAGTGACCCCTGTGACTCCTTTTCCTCCGGTGACCCCATATGACTTCTCTGTGCCCATCAATCCCGGTGATTTTTGTGCCTCCAGTGAACGATGAGACTCCTGTGCCTTCAGCGACCCCTGAGACTCCCATACCTTCAGCGACCCCTGAGACTCCCGTGCCTTCAGCGACCCCTGAGACTCCTGTGCCTTCAGCAACCCCTGAGACTCCTGTGCCTTCAGCAACCCCTGTGACTCCTGTGCCTCAAGTGACCCCTGTGCCTCCAGTGATCCCTATGACTCCTGTATTTCCATCAATCCATATGATTTCTGTGCCTCCAGTGACCCCTAAGACCCCTGTGACTCCTGAGCCTCAAGTGACCCCTGTGACTTCTGAGCCTCAAGTGATCCCTGTGACTCCTAAGCCTCTAGTGACACCTGTATTTCCACCAATCCCTGTGACCCCTGTGCCTCCAGTGATCCCAATGACTCCTGTATTTCCATCAATCCATTTGATTTCTGTGCCTCCAGTGACCCCAGAGACTCCTGTGACTCCTGAGCCTCAAGTGACCTCTGTGACTCCTGAGCCTCAAGTGGCCTCTGTGACTCCTGAGCCTCAAGTGACCTCTGTGACTCCTGAGCCTCAAGTGACTCCTGTGACTCCTGAGCCTCCAGTGATCGCTATGACTCCTGTATTTCCATCAATCCATATGATTTCTGTGCCTCCAGTGACTCCTAAGACTTCTGTTCCTCCAGCAACCCCTGTGACTCCAGTGATCTTTGTGACCCCTGTGCCTCCAGCAACGTCTGTCACTCCTTTGCCTCCTACAACCCGTTTTCTCCAGTGACCCCAGTGATTCCTGTGCCTCCAGCGCTCCCATAACTTCTGAGTCTCCAGTGACCCCTGTAATTCCTGTGCCTCCAGCACATTCTGTGACTCCTTTGCCTCCTACAATCCCTGTGCCTCCAGTGACCCCTGTGACTCATGTGCCTTCAGTAAACTGGTGACTCCTGTGCCTCCAGTGACTCTCCAAACCTAGTACACTCCAGTGACCCCAGTGCTCAGGTGCCTTCAGTGGCTCTATGACCTGTATGCACCCCTGTGCCTCCAGTGACCCCTGATCATGCCTGTGTCATCACCCAGTAGCCCCAGACCTTCTTACATCACCTGTGACCCCAGAGCACCCCAGCACCCTGTGACTCCTGAGCCTCAAGTGATCCCTGTGACTCCTGAGCCTCAAGTGATCTCTGTGACTCCTGAGCCTCAAGTGACCCCTGTGACTCTTGAGCCTCAAGTGATCCCTGTAACTCCTGAGCCTCTAGTGACCCCTGTGACTCCTGAGCCTCTAGTGACCCCTGTGACACCTGTATTTCCACCAATCCCTGTGACTCCTGTGCCTCCAGTGACCCCTAAGACTTCTGTTCCTCCAGCAACCCCTGTGACTCCAGTTATCTTTGTGACCCCTGTGCCTCCAGCAACGCCTGTCACTCCTTTGCCTCCTACAACCTCTGTCACTCCTTTGCCTCCTACAATCCCTGTGCCTCCAGTGGCCCCTGTAACTTCTGAGTCTTCAGTGACCCCTGTGACTCATGTGCCTTCAGTAAACTGGTGACTCCTGTGCCTCTCCAAACCTAGTACACTCCAGTGACCCCAGTGCTCAGGTGCCTTCAGTGGCTCTATGACCTGTATGCACCCCTGTGCCTCCAGTGACCCCTGATCATGCCTGTGTCATCACCCAGTAGCCCCAGACCTTCTTACATCACCTGTGACCCCAGAGCACCCCAGTACCCTGTGACTCCTGAGCCTCAAGTGATCCCTGTGACTCCTGAGCCTCAAGTGATCTCTGTGACTCCTGAGCCTCAAGTGACCCCTGTGACTCCTGAGCCTCAAGTGATCCCTGTGACTCCTTCAGTAAACTGGTGACTCCTGTGCCTCCAGTGACTCTCCAAACCTAGTACACTCCAGTGATCCCAGTGCTCAGGTGCCTTCAGTGGCTCTATGACCTGTATGCACCCCTGTGCCTCCAGTGACCCCTGATCATGCCTGTGTCATCACCCAGTAGCCCCAGACCTTCTTACATCACCTGTGACCCCAGAGCACCCCAGCACCCTGTGACTCCTGAGCCTCAAGTGATCCCTGTGACTCCTGAGCCTCAAGTGATCTCTGTGACTCCTGAGCCTCAAGTGACCTCTGTGACTCCTGAGCCTCAAGTGATCCCTGTGACTCCTGAGCCTCAGGTGATCCCTGTGACTCCTGAGCCTCAAGTGACCCCTGTAACTCTTGAGCCTCAAGTGATCCCTGTAACTCCTGAGCCTCTAGTGACCCCGTGACTCCTGAGCCTCTAGTGACCCCTGTGACACCTGTATTTCCACCAATCCCTGTGACTCCTGTGCCTCCAGTGACCCCTAAGACTTCTGTTCCTCCAGCAACCCCTGTGACTCCAGTGATCTTTGTGACCCCTGTGCCTCCAGCAACGCCTTTCACTCCTTTGCCTCCTACAACCTCTGTGACTCCTTTGCCTCCTACAACCCCTGTGTCTCCAGTGACCCCAGTGATTCCTGTGCCTCCAGTGCTCCCATAACTTCT
This sequence comes from Lithobates pipiens, assembly GCF_037356315.1. Classification (NCBI taxonomy): domain Eukaryota; kingdom Metazoa; phylum Chordata; class Amphibia; order Anura; family Ranidae; genus Lithobates; species Lithobates pipiens. Next base: position 22,128,055 of record NW_027507764.1, on the reverse strand, counting down.
GAGTCTCCAGTGACCCCTGTAATTCCTGTGCCTCCAGCACCTTCTGTGACTCCTTTGCCTCCTACAATCCCTGTGCCTCCAGTGACCTCTGTGACTCATGTACCTTCAGTAAACTGGTGACTCCTGTGCCTCCAGTGACTCTCCAACCCTAGTACACTCCAGTGACCCCAGTGCTCAGGTGCCTTCAGTGGCTCTGTGACCTGTATGCACCCCTGTGCCTCCAGTGACCCCCGATCATTCCTGTGTCATCAACCAGTAGCCGCAGACCTTCTGACCCTGTCACCTGTGACCCCAGAGCACCCCAGCACCCTGTGACTCTACAGCATCCTGTCACTCCCCGTGCATCCTGTGCCATTCTGTGCACCCTTTTTGTAAATCACACACGGCGCTATGTTATTCTAACCTATAATTTCATTACATGAAGAGATGAATGCAAAGCCTCTAAAATGGAGATGTTTCAGATGAAATCCCCCGGCTCTCCTTCTTCTAATGATGATACTTGTACCTGACATCACTGTAATCCAGTCTCCGCCACGAGGACCAGCTTCTGCTGGCAGAAAAAAAAAAAATTCCCTTCTATGTCATTGAGATGTCACTTGTAAATGCCGCTTATCTTTATTGCACATAACCGATTCGCTTAGCGAGCGCGTGGGGGGGATTATTGTGCGGGAAATTGGTAAATTGCTACCTTCATTCTCTCCCGTCAAGAAGTGGACCATTTGGAACATGTTTACAGCACTTTATTTGAATCTGAAATGTAAATGAAAAAATGGAGTCTCAGAGCTGGAATTATACGCCAAGAAAGGAGTGTCAGCAGGTGAGAGAACCAGAGGAGATGGGAAACGTGAAGAACCAACATGACGGTCTTACTGCAATGTTTAAAGGAGACACATTTATCCCCATCTTTAATAATACCTTCCGATAAAAATCCCCCTGGCAATAATTTCATCTGCTTACACAGCAATGGGACTGCCTGCATGGGGATGCAAGGGACGCCTATGCATCCCTGTGCAGGTAAACATGGCCCTTGCAAGGGCGTGCACTGTAGTACGCGCGTGTGAATGAGGCCTTAAGCTATATAGTTTTGTTCTTTGTAAATGTCCCCCAAAATATAGACCAGACTCCATACACACACACACAAGAAAAATGTGTGAAATAAAATAAAAATAATAAAAAATAAACATAAATATAAATAATAATAAAAGGTCACCCTAAATATCCAAGCCAGAACCTGTATTCAAGCATGCAGCCTGGCTGGGCAGGAAAGGGGGTGGATGCGCATGTGCCCCCCTTACTGCTGAACCATACTGGGGCCCCATGCCTTCAATATGGAGGAGGGGGTACCTTGGTGGGCGGGAGGGAAAGGGCCTTGAGAGCCGGTTCACACAGGGGCGACTCGTCAGGCGACTTAGCCGCCTGACAAGTCGCGTCCCGCTCTGTGCAATGGAACCGTTCTAATCGGAGCGACTCAAGTCGCTACGACTTAGAAAAAGGTTCCTGTACGACTTTTGGGGGCGACTTGAGGCGACTTGCATTGACTTCTGTACAGAAGTCGTTTTGCAAGTCGCCGCAGTGGATGCGTCCAGGTCGCCTAAGGCAGTCGCGCTGTAAGTCGTGCTGTTTCAGTGTGAACCGGACCTTAACCCACAACCCTGGAAGGTGGTTGTGGGGGTTTTTCAGAATCTGCCAACTCTCTTTAACCAGCACAAAGCAATTTCACTCATTTAAAAAAAACAAAAAAAAAACATTTATCATTGGGACTATGAATTTTATCAAATGTTTTTTATAATAATATTTGAGTATGGTTATTAACGTTGGAGACGTATAATTTTTTTTTAGCACTTTTGCACATGTTTTATGGACATTTTTTTCTTATGAATTAATTTTGTGTAGTTTTATGTTTTTGTTTTTTTCCTGCATTTTTCCATATGTATATATTTTTCATATATAATTATACATACGTACATACATACATACGTATATATATATATATATATATATATATATATATATGAGCTTTAATATATTAAGTCCAAGTGCAAGTTACACTAATCGATTGTATTAGGCACATCAGTATTTAACCACTTGAGATCCGCGCTGTAGCCGTCCTTTTCCGGGACTACGTCTATTGACGTTGTCCCGTGCACGAGCGGCCTGCGCGCCCCCTGAGGGGCGCGCGCTCTGTGATCAGTGAGTCCATGAGACTCGCCTGATCACCGATCCGTGCAAGGGGTCGATCCCGACCCCTTATCACGTGATCAGCTGTCAGCCAATGACAGCTGATCATGTGATATAACGGAGCTGGTAATCGGCTATTATTCCTCCTCGCGCTGACAGAAAAAAAAAAAGCCGATCACGGCCAGCCCTGCTAGTGCCCACCTGCCCCCTGCAGTGCCACATGTATTAAAAGTAAGTGCCCCCGTCAGTGCCACCCAGCAGTGCCCACAGTGCCACCCAGCAGTGCCCACAGTGCCACCCACAGTGCCACCCAGCAGTGCCACCCAGCAGTGCCCACAATCTGCCTCAAAGGTGCTGCACCCCAGTGCCACATATCCGTGCCCATCAGTGTCATCTACCAGTGCCCAGCAGTGCCGCCCATCAGTGCCACCTATCAGAGCCACCTATCAGTGCCACCTATCAGTGCCCATCAGTCCCATCTATCAGTGGTACATATCAGTGCTCATCCGTGCCACCCATCCGTGCCACCCATCCGTGCCATCTTTGCCCATCAGTGCCGCCTTATCTGTGCCCATCGGTGCCGCCTTATCTGTGCCTATTAGTGCCGCCTTAACTATGCCTATCAGTGCCCACCAGTGCAGCCTATCAGTGCCCACCAATGCAGCCTATCAGTGCCCACCAATGCAGCCCATCAGTGCCCACCAGTGCAGCCTATCAGTGCCGCCTAATCAGCGCACTTCAATGAAGGAGAAAAATGACCTGTTTGCAAAATTTTATAACAAACTATTAAACATGATTTTTTTTTTTTTTTGCATCTTTTTTTGTTTGTTTAGCAAAAAATAAAACTCCGAGCTGTAACTAAATACCACCAAAAGAAAACTCTATTTGTGGGAAAAAAATGATAAAAATTTCATTTGGGTACAGTGTTGTATGCTCGCGCAATTGTCATTCAAAGTGCATCAGCGCTGAAAGCTGAAAATTGGTCTGGGACTGAGGGGGGTTTAAGTGCCCAGTAAGCAAGTGGTTAATATACCACAATACAAATTTTTATTTTTTATAATTAACACATTAAGATAATTTAAATGAACAGCGCCATACCTACTTTCATTTTTTTCTCAACCCTCTTTAACCACTTACCGCAAACCGCCGTAGTTGTACGTTGGTCCTATGACATAGCTGCCAAAACCCTGGTATTTTCAGAAACGCTGGGCGGTCCTCTTTCAGATAAAAGTGGTCTCTGTGGAAGATTCGCCGCAAGATCACTTCTATCAGCGGTGGGAGAGGTGACCCCCCCCCCCGATGCATTCCGGTCGTCTCCACCACTTACCGGAGCCTGAGGCCGCGTACACACGGGCGGACTGTTCGCCCAACTTTGTCCGCTGAACAGTGTTTCAGCGGACAGTCCGCTCGTGTGTGGGCTTCAGCGGACAGTTTCAGCGGACTGTCTGACGAACAAAGTCTTACGGAATTTCCGTAAAACTGTTCGTCCAAACTTGGTTTGAGCGGACAGTCCGCCCGTGTGTGTGCCAGTCCGCTGTACTTTCGAAATGAGCGAACTGTTCCCGCCCGGAGAAAAGTCCGCTCATTTCGAGCGCGTCTCCAGGTAGGCGGGGCACGCGACGGAGACGTCGCGGGCCCCGCCGCCTGGTATGGACTTAAAGGGGAACCCCAACGCCGAAAAAAATCGGCGTGGGGGTCCCCCCCAAAGTCCACAACAGACCCTTGTCCGAGCACGCTACCCGGCCGGCCAGGAAAGGGGGGCGAGCGAGCGCGCCCCCCCTCCTGAGCCATACCAGGCCGCGTGCCCTCAACATGGGGGGTGCCTTGGGGAAGGGGGGGCCGCGCGGCCCCCCCACCCCAAAGCACCTTGTCCCCATGTTGATGAGGACAAGGGCCTCTTCCCAACAACCCTGGCCGTTGGTTGTCGGGGTCTGCGGCCGGGGGGCTTATCGGAATCCGGGAGCCCCCTTTAATAAGGGGGCCCCCGGATACCGGCCCCCCACGCTATGTGAATGAGTATGGGGTACAATGTACCCCTACCCATTCACCTGTAAAATAAAAGTACCAAAAAAAAACACAACACACGAGATAAAATATTTTATTACACAGCTCCGGGGGTCTTCCGTCTTCGGGGGTCTTCTTGCCGGACTCCTCCGCTATCTTCTTGCATTCCGGCCAGAGAGAGCTTCGTGTCAACATCTCCTGGAGAAGAAGAAGAAGAAGAAGAAGAACGGAAGGCGGCGGCGACAGCGATAGCGGCGACAGAAGACCGGGCCACCACCTCTAAAAGAGCTATAAGAAGGCGCGGTGGCCCGGCAGAAGAACCGAAGAGGGGGACAAGACCCCCGAAGTCGGGAGAAGAGGCCGGCGGCGGGGAGGAAGAAAGCCGGACTCCTCCGCTAGCAAAAGAGCTACAAGAAGATAGCGGAGGAGTCCGGCGAGAAGACCCCCGAAGACGGAAGACCCCTGGAGCTGTGCAATAAAATATTTTAACCCTGTGTTGTGTTTTTTTTTGTACTTTTTTTCACAGGTGAATGGGTAGGGGTACATTGTACCCCATACTCATTCACATAGGGTGGGGGGCCGGTATCCGGGGGCCCCCTTATTAAAGGGGGCTCCCGGATTCCGATAAGCCCCCCGCCCGCAGACCCCGACAACCAACGGCCAGGGTTGTCGGGAAGAGGCCCTTGTCCTCATCAACATGGGGACAAGGTGCTTTGGGGTGGGGGGGGCCGCGCGGCCCCCCCTCCCCCAAGGCACCCTCCATGTTGAGGGCACGCGGCCTGGTACGGCTCAGGAGGGGGGGCGCGCTCGCTCGCCCCCCTTTCCTGGCCGGCCGGGTAGCGTGCTCGGACAAGGTTCTGTTGTGGACTTTGGGGGGACCCCCACGCCGATTTTTTTCGGCGTTGGGGTTCCCCTTTAAGTCCATTCCAGGCGGCGGGGCCCGCGACGTCTCCGTCGCGTGCCCCGCCTACCTTGACACGTGCTCGAAATGAGCGGACTTTCCTCCGCGTGTGTGGGCGAGTTCGTTCATTTCAAAAGTTGTGCGGACTTAGTACGGCGAACTTAGTCCGCTCAAAAAGTGAAGTGTGTGGGCAAGTCCGTTCATTCAAAAGTTTGAGCGGACTGTCTGTCGGATTGTCTGACGAACTTAGTTGGGCAGACAGTCCGCCCGTGTGTACGCTGCCTCAGGTAGCAGCGGGGACGATCCCATCCTTTCCCCTGCGAGGCATGGAGTCGAGTGAGGAAATGATGGCCCCTCACTCAGTTCCATAACATTGGATGACGGAAGCGACATGAAACATCACTTCCGCCCAACGAATTTAAAGGGGGTTATTTTTATCGGGAAAAAAAAACTTTTTACCTTTTTTTTTCTTGTTGCATTTAAAGTGGTTGTAAACCCTTACAACACACTTTGACCTACAGGTAAGCCTAGATTAAGGCTTACCTGTAGGTCCAAGAAATATCTCCTAAACCTACACGGTTTAGGAGATATTTGCCGAAAGACAGGCACCGGCACACTGAGCGCGCGCAGTCAACGGAGATATGCTGCGAGTGGCGGCTCCCGTGCGCATGCACGGGAGTGACGTCATCGCGGCTTTGCCAAATGACAGTGGCGGAGCTGCGAGACCCACCTGAGAAGATGGATGCGCCGGACTACAGGGGACAGCGGTGACTTCGCTGGCTCCTGTGTCAGGTAAGTGACACATAATGGGTTACTATGCGATGCACAGTAGTCCATTATGCTTTACCTTTGCAGGGAATGAAAGAGGAAGTAAACTCATCAGGGTTTACTTCCTCTTTAGGCTGGGTTCACACCGCTGCGATGCGGGAACGCCGCGAATCCGCGGCGTTTTCCCGCATCGCACACCTCCCGCCGGCAGTTCACACTGCCCTATGCGGACGGCTGGGAGTGTCAATGATATGTTAATGACACCCCCAGATCCGTCCGCATATCGCAGTGCGATCTGCCGACTCGCACAGGAATCGGATCGCATGGTGTGAACCCCCATGCGATCCGATTCTGTTGCGGACCAAAAAAAGGGTCCCGTGCGAGTTTGCTGCGGGAGCGATGCGAATTCAGCCATACTATCTGTATGGCTGTACTCGCATCGCTATGGAGATCGGATGTGATTTGCAGTGCGAATCACATCCGGATCTCCCCCCCGCAGCAGTGTGAACCCAGCCTTAAGTGTAAATGAGAGATCTGAGGTCTTTTTAACCCCAGGTCTTACATTAAAGAGGTCCTGTCGTGCTTTTTTTTTCTATTACATTCCTTGTAATAGGAGTAAAAGTGATCCAATTTATTTTTTATTTTTTTATAAAAGGACAAAAACACGGACAGTTTAACAGGACAGTGTAAGAAAAATAAATAAAAAGTAAAATAAATAAGAAAAAGAAAATGTATAGCACCCCAGCGTGGCCAAGTCGTGCCCACATATTCAAACCACACATGTGAGGTATCCCTGTGATCGTGAGAGCGAGAACAATAATTTTAGCAAAACTGGTGATTGCACAATGTAGAAATACATCATAACATACATATATATATATATATGTATGTATATATATATATATATATATATATATATATATATATATATATATTTATTGGGTATGTGTGTGTATATATATGTGTGTGTTTGTGTGTGTGTGTGTGTGTGTGTGTGTGTGTATATATATATATATATATATATATATATATATATATATATACCGTATTTATCGGCGTATAACATGCACTTTTTTCCCCTTAAAAGCAGGGGAAAATCGTGGGTGCGTGTTATACGCTGATCCCCCGAAATTCTGAGCCTCTGGGCGGCTTTCAGCCGCCTTTGGCTCTTCTTGGCAGCTTTCGGCTGCCTTTGGCTGTTCTCGGCAGCTTTCAGCCGCCTTTGGATCTTCTTGGCAGCTTTCGGCTGTCTTTGGCTGTTCTCGGCAGCTTTCAGCCGCCTTCGGCCGTTCTCGGAAGCTTTCGGCCGTTCTCGGAAGCTTTCGGCCGCCTTCGGCTCTTCTCGGTGGCCGAAAGCTCCCGAGAACGGCCGAAGGCGGTCGAAAGCTGCCCGAAAAGAGCCGAAGGCGGCCGGAGGCCCGCCAAGAACTACCACACGCCGCTGAGATACACATCCGGCTCTGTATCTCGGTGGCGGCATTTTTAAAAAATAAAATAGACATGGCTGCAATGGGGGACAAGAATGCATAAGGCTGCAATGGGGGACAAGGCTGCAATGGTGGACAAGGCTGCATAAGACTGCAATGGTGGACAAGGCTGCAATGGTGGACAAGGCTGCAGATGACACTGATGGGCATATAAATGTAAGTTGTTTTTTTTCCCCTTAAACTTCCCTCCTAAAAGTTTTTTTCCTTAAAATTCCCTCCTAAACTTGGGGTGCGTGTTATACGCCGATAAATACGGTATATATATATATATGGCTCCTGATGACCATGGCCATAAACTGACTAGACTAAACTTCAGGCATTCATCCAAACACCCGAATAGCAAACGATTGGTCTTAACCGTCAGTTTATTCCTAGCTCTCTTGGAAAAGGCTGCAATGTCTGTATGAGATGCAGATAGAAGTGATTTAAAGCATTTGTTAACCCAAAAAAACAAAGGATCCTGCTCCTTTAAAGCATGTTATATGCTTGTCCTGTGTCATTTGTCCCACTGTAACACCTAAGGCCGCGTACACACGGGCGGACTGTTCGCCCAACCTTGTCCGCTGAACAGTGTTTGGGCGGACAGTCCGCTCGTGTGTGGGCTTTCAGCGGACAGTTTCAGCGGACAGTTTGACGGACAAAGTCTTTCGGAAATTCCGAAAAACTGTCCGCTGAAACTGTGTTTGAGCGAACAGTCCGCCCGTGTGTAGGCTACTTTCGAAATGAGCAAACTGTTCCCGCTCGGAGGAAAGTCCGCTCATTTCGAGCGCGTGTGAAGGTAGGCGTCTTCGGGGGTCTTCTCACCAGACTCCTCCGCTATCTTCGTGTAGCTCTTTTACTAGCGGAGGAGCCCGGCTTTCTTCCTCCCCGCCGCCGGCCTCTTCTCCCGACTTCGGGGGTCTTGTCCCCCTCTTCGGTTCTTCTGCCGGGCCACCGCGCCTTCTTGTAGCTCTTTTGCAGGTGGTGGCCCGGTCTTCTGTCGCCGCCTTCGGTTCTTCTGCCGGGCCACCGCGCCTTCTTGTAGCTCTTTTACAGGCGGTGGCCCGGTCTTCTGTCGCCGCTGTCGCCGTCGCCGCCTTCCGTTCTTCTTCTTCTTCTTGTTCTTCTTCTTCTTCCCCAGGAGATGTTGACACGTCGCTCTCTCCGGCCGGAATGCCAGAGCCGCGCTGTGCGGTCACTTATATAGTGACAATGGGGCGGTGTCACATGGTATATGTCACATGGGTTGGTCACATGGGTTGATGTCACATGGGGACTATGACATCGTAAGGGGGCGGGGTCACCATGTGACCAACCCATGTGACATATACCATGTGACACCGCCCCATTGTCACTATATAAGTGGCCGCACAGCGCGGCTCTGGCATTCCGGCCGGAGAGAGCGACGTGTCAACATCTCCTGGAGGAGAAGAAGAAGAAGAACAAGAAGAAGAAGAAGAACGGAAGGCGGCGACGGCGACAGCGACAGCGGCGACAGAAGACCGGGCCACCGCCTGTAAAAGAGCTACAAGAAGGCGCGGTGGCCCGGCAGAAGAACCGAAGGCGGCGACAGAAGACCGGGCCACCGCCTGCAAAAGAGCTACAAGAAGGCGCGGTGGCCCGGCAGAAGAACCGAAGAGGGGGACAAGACCCCCGAAGTCGGGAGAAGAGGCCGGCGGCGGGGAGGAAGAAAGCCGGGCTCCTCCGCTAGTAAAAGAGCTACACGAAGATAGCGGAGGAGTCTGGCGAGAAGACCCCCGAAGACGGAAGACCCCCGGAGCTGTGCAATAAAATATTTTTTCTCTGTGTTGTGTTTTTTTTTGTACTTTATTTTACAGGTGAATGGGTAGGGGTACATTGTACCCCATACTCATTCACATAGGGTGGGGGGCCGGTATCCGGGGGCCCCCTTCTTAAAGGGGGCTCCCGGATTCCGATAAGCCCCCCGCCCGCAGACCCCGACAACCAACGGCCAGGGTTGTCGGGAAGAGGCCCTTGTCCTCATCAACATGGGGACAAGGTGCTTTGGGGTGGGGGGGCCGCGCGGCCCCCCCTTCCCCAAGGCACCCCCCCATGTTGAGGGCACGCGGCCTGGTACGGCTCAGGAGGGGGGGCGCGCTCGCTCGCCCCCCTTTTCTGGCCGGCCGGGTAGCGTGCTCGGACAAGGGTCTGTTGTGGACTTTGGGGGAACCCCCACGCCGATTTTTTTCGGCGTTGGGGTTCCCCTTTAAGCCCATTCCAGGCGGCGGAGCCCGCTACGTCTCCTTCGCGGGCCCCGCCTACCTGTACACGCGCTCGAAATGGGCGGATTTGCCTCCGCCTTACGTGGGCGAGTCCGTTCATTTCAAAAGTTGAGCGAACTGTTTGGCAAACAGTTCGCTGAAACAGTCCGCTCAAAAAGTGCCGTGTGTGGCCATGTCCGTCCATGCTAATTTTGAGCGGACTGTTTGCCGAAACTGTTTGACAAACAAAGTTGGGCGAACAGTCCGCCCGTGTGTACGCGGCCTAAGAAAACCTGGCTGATCCTGCCAGTTTCTCCCCAGCCCTCTGTAAACTGACCACGGTGTATCATGGCTGCTGAGTCCTGACACCGTGGTCAGTTTAGGTGCCTCCTCTCCCCTCCCCATCTGTGTGTGAGCTGGCCCTCCCCCTACATGCTGCTTTCATAACACTAAGGCCGCGTACACACGGGCGGATTGTCTGTCCAACTTAGTCCGCTGAAACACATTTGAGCGGACAGTTCGCTCGTGTGTGGGCTTCAGCGGACTTTTTCAGCGGACAGTCTGGCCAACTAAGTCTTTCGGAATGTTGGAAAGACTGTCCGCTGAACTCGCATTTGGGCGGACAATCCGCGGACAATCCGCCCGTGTGTGTGCCAGTCCGCCCAACTTTTGAAATGAGTGGACTTTTCCTGCCCGGAGAAAAGTCCGCTCATTTCGAGCGGGTATCCAGGTAGGCGGGGCCCACGACAGAGACGTTGCGGGCCCCTAGCCTGGTTTGGACTTAAAGGGGAACCCCAACGCCGAAAAAATCGGCGTGGGGGTTCCCCCAAGTCCACAACAGACCCTTGTCCGAGCACGCTACCCGGCCGGCCAGGAAAGGGGGGCGAGCGAGCGCGCCCCCCCTCCTGAGCCATACCAGGCCGCGTGCCCTCAACATGGGGGGTGCCTTGGGGAAGGGGGGGCCGCGCGGCCCCCCCACCCCAAAGCACCTTGTCCCCATGTTGATGAGGACAAGGGCCTCTTCCCGACAACCCTGGCCGTTGGTTGTCGGGGTCTGCGGGCGGGGGGCTTATCGGAATCCGGGAGCCCCCTTTAATAAGGGGGCCCCCGGATACCAGCCCCCCACCCTATGTGAATGAGTATGGGGTACAATGTACCCCTACCCATTCACCTGTAAAATAAAAGTACCAAAAAAAAACACAACACACGAGATAAAATATTTTATTGCACAGCTCCGGGGGTCTTCCGTCTTCGGGGGTCTTCTCGCCGGACTCCTCCGCTATCTTCTTGTAGCTCTTTTGCTAGTGGAGGAGTCCGGCTTTCTTCCTCCCCACCGCCGGCCTCTTCTCCCGACTTCGGGGGTCTTGTCCCCCTCTTCGGTTCTTCTGCCGGGCCACCGCGCCTTCTTATAGCTCTTTTAGAGGCGGTGGCCCGGTCTTCTGTCGCCGCTGTCGCCGCCGCCTTCCGTTCTTCTTCTTCTTCTTCTTCTTCTCCAGGAGATGTTGCCTCGACGATCTCTCCGGCCGGAATGCCAGAGCCGCGCTGCGCTGCGCTGCGCGGCCACTTATATAGTGACAATGGGGTGGTGTCACATGGTATATGTCACATTGCATGGTGTCACATGGTGACCCCGCCCCCTTACGATGTCATAGTCCCCATGTGACATCAACCCATGTGACCAACCCATGTGACATATACCATGTGACACCGCCCCATTGTCACTATATAAGTGGCCGCGCAGCGCGGCTCTGGCATTCCGGCCGGAGAGATCGTCGAGGCAACATCTCCTGGAGAAGAAGGAGAAGAAGAAGAAGAAGAAGAACGGAAGGCGGCGGCGACAGCGGGGACAGAAGTCCGGGCCACCGCCTCTAAAAGAGCTATAAGAAGGCGCGGTGGCCCGGCAGAAGAACCGAAGAGGGGGACAAGACCCCCGAAGTCGGTAGAAGAGGCCGGCGGCGGGGAGGAAGAAAGCCGGACTCCTCCGCTAGCAAAAGAGCTACAAGAAGATAGCGGAGGAGTCCGGCGAGAAGACCCCCGAAGACGGAAGACCCCCGGAGCTGTGTAATAAAATATTTTATCTCGTGTGTTGTGTTTTTTTTTGGTACTTTTATTTTACAGGTGAATGGGTAGGGGTACATTGTACCCCATACTCATTCACATAGGGTGGGGGGCCGGTATCCGGGGGCCCCCTTATTAAAGGGGGCTCCCGGATTCCGATAAGCCCCCCGCCCGCAGACCCCGACAACCAACGGCCAGGGTTGTCGGGAAGAGGCCCTTGTCCTCATCAACATGGGGACAAGGTGCTTTGGGGTGGGGGGCCGCGCGGCCCCCCCTTCCCCAAGGCACCCCCCATGTTGAGGGCACGCGGCCTGGTACGGCTCAGGAGGTGGGGGGGGGCGCTCGCTCGCCCCCCTTTCCTGGCCGGCCGGGTAGCATGCTCGGACAAGGGTCTGTTGTGGACTTGGGGGAACCCCCATGCCGATTTTTTTCGGCGTTGGGGTTCCCCTTTAAGTCCATACCAGGCGGCGGGGCCCGCGTCGTCTACCTGGAGACGCGCTCGAAATGAGCGGACTTTCCTCCGCGTGTGTGGGCGAGTCCGTTCATTTCAAAAGTAGAGCGGATAGTATGGCGGACTTAGTCCGCCCTATTAGTCCGCTCAAAAAGTGCCGTGTGTGGGCAAGTCCGTTCATTCAAAAGTTGAACGGACTGTCTGTCGGATTGTCTGACGAACTTAGTTGGCCAGATAATCCGCCCGTGTGTACGCGGCCTAACCTGGTTACACCATCAGCACTTCCTCCTATTGCAGTGCCCCCCTCCATGTGTGATTTATGAATATAAATGCTGTAAATGCCTAATTTAAGAGCTGAGATTGCGATCACATGACCAGCCAGCTCTCTCCTCCTCCCCTCCAGACTGACATCAGCAGAGGAATCTCAGCCCCGCCCACTGCATCTCTCAGAGGAGGAAAGGAGAAAGCTGGACAGTCATGTGATCGCAATCTCTGCAGTGAAATTAGGTATTTGCAGCATTTATTTATAGACGGACCTGATCGGACAGCCTGTGTGAAAAGGGCCTTTAGAGATTGATACCTTGGATGGGGTAGCCAATTACGGGATGTCCAACTTGAAAAATGTCCAGAACTATGAACAAAAATTGACAAATTCCTCCCTATTTACAAAAAGCCAACTTTTCCTTCCTACTGTGCAAACTTGGTTTTCTCTGCTGCTCACTCTTGAGAGAACTAACAGTTTTGTGTTAGCTCAGCAAAGGCCCATTACAGGCAGGAACTCTCAGTCCCCTGACAAAGTAGTGCAGGGAGCAAACAGTATTACATTCCTCCTGCTTCCCTTATGGCCACTGATCCCAGCTCCACTTGCTTGCAGAAATTGCTAGCCCACCTGGCTGCCACCTGCCATGCCTGGCTGCTTTTTTTCCCCAGTCATCCTGACTGACTTTCGGTCCCAGTCCTGCCCAACTGGCACAGTTCCATGGAAATTTCCCAGGGCAAGGATGAAGACTAAGCCCACTGCTGTCTTCAGAAACAACTGACAGTCTCTCCCTTTCTTTTGTCCCTACTTACTGTCTGTCATTTGCTCTGTCCTGCTGCCTCTCCTGAAGGTTCTCCTCCAACTGCCTCCTGTGGTGGGATCCTTCTAGGAAAGCTATCCCAAGCCTCCAGCCCAATGTATCACCCCTTTCTGGCATGGGGTTCCCTTGAGGGCCACCGGCAGCTTCTCCTCAGCACTCTACCTCCATCTTCCACCTGACTCCCCTGCTGCTGAACGGCCCATGTCTATTTATGGGGTTGTCTGTGCCCCCTGCCAGCCCACATCTGGGGATTGACTGAGGCTCCATAAATATTAATGGCAGCTCCTCCTAACCACCACCCTCTAGTTCTAGAAGGTTCTCCAACCTTCCAGACACCAGGGGAAGATTGAGTCACCCAGCCCTGGCCTTTAGTAACTCTGACCCAATTCTATGACTTCTGGACAGAATATGCTTTTTTCCCTACTCCTACACTAGTAGTACACACTAGAGGGTGCTACATATTTATCAAAATTGTTGTTGGAATGCCTCAAGCATCGCAAACAATCCCTTTATAGAAAGGCAGCCATAGTGTTTGCTACAAGATTACATTCTGCTATTCACTTCTACAAAGAGCCATTCTGCCATTGTTTTTTTTTTATGACACTCATATTCCAAAGCTACTTTACAAACATAGCCACCTTCCTCACTGGTTCTCAACCTGGTTCTCAACCTGGACACATGATTAAAAACCCGAACTGTCTGGGTGAATCCTGGACAGGTGCCAACCCTAGAGGGTACACCCATTCTATTCCATTTATTAGCAGGTGGGGAGGGGGCGCAGTTCAGCATGCTCGCCCTGGGCGCTGGAGAAACCTCTCCCAGTACTGTCTGATATGCTCGGGAGCCTTTTCTATAGGATATTCTTGATGAATGAATTTTAATTGGGTAGGTTGCCAGGTCTTTCCTCAACCCTCCTCTTTTGCAAAAAGTGATAACACATGCTTTGGCCAATCAGGGCACAGTGAATAGCTGGTTGTTATGAAGCCGGGCTTAACAACTGATGAGTCATCAGCTGTCAATGGGCTTCCCCGCTGACAGCTCAATAAAAGAAAAAAACATTGCTAGCAATAAAAAAGTGGAAAAAAAGAGGAACCCCACACCAAACCCCCCCCCCCCCAAATCCATACCAGACCCTTAACTGAACATGCAGCCCGGCAGGCCAGGAAAGGGGGGGTAGCGAGTGAGCACCCCCCATCACATACCTGGTGAAAACTGAAATGTTGTGGAGACCTCTCTTGCACCCCCCACCTAACACTCCTGAAGGTGGAGACAGAGTGTCAAGGCAAGGAGTGGCACCGGTGCTGTAGCAACTGGCTGGCGATTTCCACTCTGTAGGTGGTTAGAGCTGGTAGTCGCAGACCTTGAAACAGGATGCAGGAGCAGCTTGGCATGAGAGCGTGGGACGGAAGCAGAACCAGGAGACGAGCAGCAGTCAGAGGCAACCGGGCAGCGAGGCACCGAATCAGCAGGCAAAGAAAGTCCAAGAGATAGGCCAAGGCCAGGTTGTTAACAGCCAGGCAACGTGGTACAGAGTCAGCAGGCAGATCAGATACAGTAAACAAGCCAAGGTAGGAGTCGTAGGTAAAAGAGCTAGAGCGAGAGCAGAGGTGAAGTCCAAAGGCAAGCCGGGTCATACACGAGTAAGCAGGTACAGCAGATCACGTCCTAAGAACAAAGGAACGAGCTGAAGTCTTCACCAACTGCTCACAGTGATAGACCAGTTTATATTGGCCACTGGGCACCCAGTGCTAACTGGTATGTGCAGGAATGCGCAAGTGCACACGACTATGAGCACGATGAACTGGCTCTGCATAAATTACTTTGGTCCTTCGCTCATCAATATTAGCACTGTTGCAATGTGTTCGAGCATGAGCCCGCTCTGGCCATTTGGTGCTAGAACTCCTATTTACCTTACACCCCCCCACCACCTGAACCATACCAGGCCACATGCCCTCAACATGGGGGGCTGCTTTAGCCATGTTGATGGGGACAGGGGTCTCTTTCCAACAACCCTGGGTGCTGATTGTTGGGGTATGCGGGCAGGAGGGGGGCTTATCGTAATCTGGTCCTGGTCCCCCTGCCATGTGAATGAGTATGGGGTACATAGTACCCCTACCCATTCATCAAAAAAGTGTCAAAAAGTAATAAAAAAAAAACAGACACAGTTTTTGACAATTCCATTATTAAGAAATTTTGTTGGTGTTCCCCAATGTAGATCCATCATCAATCACGACGCTGCTGCTACCCATGTCCGGAAAAAACAAATGCTCTGCTGTCAACTCAGGTAAACCGCCAAATGTCTGGTTTGCCGTTTTACAGTTCTTATATAGGTAAGGGGCAGAGCCATCTGGCGACATCACCTGGTGGCACCGCCCCGCTTGTGACGTTAACGACCAACCGGTGCATGCTGGGTCAGTGACGTCAGAAGCAGTGGCGGCTGGTGAAGTTTTAGGATGGGGGGGCGCAAGACCCCGCCCATCCACGGTTGGCCCCTCCCACTTCTCATAAGCCACACCCAGAATTTGTAGAATGATATTGGCGTGTATCCAGAATTTCATTGTCCTGCAAATACAGTAGCTGTGTACATAGACATACTGTACTAACATTATCTATGTATCCAGAAATACAGGGTTATGTATAGGCATACCTGTGTATAGGCGTATCATTGCCCCAGAATTGCAGAGAGCTGTATAGAAACTGTATATATTAAAACAGTAGTGTAACATTGTAGCTGTGTATTCAGAATTACTGAGTTCTATATGTATAGGTGTAACATTATTCAGGATTACAGACTTCTGGATAGACACATCTGTGTGTATATATGTGTACCACTACCCAGGATTGCAGAGTGCTGTATAGATATATACTGTGTATTTATAGGTATACCATTATTCAGGATTGCAGACTTCTGTATAGCTATCTATGTATAGATGTGATATTATGCAGGTTTTGCAGACTCACATGGATTGCAGAGTGCTGTATTGATATCTATATGTATAGGTGTACTATTATCCAGGATTGCAGAGTGCTGTATATATATCTATGAATAGTATATATAGATATATATATATATATATATATACACACAGCACTCTGCAATCCTGGATAATAGTACACCTATACATAGATAGCTATACAGAAGTCTGCAATCCTGAATAATGGTATACCTATAAATACACAGTATATATCTATACAGCACTCTGCAATCCTGGGTAGTGGTACACATATATACACACAGATATGTCTATCCAGAAGTCTGTAATCCTGAATAATGTTACACATAGGTGTGCTGTTGCTCTCCTGTGGCCATTCCTCCGCAAAGCACATTACAGGGAGGACAGGTCAGAGTGGCCAGTGAAGTGTGAACAATAGGTTTTGGCAGACCAGATTTCTAGATTTCCTGGGCAGATTAGAAAAACCTGTCAGTTTGTGGGAAAAGCCCACCATGGACAAGTGACAAAACAAGTGCCCCTCCCCCCACTAATCATTGCCATTGAGCAGAAAGCAACCTTCCTGGAAAGGCAATATGACAAAGGTCCAAATTCTTCAGGGGTTACATATCCTGGCAGGTCTACTTTAATATAGCAAGTCAATGCAACAACCACTCAGCTCTTGCACCTCATTCAATTAAATCTGGAGAGGACTCCACCATGCACTGACTTAACCCATAATCTTCATTGTAAAATTCAGTTTGCTTCTGTGTTGCCCCAGAGCCACAACAGTCTGCATTTCTGAGCCTTCAGATTTCACCCTCATCTGTATTTCAGCAATGCTTCAGATGATCAAGACACACGGCATCTAGAGTTCAGAGACACCCACTCAGTATCCAAAGTCCACACTTTTCCCCCCCAACAGCTAACGTCACATCTCAATTAGGGCAAGGTCCAGTCACAGCTGGCTGCAAGCAGGAAGTGGGACACGATCCCATGTATGCCCAGGACCCGCACACACACCCGAAGCCCACTTACCTGACTGTGTGCTCCTCTCCGGTGTTCTCCGCAGCCGCTCCTCTCCTGCACACCGCTCTACTCCTCTTACTTCCTGTTTCCTCTCTCAGGTGAAATGGGAGAGAGAAGACAGGAAGTGACATCTGAGTCAACTCAGATGTCAATCAAACTGCCCGCCCGGCCGTAGTAACACATACTACAGCGCCGGGCGGAAGCTACTCAGCGCTTCAGAAAGCGCCCTGAGGCGGGCTAAACGCCCGCAAATGAAGCGCCACGCCTGCAATCTCATGATTGCATTGGCGTGGCGTTTCCCAGCGTGCACTGTGACCGGCGCTCGAGCACTTCCTTAAAGAACTTTTTTTTTTTTTTTAAAGGGGCAGTTTTAAAACTTTTTTTTTTTTTTACATTTTTTTTTTTTTTTTTTTTTTGTGACCACACAGGGGGGGCGGCGCCCGGGCGCCCCCTATGGACGGGCCGCCACTGGTCAGAAGGGACGGTGCCACCAGGTGAGGTTGCCAGGTTCTATACACGGTACAGGCAGACTAATTCCGTGTACACATGGCCCGGACTTTTTGTTGGACTGATCACCGAAAGACTTTGACAGAGTTCCGCCGAAACGGACTTGTCTACATACAATCACACCAAAGTCCGATGGATTTGACCGCGATGACCTAAAACCGGACTAGAATAAGGAAGTTCATAGTCAGTAGCCAATAGCTGCCCTAGCGTCGGTTTTTGTCCTTCAGACTACCATACAGACGAACTGATTTTTCAACCGGACTCGAGTCCATCAGAAAGATTTGAAACATGTTCTAAATCTAAAGTCCATCTGATTTTTAGACAGCAAAGGTCTGGTGCCCACACATGGTTGAATTGTCCAACGGATTTGTTCCGTTGGACCTTTGCTGTCAAGGTCCGGCCATCTGTACATGGCATAAGGGGACCCACCAGACATGATACTTAACTGCTTGGCGACCAGCCGTCATCATTAAACTGTGGCAGGTTGGCATGGCTGCACAAACCGCCGTAGGTGTACGTTGGGCACTTTAAGAGCTATAGTTGCCCGCGATGCTGGAGTCGGTGCTCATGGCCGGCGGTCGGGATATGCGCTGGCGGCCCGTGATTGCTCCTCAGAGAGCCAGAACGGGTATTGGTCACTGTAAACAGACAGATCCCTGTTCTGACAGATACTGTAAGTAGAGAGAGATCTGCTGTTCCTAGTGATTAGGAACAGCGATCTCTCTCCTCCTCCAGTCAGCCCAACCCCCCGCCATTGACATTTATACAGTAATCAGTGTCTATTTATAGCACCGATCACTGTATAAATGTCAATGGTCCCAAAAACTGTTAAAAGTGTCTGACCTGTCCGCCGCAGTCCTGCTAAAAAAAATATGTTTTGGTCCTCGAAACGCGTTGACCAGAAATGAAATTCTTCTTCAATTTTGAACAATTAAAATAGTCTTTGACCCTCACCTTTTGGTTTTTGATGCTCCTTTCTATATTCTTGTGGAATTCATATGGAATTTAGAACAATTAAAAGAATCTTTGACTCTCGGCTTTTGGTTTTGGTTCTCCTATCTATATTTCTGTAGTTTCGGCAACGTTTTCCTCTATGCATTTTTGTGAGTCAAACCTCACACAGCCGTTTTTAAATCTCCTCCAAGACATAGCGTGTATGTGAACAGGAGCCATAGATCGGAATAAAGAGCTGATAAAATGCAAAGTACTTTTTGTCGTGAAGATTTTATTATCATCTCGCTCCCTCCGCTTTTGCGTCACTTACGGCTTTGTTTTATCGCTTTGTGTCATTGTTTTTATTTTGCCTTTATCACTGTTAACACAATTTTGTATTCTTTCTCGATCCTCTGCCATAATTCCTGATTTAGCCCTAATTACATCTGAGCCGGCTGCTTCGTAGCGACATAATGATTTTGTGATAGCGGCTTGTCAATATCAACGCTCCGCGCCATCTTTTATAAATTGCTTAATGGCGTTCTGGAATATTGCATACCGGAGAAAGCCATAAAGCAGTAATGGCTTTATTTTGTCATCGCGATTTGTCTCTGGAAAGTGAAGGAAGATTGTTTAATGTGTGATGTCACCACAAATAAATTAAAAGGGTGAATAAGGGTTCGTTTTTTCTCTCTAAGTTCCCTTCTCCTTTTTTTTTTTTTTTTTTTGGTTCTTTAAATCGGGGAGAGAATTTTGAGTGTAATGTATTCAGCCCCCGCTGGGTTTTGTGAAATACGGTGCCGACAGAGACCATCCTGATTAAGTTGCATTTAAAAAGGATTTTTCATCTTCTATTGGCATTTCCAAATGTAGAGAAATCTGCTGCTTTGACCAAACAAAAAGCCTGTTCGATTCTTCATTTTGTAATAAAAGAGAAATTCTTGAAGAGCTTGAAGGGACCGGGCTGTAATAGTCTCTTTGCAGTTTTTTGTAGTTAATTATATACATATATACACACACACTATATATATATATATATATAAATTTATTATTTTATTTTATATATATATATTGTGGCAGCACGCAGGTAAAATCACCTGGTTGTATTCAGGATGGGAAATATGTGTGTCCTAGATTCAGGCTTTATGCAGACTTTTACAATTAGAGGGGAAGAGTTAATGAGCCCAGCTGTAGTAAGTGGGCTCATTAAGACCTCTACAAAAAACCCCAGCATGCATAGGGAGATGCTCCATCCTGGAACCAGTTTTGTGTGTATAGACTGGGGAGTCTGAGATCTGTTCTGTGCGGTGAGTTAACGCCTGTGTGGCAAACCCCTACAATAGAGACAGGGACTGGGGCAGCACAAGGCTGCACCCAGTTGTTAGATAGGGAGTCTACGTGTGTAGTTAGAGGTCAAGCTGACCAGGATTTATTTTCTTGTTTTATTTTGTTTGGCTGTTATATGTATCACTGCATGTAGCCTAAATAAACCGGATCTTTTGTTTTTTGCACCTACACCGCTGTCTGCTGTGCCTGACTTTGTGTTGTGAACCCGTCCAGGGGGTCACACACACCCGCTACCGAGCGAACCCCCTCACAATATATATATATATATATATATATATATATATATATATATATATATATATATGTATATATACACATACACTATTATATTTTATATATATGTATATATATATGTGTAAATACACACACACACACACACACACACATATACATACACACACACACACACACACATATACATACACTATATTACTAAAAGTATTGGGACGCCTGCCTTTACACGCACATGAACTTTAATGGCATCCCAGCCTTAGTCTGTAGGGTTCAATATTGAGTTGGCCCGCCCTTTGCAGCTATAACAGCTTCAACTCTTCTGGGAAGGCCTTCCACAAGGTTTAGGAGGGTGTCTATGGGAATGTTGGACCCTTCTTCCAGAAGGGCATTTGTGAGGTCAGGCACTAATGTTGGATGAGAAGGCCTGGCTCACAGTCTCGGCTCTAATTCATCCCAAAAGTGTTCTATATCGGGTTGAGGTACAGCTCAGTCAAGTTCCTCTACCCCAAACTCGCTCATCCGTGTATTTACAGACCTTGCTTTCTGCACTGGTGCGCAGTCATGTTGGAACAGGAAGGGGCCATCCCCAAACTGTTCCCACAAAGTTGGGAGCATGAAATTGTACAAAATATCTTGGTATGCTGACCCCCTAAGAGTTCTCTTTACTGGAACTGAGGGGCCAAGCCCAACTCCTGAAAAACAACCCCACACCATAATCCCCCATCCACCAAAATGATTTGGACCAGTGCACAAGGTAAGGTCCATAAAGACATGGATGAGCGAGTTTGGGGTGGAGGAACTTGGTTGGCCAGCACAGAGTCCTGACCTCAACCCTGTAGAACACCTTTGGGATGAATTTGAATGGAGACTTGGAGCCAGGCCTTCTGATCCAACATCAGTGCCTGACCCCACAAATGTGCTTCTGGAAGAATGGTCAAACATTCCCATAGATGTAGTGACTTTTCTTCCCTGGAACATGGTTTTTGAATAAACTATGGCAGGACAATAACTTTGTTCAGGTGAAAACCTGAAAATACGTTTGGAAAAAAGTCTGGATGAGGGAGTAACACCACTCTGTTCTCATGAGTAATCAAATATGGCTCTTTACAAGAAAGAGCAGCCAATTCTGACACCCTCCTTGCCGAGGATATAGCAACCAAAAATACCAGCTTCCTTGTCAGAAGGACTAAGGGAATATGCTGTATAGGTTCAAATGGCTGTTTTTGTAACACTGACACAACTAAAAGGTGATTTAACTGGCGGATAAATCAGCATTACCCCTTGCATAAAACCAGGGACTAAAGAATGCGTAGCAAGCGGTCTTTGAAATATATTTAATAAGGCTGGGACTTGGCCCTTAATAGTGCTCAGGGCCAACTTCATCTCTACGCCTAATTGTAGAAAGGCAAGAATTCTGCCTATGATATATCTCCGAGGGTGTCAACCCCTGGATTCACACCAGGAAACATAAGCCTTCCAAACTCTATAATATATAGTCCTGGAAGCTGGCTTCCTTGCATTAATCAAAGTTGAGATAACTGACCCGGAAAGCGCACGTTTCTTCAGAATGTGGGTTTCAATAGCCAGGCCGTCAAACGTAGCGTTTTCGTAAAGTAGGATGAAAGATCGGCCCCTGTGAAAGCAGGTCAGGCCTTAGTGGGAGGGGCCATGGACCCTTCACTGCCATCTTCATGATTTCTGCGTACCATGACCTTCTGGGCCATGCTGGTGCTACCAGAATTACTGGCTTTCTTTCCAGCTTGATCCTGCAAAGAAGTCATGGCAGCAACGGAATAGGGGGAATGCATAGATTAGTGAGACCATGAGAACTGATCCCACGGGGTCACCAACACATCTGTTCTGCATGCAAATGGATCCCTTGTCCTGGACACAAAGTTGACTAACTTCATGTTGAATCTGGATGCTAGAAGATCTACGTTCGGGGTCCCCCATCTTTGGCAAACAGCTCGAAAGACGTCGGGGTGAAGAGACCATTTCCCTGGGAATAACTGCTGGCAACTTAAGTAGTCTGCCTGCCAATTCTCTACTCCTGGGATGAAAACTGCCGAAACGCATGGGACATTCTTTTCTGCCCACGTTAGAATATGGTTCACCTCGCTCTGAGCTGAGAGACTCTTGGTGCCGCCTTGGTGATTGATATAAGCCACAGCCATGGAATCTTTACATTGGATCCTGACAGGACAATTCTTTAACCTGGAGGTTCAGGTTTTCGAAGCCAGACACACTGCCCGAATCTCCAGGATGTTGATGGGCAGGGTTCTTTCGGATTTTGACCGCTGAGCCCTGGACAGTCGTTTTCTCTACTGAGAGGCTGGCATCTGTCATTACTACCTTCCAGATAATTGGTCTGAAGGATTTACCTTTCAGCAGAATTCTGGGTTAGTAACCACCAACTGAGGCTTTGGGACACTCTTGGGGACAGCTGCATTGGCAAGTCCAAAGCTTGTAGGCGCTAAATATATGCTGCCACAATAATCAAATGAAAAGTGAGAGCAAAGAAACAACATATATATTAAAAAAGGATATAGGAAACCCTATACAATGTATTCATATAACCCAAAAAAATTTAAATACATAAACATGAATCCCAAAAATGTGATGAACACAGGAATCCAAATCAGATGTGACCATGAAAATCCCACCGCAGTGCAAATCCCACCACCTTAAGAAGCGCAGGCTTACCGGATGGAAATGACCCGAATAGACATATATCTAAGGGGTCGAAAATCACTTATGATTCCAAATACTGAGGCACTGCTTCAGCGTTCTGTGGTTGTATGGATCCCAAGACAAATGATTCCAATTGAACCTCATTGTATTATGGTATGTAACCTATATAAGGCAGTGTAGCAGTGGTAGTAGTTCACCCCAGATGATGACCCATAGGTCGAAACGCGTCGGTAAGACTCTACCACTGCCTATTTTATCTAACATGTTCGCTATTAACTACTGGAATGTGAGTTTGATATTTTATTTTTATTAAAAAAAAAATTAAAAAACGTTATTACACCATCCTGGCTTTATCCTTCCATTATATGTCCGGGTTGACGTCGGAGCTGTCTCTTTAAAAGCTATTACCATATACAGTCTAATACATTGAAAGAACCATTTGTCTTGGGATCCATACAACCACAGAACGCTGAACCAGTGCCTCAGTATTTGGAATCATAAGTGATTTTCGACCCCTTAGATATATGTCTATTCGGGTCATTTCCACCCGGTAAGCCTGCGCTTCTTAAGGTGGTGGGATTCGCACTGCGGTGGGATTTTCATGTTCACATCTGATTTG
Organism: Lithobates pipiens; assembly: GCF_037356315.1. NCBI lineage: Eukaryota > Metazoa > Chordata > Amphibia > Anura > Ranidae > Lithobates > Lithobates pipiens. The sequence goes on along the minus strand of NW_027507764.1, from coordinate 22,104,638 downwards.
GATTCCTGTGTTCGTCACATTTTTGGGATTCATGTTTATGTATTTATTATCACAAAATATGGACTCCACTTAATGATTATTTGTGTTTACATTTCACCATTTGTGTTTATATTTTCTGTGTTTATATTTTACAAATTTTTTTTGGTTATATGAATACCCTGTATAGGGTTTTCTATATCCTTTTTTAATATATATGTTGTTTCTTTGCTCTCACTTTTCATTTGATTATTGTGGCAGCATATATTTAGCACCTACACTTTATGTTTAATATCTTTGTGGCTAAAAAATCCTAGTTTTAGCGTGTTGGCAGCTTTTTCCTATATATTCGGTACTGCGCAGTGTTATTGTATGTGTATATAAGTCCAAAGCTTGGATTGTTTTGTTCCAAGCAGACAGGATACTGTTATGCAACAGTCTCAAATGGAACTGGGCATAGGGAACTGCTTTGAATGAAGCTACCTTTCCTAACAACCTCATGCAAAGGCCAATTGAGGGTTTTCTTTTCAACCTGACCATCCGCACCAGCTCTCATATGGAGCTGATCTTTGCCGGAGGAAAGAACACCCATTCCTGGGCTGTGTCTATGATCAGGCCCAAATACTCCAGCCTTCTTAATGGCTTTAAGGAGGACTTCTTTAGGTTGAGAATCCAACCCAGACTTTCCAGGTAACTGCTTGTAAAGCATACACTTTGCTCCAAGCAAGCCACTGACTGGTCTGTGCTGTTGTTCTACTTCGAACCGCAGAAACCTCTGGTGAGCAGGAAATATAGGGACACGCAAATATGCATCTCTGATGTCGATGGACGGATGCCAGAAGTTCTCCTCCTTGTAATCTGGAAACTATTGACTTGATCGACTACATGCAAAAGGAGCGGATCTTAAGGAACTGATTTAGATTCCTTAGATCTAGAAGGGGCTGACACCCCCATTTGGATTTGGTACCATAAACAGATTTGAGTAAAACCCCAAACCTCGCTCTTCTGTGGGGATCTGTATGTTCACCTCCTGAGCCAATAACCGGTCTAATGTTTGAAACAGGGACTGCCTTTTCCCTAGATCCTTGGGAACATTTGATCTGAGAAAATGAGATGGTGGAAACTCCTGGAATTCTAGTTTGTATCCTAGAGACACCGTGCAGAGAACCCATCTGTCCTGATCTTCCCTATGCCAGACTTCTGAGTATTTCAGAAGTCTTCCCCCTACCCTGGTGAGGGGGGACACCTCTTCATGATGAGGCTTTGGTATTCTGCTTTGCAGATTTGCGGCCCCAGGTTTTCTTTTGTGCCTGGGTCTAACCCTGAGATCTTCCTCTGGAGTCTGACGGCGGGGGCCGTCGCCCCTGCCTAGAGGTGGATGACCCTGGCACAGGAGAAAAAGTCAGTTTAAATGAAGGACGTTTATACTTTCTTTTGACTGGCAAAAGACTACTCTTTCCACTGGAAATCGTCTGGATGTATTTAGCCAAATCGTTGCCAAATAGTCGCTCCCCATGAAAGGGAAAACTAGTCAGAAGCTTTTTACAAGGTGCTTCGGCTGACCAATTTTTTAACCAAAGGGTGCTACGCATGTGTACTAGCACAACCGCAAGGTGGGATGCCTGGTGAATAGAAACTTTCATAGCGTCTATAGCAAAACATAAAGCTTTTGGTAGTTCGGCCAACTCACGGGCCTGTTGTGCAGGGACCTCTTTAAGAGCATCTGTAAACTGGTCCTTCTGAGGACTGACAGATGCCTATTGCGGTGACCGCAGGTTGAGTAAGGCTTCATGCACACGAGATGCTGTTAAACGCGTGTTCAGATGCAGTTGGACACTTTTTTCAACTGCCCCTGAACTCATTCAATGTTATCCTATGTGTCCATGTACACAGTCTCGTTTTTTGCAGTTTTTATGCAGTTGCGTTTAACCTCGTTTTTCCAGAAGCAAAAAAATGGGTTCAGACGCAAAAGTTTCCACGTTTCAGATGCAAAACACGGTAAAATGCGGCAAAACGCCGCCACCGCGTTTTGCCGCGTTTTTGTTTATAAGTATTTTTAAAGGTCACCTATTTTTTTTTACATTAAAAATCTCAAAAATGATTGCAAATGATGAAAAACCATTAAAAAAATATTTTAAACAATTGCAATTGCAAGTGGACAATCCACAACTTATGGCAAGTGACATGGCAGGTGGCAAGTGACGTGGCAAGTGCACAATCCACAACTTGTGGCAGGTGACCTGGCAAGTGGACAATCCACAACTTGTGGCAGGTGACCTGGCAAGTGGACAATCCACAACTTGTGGCAGGTGACCTGGCAAGTGCACAATCCACAACTTGTGGCAGGTGACCTGGCAAGTGGACAATCCACAACTTGTGGCAGGTGACGTGACAAGTGACGTGGCAAGTGGACAATCCACAACTTGTGGCAGGTGACCTGGCAAGTGGACAATCCACAAATTGTGGCAGGTGACGTGGCAGGTGACGTGGCAAGTGGACAATCCACAACTTGTGGCAGGTGACGTGACAAGTGACGTGGCAAGTGGACAATCCACAACTTGTGGCAAGTGACGTGGCAGGTGACGTTTCAAGTGACGTGGCAAGTGGACAATCCACAACTTGTGGCGGGTGACGTAACAAGTGACGTGGCAAGTGACGTGGCAGGTGACGTGGCAGGTGATGTGGCAAGTGGACAATCCACAACTTGTGGCAGGTGATGTGGCAAGTGACACGCTAAATACAAGTACACTGCTGCTCTCACAGCTGCTGCTACTCACTCTGGTCTCACAAAATTGCTGAAATAGTTAATAATACTGTTTTTTGAGCTGGGGAGGGTCTATGATGTTAGCTTAACTAAACGCTTCTAGGCGTAAACGTGGTAAAACGCTGCTAAATCGCGGTAAAAATCGCGGCAAAACGGGCGTTTCTAAACGCCGGTTTCAGCTTTTAAAAACATGTGTCCAGCAGAGTTTGCATCTGCATCTCGTGTGCATGAAGCTAACAGTCCCTGCCAAGGAAAAAGAGGATTTTAATAGAAATTCCAACTTTTTATCTGTTGAATCTTTAAGCATTTGAGCATTGTCTACTGGACAAGTCAAACTCTTATGCACACTGGAAATTGCAGTATCAACTGCTGGAACTTTCCATCTTTTGGTGAATTTTCCTCTATGTCAGGGATATGCAATTAGCGGACCTCCAGCTGTTGCTAAACTACACGTCCCATCATGCCTCTGCCTTTGGGTCTCATGCTTGTAGCTGTCAGAGTCTTGCTATGCCTCATGGGAATTGTAGTTCTGCAACAGCTGGAGGTCCACTAATTGCATATCCCTGCTCTATGGGGTAGAGAACTGAGAATCTCTTTGGAGGGAGAAAATGCCTATCCGGATGATCCCATTCGGCATAAATAAGCTTCTCTAGTAATGCATGGACAGGAAACGTATGTATAGGTTGTGAAGGTTTCAAAGAACCCAAGGAAGAAACTGGACTTTCAGTTGACTCTGTTAGGGGTAGCATGAAAGTGGAGCGAACCGTCTCTGTAAGGATTTGTACCTCAGATTGTGAAGCTGAATCAGCAACTGTTTCCTCCACAATAATCGGCTTGCTTTTCCCTCTCGATCGTGTGAAGGTAATACCTCATCCTGTCCCCACTCTTCGCCTGATAAAGGGTTTGGAGTGGGAGAGAAGGATCTTGCACGCTTCCTATCCCCTTGGATGGAGGGTGCGATTAAAGCTGCTAATCTTCCTTCTAAGCCCTGCAGGGCAGAGGAAAAAGCATCTTCAGTCACGTATACAGGGGCTGAAGTCTGAGAAGCAGTTGCACCACCAACAGGTTCCAGTGACTCACCCTGGCTTGCCTTGTCTGGATGACAATATGGAGGCACGACTGGAGTTCCCTGGGGGTGGAGTTTTTGGAACCTTAGCGGTAGCTTTAGAAGTCATAGTGCAAAGCACAAACCCAGAGGCACTCAGGAAAATCATTTGTTGAGCAATAGTTTAGAAAACAATGCTACCATAAAGATCAGCTCTGATGCTGAATAACAATTGTGTTTCCTGTACTGGAAATGCCTTATACACCCCTCACGTGAGCCAGTACTCCTGTGTCCTCACGTGTGTCAGACTTCCTCTCCTGCAGGGATTGCTCTAATGCCGCGTACACACGTTCGGACTTTTTCGATCGTGTGTGGGCTCCAGCGGGCTTTTTCTTCCCAAAAGTCCGGCGGACCTAGAAATAAGACTGGCTTCAAATTTGTCCACCGCACTCGGCTTTTAGCGAACAATCCGTTTGTCTGTATGCTAGTCCGACAGACTAAAACCAATACTTGGGCAGCTATTGGCTACTGGCTATGAACTTCCGTATTCTACGTCATCACGTTCGAATCCGTCTGACTTTTGGAGTGATCGCGTGTGGCCAAGTCCGTTCGTTTGAAAGTCCAGCGGACCTCAGCTGCAAAGTCTGTGGGATTGTCCGCCGGACCTTGTCCGTCAAAGTCTGGTCGTGTCTACGCGGCATTAGAATTACTGATAAGAGAGCGTCTGTCCTTTTAAAAAGCCTCAGGTGAGCCTGATCTGGCTTTTGTCAGCGTTTCGCCCCTCAGTGCGTGGGCCGTGTGCTCCACGAGGACGCTACGTCACGCACATGGCGCTGGCTATTAGCTGGACCACGCCCCTCTCTAATACCCGCCCCCCTCCCTTTTACAAAACAAAACTAGTCTGCACGCAAAACAGCATTTGGGTCTGCAACCCAAAGGAGGAGGCTGCGAGCGCCGTCTGGCTTTACCAGAAGGGCGAGTGTACTGTAAGCACAACAGTCGGTGCTGCCTGTCCCAACATCCCTTGCTGGACATGTCACATAAAAGAAAGTTTTTATATATACAAGCAGTATGTGTAAAGCTGCCACCACACCTCCTTTAATGGTAGAGGCCGTTTTATACATAAAAAATGTAAAAACGACTGCTGTCCCCCCACTTAGTTTCATCTGAAGAGGAAACCGCTGACTACTGGGACCACACATGCTGCTACAGCCAGGACACAGAAGCTTGTATCAAGGTATGTGTAATATACTCCCTCTAAGTGGAGGTTTTTGAGGCATACAAGTGATATATATGGAAGAAAAGGCATAGGTGGACTTTTTACAGTTCCTAGGCTTCTTCCCTTACCTTATCCTTGCTGCAGGATACTGCTGAAAAACAGACAGATCCAAACTTCGGCCATCATGGTGGGCAGCGTAGTTAAACCTTAGAAGACCGGGTCCCTTTTAACCCCCCTGACGGTTTTCCCGAGTCAGACTCGGGGTGGATTTTCTATACCATTAGCGGTATCCCCGAGTCAGACTCGGGACTGCATCGCTGGATCCAGGAGGAGGAATACTCACCTTCTCCCTCGGATCCAGCGTCGTCTCCCCGCTGTACGAGCGAGCCGTGTCTCGCTCGATCTATCACATCGGCGATCTCCGTGCCCTGCGAGCGTTGCGACGCACGGGCACGGAGATCGGCGCCAAATTCAAAAAGTGAAACACACAGTATACATACAGTATAATGTAATCTTACAGATTACATTGCTGTATGTAAACATTTCACATCCCCTTTGTCCCTAGTGGTCTGCCCAGTGTCCTGCATGTAGTTTTATATAATAAAAGCTGTTCTTTATACCTGGAAACTGGAGATTGTCCATAGCAACCAAAACTGTCACTGTACATCAAAAATGATTTTAGAGCAGCTAGAAAACAGCGATAATAAATTAGAATCACTCGCAGAATTGAGCGATAGCGATTTGTGGGGAGATTCGTCATCAAATACTGAAAAGTAATGACAGTGACAATTCTGCAACTGAGCAAATTTCAGTGTTTTTGATGTGATTACATTATTGAATAATTTTTATTATTGTTATATTATTATTTGGTACAATTATTTATAATTATTTCTTATATTATAATTTATGATTTAATTTTTCAAACTTTATCATACCCGGGATGTCTGCTAGACTCTGGTTTGGACAGATTTAAGAGAGTTATTCCTAAGAATTGCAGGACTACAATATAAAACGCCAAATTTTCATGCAAAATAATGGTACCGCTTTTAGCACCTAAAATCCGAAATAATGGTACCGCCAGGGAGGTTAATAGGGGTTCCACTCCTTTGGACCTGTATAGCACCCCACAGGACAACTTTAGGTAATGTAGCAAGACCAAAAAGAGTCCTGGTTCCTAGGGTCCAGCCCTCAAAGAGAAGCATTACAGGCAAAACCTCATTCTTTTATGCGAGGCCCAGGTACCATACTGTGGCCACAGTGGCGTGGGTGGATCCGGTTGTGGAGGTTTAAAGCCAACACGGATCCCTCCTGGAGCTCCTCAGAGCACATCTTCAGTCGTGACCAACACCTTAGACCAGGGGTCTCAAACTGGCGGCCCTCCAGCTGTTGCAAAACTACAAGTCCCATCATGCCTCTGCCTGTGGCAGTCATGCTTGTAACTGTCAGCCTTGCAATGCCTCATGGGACTTGTAGTTTCGCAACAGCTGGAGGGCCACCAGTTTGAGACCCCTGCCTTAGACACTGGCGAAAAAACTGAGGTACTCCTGGAAGGAGGAGGGGTTATATAGAGGAGTCAATGTCCTGTATTGGGTATAGCAGCGTCAACACCTGAAGGTGGCCTATAACCCATTAAGTAATTACTTAAGGCTCTGTGTCCCATGATGTGCGATAAAGAAAAATGATATAAATTTCATTTTGGTACAGCGTTGCACAACCGCGCAATTACCACTTAAAGTAGCACAATGCCGAATAGCAAAACATGGCCTGGTTATAAAGGGGGTAAAACCTTCCAGAGCACAAGTGCTTAAACAGGCTACTGAGTGCCAACAGTCAATTCAAACATGCCAACACTTCCACGGTCCTTGTCCTGTACACAGGTCTGTGGACAATGTCATGTGCATGCACAGATCTTCAGAGAAGAAGACAAATTCAGTTTTGGTTGGCTGCTGCCATCTGGGCTTTCCAGAGTGTTATGCCGCGTACACACGACCGGACTTTCTGGCAGAAAAGGTCGGGCGGTCTTCCCGACGGAGTTCCAACCGAACGGACTTGCCCACACACGAACAGACCAAAGTCTGTTAGTTTTGAACATGATGATGTATGACGGGACTAGAAAAGGAAGTTCAATAGCCAGTAGCCAATAGCTGCCCTTGTGTCGTATTTGGTCCGTCAGACCAGCACACAGACAAATGGTTTTCCCGATAGAAATTGATTCAGTCGGAAAGATTTAAAACATGTTCTATTTCTAGGTCCGTCTAAATTTTTTGAAGAAAAAAAATCGGAATATCCCACACACGATCGGAATATCCAATGGAATGATTCTGTCTGACCTTTTCTGCCTTTTGTGTACGCGACATTAGCTCTAATGTGTCAGCAGCACCACATAACCACCATCAGTGGCCCTGGTGAAGAACGGGCACACCAGAGATTGTACCCCTGCACAGTGCTATACTATAGCACAGTTGGCACTTGGAGCAGATTATGTTTTATTACCCCCCCCCAGCATCTCCTAGTTGGCACTTGGAGCAGATTATATTTTATTACCCCCCCCCCCCCCAAGCATCTCCTATATACAGGGCCATCTTAAAGCAAGGGAACTCCTGGGCACTGCCAAGGGACCCCAGGCACATGGGGGGGGGGGGGCACAATAATCTTGTATTACTTCATACTTGCCAACTGTCCCAGATTTGCTGGGACAGTCATGCTTTTTAGTAAACTGTCCCGATATGGTCGTGTCCCGGGAAGCGTCCCAGAACCTAGACTGTGCCCTCCTGATCCCAGTAATGTGCCCTCCTGACCCCGTCCCATATTGTGCCCTTTGTGATAACTAGCCTTTGATTTATAGAATGTTTTCTTTTTGTAAAATCGATTTTGTTGAACGTACTAATGAATACATGCTTAATTCTATCAACCATTTATACATTATTTCTTGAAAGTAGGTGTGTAAATTAAGGCACGCTGGTAGGGGCCCAAGTGCATTACTTTGCACAGGGGCTCATGATGCCATTAAAGCGGGGTTCCACCCTAAAGTGGAACTTCCGCTGATCGGAACCCTCGGAACCCTCCCCCCCTCCGGTGTCACAATTGGCACCTTTCAGGGGGGAGGGGGGTGGAGATACCTGTCAAAGACAGGTATTTACACCCACTTCCCATGGGAGTCTATGCCTCTTCCTGTCCTGCCACGCTGTCTGCTAGGCTTGTGCAATTCCTTTCATAACGAATCGAAATTCGGCCGAATGTTGCATCTTTCGGACATTCGGATGCATCCGAATGTCCGAATAAAAAAAATAACAAATTACAACGAATACGAAAGAAATATAACGAATGTATTTGAATGAATTCGACATGATTCGAAATTATTTCAACCGTATTCGAAAATTATTTCAACTGCATTCGAGTTTCTAGCACCAAGTGACCCCGAGATACATGGCCCTAAAGTTGGGTCACAAAATATTTTCGAATGTGGTTGAAATAATGTCGAATCATGTTGAAATAGAAATTATTTCAACATGATTCGACATTATTTCAACTGCATTCGAAATGATTTCAACATGATTCGACATTATTTCAACCGCATTCGAAAATATTTTGTGATCCGACTTTAGGGCCATGTATCTCGGGATCACTTGGTGCTAGATACTTCAAATTTGGATATGTTGTAGTACTAGCATTATTGTGTTTGCATACCAAATTTGGGGTTTCTAGCTATAAGTGACCCCGAGATATGTGGCCCCAAAATCGGGTCGCAAAATGTTATTAGTTATTAGAGCAGAGAATAACATTTTGCGACCCGATTTTGGGGCCACATATCTCGGGGTCACTTATAGCTAGAACCCCCAAATTTGGTATGCAAACACATTAGTACTAGCACTACAACATATCCAAATTTGGATAGTTTCTAGCACCAAGTGACCCCGAGATACATGGCCCTAAATTTGGGTCACAAAATATTTTCGAATGTGGTTGAAATAATGTCGAATCATGTTGAAATCATTTCGAATTCGGTAGAAATATTTTCGAATTTGGTTGAAATATTTTCGAATGTGGCCGATTTTTCGAATTCGGTAGAAAACTAAACGAAATCCGAAAACGAATTTAAGGAAGTTAACGAATATAACTAAACGAAATTAATGAATTAACTAATTAAAACGAAACGAAACTGAACGAATTTTTTCCTTTTACACATGTCTACTGTCTGCTGGGACACACACGGGTCTCAGAGACAGCGCGGACAATTCCTATTGCGCTGCGCGACTCGCGCATGCGCAGTAGGGAACCGGGAAGTGAAGCCGATTCGCTTCACTTCCTGATTCCCTCACCTAGAATGGTGGCGGCAGCAGCCGAGAGCCGAGCGATCGATCGGCCTCGGCTGCCGGCATCGCTGGAACCCGGGTCAGGTGAGTGTCCATTTATTAAAAGTCAGCAGCTGTAGTATTTATAGCTGAAATTAAATGAATATTAATAATAGTCAGAAAAAAAAAGATTTTGTTTGTCAGATTGTTTTATAGAAAATTATGTTGGTAAAAAAAAAAAATACAATGGAAGATTTATTAGCAGTGCCACAGTGAAGAAAACTGAAATTATCCACATGCCGAATAAAATAAAATACAAGGAATAAATAGCGGTGCACATGGCGTGCCGTGGCAAAACATGGGGATAATAACGGCATGCTAAGCAAAATAAAATTCAGGGATTTAATAGTAGAGCCGTTAGAGCGCTGTGGCACACTGTCAGGATAATAGCGGTGTGCTTTGATAGTGACAGACCCACAGGGGACTAAATTACAGTAATAAGATCCTCCAAACCTTCTACACAATACCTAGGCAAAAAAAAAATGTCCGTCTTAACAATACATGGGCTCTAGATGGATGCTGTATTCATTACACAGTGTAGGGGACCAGAGGGGTGAACAGCCGGTTTAGAGACAGTCCAGTAAAATAAAAATGGCTTTATTCGGCAAACGGGCAAAAAAACAAATAGAAGACACGACAGGCCGTCTTGCCACACAGTTGTGCACACAGGTACAGATCACAGTTCTGCCGCGTACACACGACTGGACTTTTTGACGGACTATTATTTATGTATATATATATATATATATATATATATATATACATACATATATATATATATATATATATATATATATATATATATATATATATATATATATATATATATATATATATATATCATTTTATTTTAATTTCTTCCTCATTAAATCACAAAAGTTGTAATTCTTTCTTTCTCCCTTAGCCAACATTGCCCAGCAAAAATGTACTCCAGCAGTAGCAAGAAAAAAAAAAAAGTTCTCCCAGCAAAACCCCTCACACCCAAAAAAACACCTCCCCCGTAAGCAAAGCCCCCACCAGAAACCCCCCCCAGCAAAACCTCCATTCTCCCAGAACCCCCCACCAGCAACCCCACTTACACCAGTATACTACTTCCGTCCATTAAAATACTTGCCAGACCTCCGCCACAGCCGAGCCCAACAGAGTGTGGGAAGCCCCTCCTAAACTTCCATTTGGCTGTGTTACAAAACACATTACAGCTGAGGAGCAGCTTATGCGAGCCTTCCTTCTCTCTGTGCTACCTCTGTATCTGAGGCCTGATGGGGTTGCCAAGGTGGGTAATATGGCAATGTGCATCGGGTGGAGGGTGCTGTCCAAAGAACACCACCAGTATGACAATACCCAGGTCAGACTGACTCCCCCTAGGCAGGCCCGCTAATAAGGCAGTACAACTGGTCCTTTTGTACTGGGCCCAGGTCTCATCAGCTAAACAGGGGGGGCCTGGGCAGCTTTATGGTTCATTTCTGCCTAAATGAATAAATAGATTTTATTAGACCACACCCCTACTCCTATTTGCTTACCAGGTCTTAAATTACATTTCCCTGAGCCCCATCATGTCAACAAGGGGGCCCAGGTGTTGGGAGCAGAAGAGCGCCTTATTTAAAATTTTCGAGGTATAGGCCGATAGAGTCAGTCAGGGCCGTTTTTAAGGCAGGGCAAAAGGGGCAGCTGCCCTGGGCCCTGCCATTGTTGTGGGGCCCAAAGTGGCTGCCTCATACTTGCCAACTATCCTGGTTTAAATTCCCTCGTCCCCTGAGGTTTTAGTCTTGTGCTGTGTCCCGATATCTCAGTGTGAAGTGCTGCAATTAATGTTGCCCAGCTCTGCCTTATTGTTGTGTAAAGAGGACTCACCTGCAGACCCTACATTTACATATAAATTACCAGCATTCATATGTAAATAGTGGCAGCATTCATATGTAAATAAGGGATATCATTCTCCCCTGCGGTCATATCCACAGTAATCTCTAGCAACCAATGAACAAGCAGAAATCCTGTGCTGTAACCTCTAGCAACTAATCAGTGAGCTGTAATGTGTGCTTTAACCTCTAGCAACCAGTCAGTGAGCGGTAATTATACACTGTAACCTCTGGCAACCAATCGCAATGGCTGCCTCTGATTCAGTAAACAGATTTTGAGTCTAGCTGCTAGATGGGGCCCCAAGAAAAGTTTTGCCCAGGGTCCAATCAATATTAAAGACAGCCCTGGAGTCAGTGCCTCTGTTCCACTGCATATCAGGGGTTAGAGGAGGGGGCCCCATCACGAAGGCTGTATGATTTCTAACAGCAGATATGTATGTAACAATGGGACCCAAAAGTAAAATATAGGTGCAATAGGCAAATTCCAAAGCTAAACTGCAGCGAGCGCTGCCTGGGATGGGAGCTCGTCCTGGCTTCAAGCTTCAATGGGGCAGAACAAATGTCCATAAGCCGCACATCAAACAGATCCATGTGAAGTAATGAATGGCAGCCTCAGCCCGGGCTCCAACCAGACCACACCCCCAATGTGTTTCCGCTTCACCCCCAAAGCCTAATCATGGGGGTGGGAGACCCTGAGGGGTGGAGCGAAACATGTTGGGAGCGTGGCCTGGTTGGAGCATAATGTCGGGCTGCCATTCATGCCCATTCAATGGGCCCACTATACCCCTTCAACAGGACAAGAGGCAAGGGAAAATTTCCAACAAAGCTACAGACGTATGTAAAACAATGATGGGGGCTCTAGCCTTTGTCTACTCAACCCAAAAAAGAGTGTTTTTGCTACTGTCGGAATCCCTCTTGGAGATTTTCCTTCACTTCCTTTCCTAGCAACACCTGTGAGGGCATATATTTCAGCTTGAGCTATTTGATCCTGCTATACAGCAGGTTTAAGCCTTGTACACACGATCGGACTTTCCAACAACAAAACTGTGGAGTTTTGTCCGAAGGTTGTTGGCACAAACTTGTCTTGCATACACACAATCACACAAATGTTGGCCAACAATTACGAAGGTAGTAACGTACTAGACATACTAGGTGGTTTTTCAGCTCTTTAGCGCCACCCTTTGGGCTCCTTCTGCTACTTTCATGTTAGTAGAAGTTTGGTGAGCGTTGATTCGCGCTTTTCTTTTTGCATTTTTCATTTTGCGCTTTTCAGTTGGTTTCTGAACGGCTGTTCGTCAACCAAACATGTTGCGGAATCGGAGGAGATAACATGTTATCTATTAGTGGCCTTGGAGTTATTGCTTATACATTATTTTTTTTGGTTTAATAATGATTTGATTTGTTATATTTTCTATATTTTTAGATGCATAAAATGTACTTTTTGGTTAAGTTCTATTGGCAGATAGCATGTCTAATTTTATGTGTTTTCTTTTTTTAATGCACAATAAAAAAAATGTGTAGAATAATACTTGGCTATGTGTTTTTACTTCAAATGACAGTTTGGGAATAGGTAGTTACATTTAAAAAAAAATACAATGTAAAATTGACAAGGGACACCAACATAGTTGTATCTTTGATCTTAAAAACTACGGGATAATGGTGCTGTGGTAACTTGCCCAAATAATAAAAAAAAAAACATAATAATATTATTCTTGATATCACTAGAATAAAAAGCCTTTGAAAATTTGTTTGCAATAACTCCATCAGTATCACCAGCAAAGCGGCTTCATTATTATCCCATTAAAGAAGAAGAGAATTGTGCGCCGCATTTCCAGATTTCATAATTTGCTGCGTCACGAATGTTGCGAATGCTAGTTTACAAGACCAACCGCTTCCGGCTCGTCCTTGCTTCCGAGCATGCGTGTTTGTACATTGGACTTTTGTCCGACGGACTTGTGTATGCACGCTCGCAAAATCCGACAACACACATTTGTTGGCGGAAAATTTGAAAACCTGCCATCCAACATTTGTTGGTGGAAAAAGTCCACCAACTAATGTCTGATGGAGCGTACACACACGGTTGGACTTTCCTCCACCAACCTCACATCCAACATTTCCCGTTGGAAAATCGGCATTAATACAAACTGGAGAAACTGGAAAATATGAAAATGAAGCAGGAGCTCCATCTGCTGTCTTGATATGAAACTACAGTACATAATATCTACATAAATATTTTAAAAATGTCCTTCACCTTTATAAACAAATTTAATATGTAAAAAAAAAACCTACTATAACTTGTATTATACTTACCGTTATTTATAACCATGTAACTCTCCCCAACCTTTGAGTGAACAGAAGTTCACTTGACTAGATGAAAAATGTCCTCCTTCAGTAGATTACTCTCTCCTACCCAATAAAAATTGAAAGTAATAAGAAACTAAAGAGTCGGGTCAGTGGAGGAAAGCAGACGGGAATCTAGAACTCGCCTTGCTTTACAAACCTCTTCCATTATAATCTAGACGGATGACCAAAGACACAAGTATCTGTGGAGTGCAGTGACAGGTCATCAGTCACCAGCCTGGGGACGTCATCCATGGACACTTCATAATTCTGACATATGGTGTATGTCCCCCGATGGAGTGACTCCTACATTCATAGACCAGGTATCATTAATAAAAATACAACAGCTACATCATGTGCAGCCACCCTCTTCTTATATCATAGATGCCAATGTATGAGTGTAAATTCTCAGAATATTTGAGGTGGCCTCATGTATTATATGTATGGGATGAGGTGGCTGCAAATGGTCCCATTACAACTCTAGTACATGCTGAAGAACCTTCATATCCCCTCTCAAGCGTCTTTTCTCCAGAGAGAATAAGTTCAGTGCTCGCAACCTTTCCTCATAACTAATATCCCCCAGACCCTTTATTAGCTTTGTATTCGCTCCATTTCCAGTACATCCTTCCTGAGGACTGGTGCCCAGAACTGGACAGTATACTCCAGGTGCGGCCGGACCAGAGTCTTGTAGAGCGGGAGAATTATCGTTTTATCTCTGGAGTTGATCCCCCTTTTAATGCCAATATTCTGTTTGCTTTGTTAGCAGCAGCTTGGCATTGCTGAGCCCATCATCTACTAGGACCCCCAGGTCCTTTTCCATCCTAGATCCCCCCCAGAGGTTCTCCCCCCCCAGTCTATAGATTGCATTCATATTTTTGCCACCCAAATGCATTATTTGACTTTTTTCTACATTAAACCTCATTTGCCATGTAGTTGCCCACCCCATTAACCACTTGCCGACCAGCCGCCGTCAGGTCAGCACGATCCCACAAGCCGTCTCAGCTGTACGTCGGTCCCTTTAAGTGGGCTAGCAGGCGTGCGCCCGCTGCACGGTGGGGGTGTGACTGCCAGTCGTGATGATTGCCGGCCACAAGCAATCGCAGGCACGAGAGGCAGAACAGGGATGTGTGTGTGTGTAAAAACACATATTCCAGTTCTGTGAGGAGCGGAGAGAGAGATCGTGAGTTCCTATGAGCTGGGAAACACATACCGTATATACTCGAGTATAAGCCGAGATTTTCAGCCTCTTTTTTGAGGCTGAAAGTGCCCCCCTCGGCTTATACTCGAGTCATCGCTGTCTGCCCGCTCGATCAGCGTGTCGAGCAGACAGACAGCGGCCATTCTGATTCAAAAGCCGCGCCTCCGGCTCCGCCTTCGCCTGTGATAGGCGGAACACTGAATTTCCCAGCAGCCTGTGTTCCGCCTATCACGGGCATCCGCTCATCCTCGTACTACGGACGAGGATGATACGACGTCCGTGATAGGCGGAACACAGGCTGCTGGGAAATTCAGTGTTCCGCCTATCACAGGCGAAGGAGGAGGCGCGGCTTTTGAATTTTACAATGGCCGCCGACGAAGAGGGCACGGGACGGAGGCAAGGCAACGCACGGCACGGCACGGGACAGGACGGGACGGGACGGGACGGGACGAAGGCAAGGCACGACACGGGACGGAGGCTCGGGACAAAGGCTCGGGACACAGGTAGGCTGGACACACACACACACACACACACACACACACACACGGATGGAGACACACACACACGGATGGATGGATGGATGGATGGAGACACACACACACACAGGGATGGATGGATGGATGGATACACACACACACAGGGATGGATGGATGGATGGAGACACACACACACAGGGATGGATGGATGGATGGATGGAGACACACACACACAGGGATGGATGGATGGATGGATGGAGACACACACACACACACAGGGATGGATGGATGGATGGACACACACACACACAGGGATGGATGGACGGACACACAGGGATGGACGGACACACAGGGATGGACGGACACACAGGGATGGACGGACACACACACAGGGATGGACAGGCATGTCTCACCCTCGGCTTATACACGAGTCAATAAGTTTGCCAGTTTTTTTGGGGGTAAATTGGGGGCCTCGGCTTATATTCGGGTCGGCCTATACTCGAGTATATACGGTAGTTAGTAAGGTTGAATAAAGACACCAGTCCATCCAGTTCAACCTGAGTGAGTGTCTACAATTGTCCCTATCCCTGTACATTGTACACTCACATTGGTCCCTACCCTCAAGGAGCCCACAATCCAAGGTCCCCATTCATATACTAGGGCCAATTTGGGACAGAAGCCAATTAACCTACCTGCATGTCTTTGGAGTTTGGGAGGAAACCGCAGTACCCGGAGGAAACCCACGCAGGCACGGGGAGAACATGCAAACTCCAGGCAGGTAGTGTCGTGGTTGGGATTCAAACCAGCGACCCTTTTTACTGCTAGGCGAGAGTGCTAACTACTACACCACTGTGCCGCCCTATCACGATCTGTCATCTCCTATAGTCAGTCCCCTCCCCCCACAGTTAGAACACACACTAGGGAACACAGTGAACCCCTTGATCGCCCCCCTAGTGTTAGCCCCTTCCCTGCCAGTAATATATACATAGTAATCAGTGCATTTTTATAGCACTGATTGCTGTATAAATGTGAATGGTCCCAAAAATGTGTTAAAGTGTCCGATATGTCCGACATAATGTTGCAGTCCCGATAAAAATTGCAGATCCATTACTAGTAAAAAAATAAATAAAAGCAAACCAATCAATATACGCTTTTTGTAATTTTTTTTATATTACCAAGAATATGTAGAAGAATACATATTGGCCTAAACTGAGGAAAAAATTGCTTTTAAAAAAAAATAAAAATTGGGGCTATTTATTACAGCAAAAGTACAAAATATTGTGTTTTGTTTTTCAAAATTGTCACTCTTTTTTTGTTTATAGTGCAAAAAATAAAAACTGCAGAGATGATCAAATACCACCAAAAGCAAGCTCTTTTTGTGGGAAAAAAAAAAGACATCAATTTTGTTTGGGTACAACGTCACGCGACCGCGCAATTGTCAGTTAAAACAGCACAGTGTCGAACTGCAAAAAATGGCCTGGCCATTGAGCAGCCAATTCTTCCATGGCTGACGTGGTTAATTTGTTCAGATCTTCTTGCAAGGTTTTCACATCCTGCGGAGAAGTTATTGCCCTGCTTAGCTTAGTATCATCCGCAAATACAGACATTGAACTGTTTACCCCATCCCCATCCTCCAGGTCATTTATGAAAAAATCTAATAGGATTGGTTCCAGCACAGAACCCGGAGGGACCCCACTACCCACCCCTGACTATTCCGAGTACTCCCCATTTATCACCACCCTCTGAACTCTCCCTTGTAGCCAGTTTTCAATCCATGTACTCATCCTATGGTCCATGCCAATGGACCTTATTTTGTACAGTAAACGTTTATGGGGAACTGTGTCAAATGTTTTTGCAAAATCCAGATACACCACGTCTACGGCCTTCCTTTATCTAGATGGCAACTCACCTCCTCATAGAAAGTTAATAGATTGGTTTGGCAATAACAATTCTTCATGAATCCATGCTGATTACTGCTAATACCTTTTCATTATCCTCCCCTCCAAGAGTTTACATACTATTGATGTTAGACTAACTGGTCTGCAATTCCCAGGGATGTATTTTGGGCCCTTTTTAAATATTGATGCTACATTGGCTTTTGTCCAATCAGCTGGTACCATTCCAGTCAGTAGACTGTCAGTAAAAATTAGGAACAATGGTCTGGCAATTACTTGACTGAGTTCCCTAAGTACCCTCGGGTGCAAGCCATCTGGTCCCGGTGATTTATTAATGTAAGTTTCCCAAGTCTAATTCCCATTCTGTCCTCTGTTAGCCATGAGGGTGCTTCCTGTGATGTGTCTTGAGTATAAACACTGCAGTTTTTGGTTACTGAAGCCCCCCAATTCCCTCGTGAAGACTGAGGAGAAGAATAAATTCAATACCTTCGCCATCTCCCCATCCTTTGTAACCAGATGTCCTTCCTCATTCTTTGTGGGGCCAATATGGTCTGTCCTCCCTTTTTTACTGTTTACATACTTAAAGAATTTCTCTGGATTTTTTTTGCTCTCCTCCGCTATGTGTCTTTCATGTTCTATCTTAGCCGCCCTAATTGCACCCTTACATTTCTTGTGGCATTCTTTATAAAGTCTGAATGCTGATGATGATCCTTCAACCTTGTATTTTTTGAAGGCCTTCTCCTGTTTTTTTAATGCATTTTTACATTGGAGTTAAGCCACCCAGGACTTTTGTTTGCTCTTTTAAATGTAATACCCAATGGGATGCACTGGCTAATGCCCTTATTTAATATGCTCTTAAAGTGAAGCCATCTCTCCTCCGTGTTCCTTTTTATTGTTTTATCCCAATTTATGCCTTCTAGTATGGTTCGTAGTTTAGGGAAGTTGGCTCTTTTGAAATTCAGTGTCTTTGTATTCTCCTTATGTTTCCTATCTGTGTGATTTATACTGAAGCCAATTGACCTGTGATCACTGTTTCCTAAATTGCCCCATATTTCCACATCCGTGATCAGGTCTGTATTGTTGGCAATCAATAGATCTAGTAACAGTTTATTTCTAGTTGGTGCGTCATCTGAGCCACAAAATTGACCTGCAAGACATTTAGGAACTGGCAAGCCTTAGACGAATACGTAGTTGCCTCCGCCCAGTCTATGTCTGGATAATTAAAATCCCCCATTATGATAACACATGCCATCCTTGCTGCTAGGGATGAGCCGAACACCCCCCGCTTCGGTTCGCACCAGAACTTTCGAACGGACCCCAAATTCGTACGAACGTTAGAACCCCATTGAAGTCTATGGGACTCGAATGTTCGAAATTAAAAGTGCTAATTTTAACGGCTAATATGCAAGATACTGTCCTAAAAAGGGTTTGGGGACCTGGCTCCTGCCCCAGGGGACATGGGTCAATGCAAAAAAAAGTTTTAAAAACGGACGTTTTGGCGGGAGCACTGATTTTAATGAAGATTAAAGTGGAAAAAAAAAGTGAAATATTCCTTTAAATATGGTGCCTGGGGGGTGTCTGTAGTATGCCTGTGAAGTGCCACGTGTTTCCCGTGTTTAGAACAGTCCCTGCACAAAATGACATTTAACAGAAATAACGTAATTTAAAGCTGCTTGCGGTTTTAATGTTATATCTGGTTCCTGCAATATGGTTGAAAACCATTGAGAAAAATGGCATGGGTAGCCCTCCCTGCCCATTACCAGCCCCTTTGGGTCTTGTACCCATATTAAGGGGAACCCCGTACCCATATTAAAAAAAGGAAATGCGTGTGGCCCCCAGGCCCTATATACTCAGAACAGCAGTATACAGGTGGTGCAAACAAGACAGGGACTGTGTAGGTTTGTTGTGTTAAGTTGAATCTGTTTGTAATTTTCAACTGGTACATTTTTAAAGTGTAGCTCCAGTCAAAGAATTTTTTTTTAAGCTTTTTGGAAAACATAGGGAAGGGTTATCACCCCTGTATAATTTGTTTTGTCGTCCATCTTTTTTCATCTCACTTGCTGTTGTCTCCTTCCGTTTGCAAGTAGGAGATGTTTGTAAGTTGGATGTTTGAAAGTAGGGGACTGCCCTATATGCTCTGCAGAAATGGCAGAACAAGGTGTTGGTTTTGCCACAACATTGTAAGCCCTCAAAGTGACTCTTGGTGGGCGCTGGAGCGCCCTGCTGTGAACGATTATATCAAGAATTGTAATTACATGCCATTGTTGAACAGTGGTAGAAAAATTGACCTTTGGTGGTTGTGGTGCTGGTGCCACAACTAGTGATGGCCGAACGGTTCGCCCGGCGGTCGTTTCGCGGCGAATTTCCGACTTTCGCCGTCCGCGGGTTCGAACGCCTTTTTCCGTCGTTCGCCCCGGCGGACTTACGTGTTTAATGTATACAAGAACTTTAACCTTTCGTGACACGTTTATCATGTGTTACAGGACAACCAATTGAGACATGACAGCTCATGGACACTTGGACATTCCCCCTAACCTATAAATACACCCGATCCGGTGGCCATTTTACATTCTTTCTTCTGTCACTGTAGGGAAAGGATCCTGTGTGGAGTAGGGACAGAGAAAACGCTAGCTATTTGGTACACAAAAGTTCTTTTCAGGACTGGTATAGGTGTTAGGTCAGCAGCCTGAGTTTCTTTTGTCAGTTTAGATAAAGGGACAGAGCGCTGTATGCTGCTATTTTAGGGACAGCTCAGCCAGATTAGTCTTTCTTCATCATCATCATCATCATCATCATTAGCTGTTACTATCAGGTCCACAAAAGAGCTGTTCCAGCTAATCGTTCCAGCCTACTCTTTTTTGCCAATTTGTATAGGGACAGGCAGGAAGCAGTGTGTCAGGCAGTGAGGATAATTTTAAAGACTTGCTGTTACTATTAGTTCCACAAAGGTTCTTTTCAGGACTGGTATCAGTGGTACGGTAATAGGCTTGTACACGTATAATATTCTTTCTTCCAAATATAGAAAGAATATTATACTTGACTGCTGCCCTTCTGCTGCAGTCTGCTAATCATTCACAACTCACTTGTTCCACAAAGCTCTTTATCAGGACTGGTAACTTGGTCTGTCTAGGGTGCTACGGTACATAGGCTTGGGTGCGGTACAGTCTGCTGTTCTGTAAGGACCGCTATCGGTCCACAATAGATAGGGTTGCCGTGCACTACTGCTGACCGCTGCCCTATACTGCAGCAGTCCTTCAGCGGTATAGGGACTGACGCACAGTCTGCTAAACACTAATACACAACCTGCTTGGTCCACAAAAGTTCTTATAAGGACTGGTAACTTGGTATAGGGTGCTACGGTACATAGGCCTGAGTGCGTTACAGTCTGCTGTTCTGTAAGGACCGCTATCGGTCCACAATACATAGGGTTGACGTGCACTACTGCTGACCGCTGCCCTATACTGCAGCAGTCCTTCAGCGGTATAGGGACTGACGCACAGTCTGCTAAACACTAACACACAACCTGCTTGGTCCACAAAAGTTCTTATAAGGACTGGTAACTTGGTATAGGGTGCTACGGTACATAGGCCTGAGTGCAGTACAGTCTGCTGTTCTGTAAGGACTGCTATCGGTCCACAATACATAGGGTTGCCGTGCACTACTGCTGACCGCTGCCCTATACTGCAGCAGTCCTTCAGCGGTATAGGGACTGACGCACAGTCTGCTAAACACTAATACACAACCTGCTTGGTCCACAAAAGTTCTTATAAGGACTGGTAACTTGGTATAGGGTGCTACGGTACATAGGCCTGAGTGCGTTACAGTCTGCTGTTCTGTAAGGACCGCTATCGGTCCACAATACATAGGGTTGCCGTGCACTACTGCTGACCGCTGCCCTATACTGCAGCAGTCCTTCATTGGTATAGGGACTGACGTACAGTCTGCTAATCACTAACACACAACCTGCTTGGTCCACAAAAGTTCTTATAAGGACTGGTAACTTGGTATAGGGTGCTACGGTACATAGGCCTGAGTGCGTTACAGTCTGCTGTTCTGTAAGGACCGCTATCGGTCCACAATACATAGGGTTGCCGTGCACTACTGCTGACCGCTGCCCTATACTGCAGCAGTCCTTCAGCGGTATAGGGACTGACGCACAGTCTGCTAAACACTAACACACAACCTGCTTGGTCCACAAAAGTTCTTATAAGGACTGGTAACTTGGTATAGGGTGCTACGGTACATAGGCCTGAGTGCAGTACAGTCTGCTGTTCTGTAAGGACCGCTATCGGTCCACAATACATAGGGTTGCCGTGCACTACTGCTGACCGCTGCCCTATACTGCAGCAGTCCTTCATTGGTATAGGGACTGACGTACAGTCTGCTAATCACTAACACACAACCTGCTTGGTCCACAAAAGTTCTTATAAGGACTGGTAACTTGGTATAGGGTGCTACGGTACATAGGCCTGAGTGCGTTACAGTCTGCTGTTCTGTAAGGACCGCTATCGGTCCACAATACATAGGGTTGCCGTGCACTACTGCTGACCGCTGCCCTATACTGCAGCAGTCCTTCATTGGTATAGGGACTGACGTACAGTCTGCTAATCACTAACACACAACCTGCTTGGTCCACAAAAGTTCTTATAAGGACTGGTAACTTGGTATAGGGTGCTACGGTACATAGGCCTGAGTGCGTTACAGTCTGCTGTTCTGTAAGGACCGCTATCGGTCCACAATACATAGGGTTGCCGTGCACTACTGCTGACCGCTGCCCTATACTGCAGCAGTCCTTCAGCGGTATAGGGACTGACGCACAGTCTGCTAAACACTAACACACAACCTGCTTGGTCCACAAAAGTTCTTATAAGGACTGGTAACTTGGTATAGGGTGCTACGGTACATAGGCCTGAGTGCAGTACAGTCTGCTGTTCTGTAAGGACCGCTATCGGTCCACAATACATAGGGTTGCCGTGCACTACTGCTGACCGCTGCCCTATACTGCAGCAGTCCTTCATTGGTATAGGGACTGACGTACAGTCTGCTAATCACTAACACACAACCTGCTTGGTCCACAAAAGTTCTTATAAGGACTGGTAACTTGGTATAGGGTGCTACGGTACATAGGCCTGAGTGCGTTACAGTCTGCTGTTCTGTAAGGACCGCTATCGGTCCACAATACATAGGGTTGCCGTGCACTACTGCTGACCGCTGCCCTATACTGCAGCAGTCCTTCATTGGTATAGGGACTGACGTACAGTCTGCTAATCACTAACACACAACCTGCTTGGTCCACAAAAGTTCTTATAAGGACTGGTAACTTGGTATAGGGTGCTACGGTACATAGGCCTGAGTGCGTTACAGTCTGCTGTTCTGTAAGGACCGCTATCGGTCCACAATACATAGGGTTGCCGTGCACTACTGCTGACCGCTGCCCTATACTGCAGCAGTCCTTCATTGGTATAGGGACTGACGTACAGTCTGCTAATCACTAACACACAACCTGCTTGGTCCACAAAAGTTCTTATAAGGACTGGTAACTTGGTATAGGGTGCTACGGTACATAGGCCTGAGTGCGTTACAGTCTGCTGTTCTGTAAGGACCGCTATCGGTCCACAATACATAGGGTTGCCGTGCACTACTGCTGACCGCTGCCCTATACTGCAGCAGTCCTTCAGCGGTATAGGGACTGACGCACAGTCTGCTAAACACTAACACACAACCTGCTTGGTCCACAAAAGTTCTTATAAGGACTGGTAACTTGGTATAGGGTGCTACGGTACATAGGCCTGAGTGCAGTACAGTCTGCTGTTCTGTAAGGACCGCTATCGGTCCACAATACATAGGGTTGCCGTGCACTACTGCTGACCGCTGCCCTATACTGCAGCAGTCCTTCATTGGTATAGGGACTGACGTACAGTCTGCTAATCACTAACACACAACCTGCTTGGTCCACAAAAGTTCTTATAAGGACTGGTAACTTGGTATAGGGTGCTACGGTACATAGGCCTGAGTGCGTTACAGTCTGCTGTTCTGTAAGGACCGCTATCGGTCCACAATACATAGGGTTGCCGTGCACTACTGCTGACCGCTGCCCTATACTGCAGCAGTCCTTCAGCGGTATAGGGACTGACGCACAGTCTGCTAAACACTAACACACAACCTGCTTGGTCCACAAAAGTTTTTATAAGGACTGGTAACTTGGTATAGGGTGCTACGGTACATAGGCCTGAGTGCAGTACAGTCTGCTGTTCTGTAAGGACCGCTATCGGTCCACAATACATAGGGTTGACGTGCACTACTGCTGACCGCTGCCCTATACTGCAGCAGTCCTTCAGCGGTATAGGGACTAAGAGTTTTGTCACAGGGTGATTTAAAAAATGACAGGCAGAGGAAGAGGCAGGCCCTTCCGCAGGGGTGGTAGGGGTAGGGCAGGAGCAACAGCCTTGAGCCAAAGTGGGAAGTTGCAGAAGGTGCGTTCAATTACTTTAAAGGACGCACCAGACTTGGTTGAGTGGCTCACTCAGCCTTATTCTTCTGCACCCTCCTCATCCTCTCGATCTGCACCCTCTTCTTCACTCTCTGCTATGTGCACCCCCAAAGACACTACCACCAACAACACCACCACCACCACATACCTTCCGCTTGAGTGCAAATGGGGGCCTTCATGCTCCAGTGTTTTAATAGGGACCCCCGTATAAAAAGCATGAGGGTCAAGGACCAGTACTGGGTGGCAACGTACTTAGATCCCCGGTACAAACACAAAATGGCGGAAATGTTACCGCCGTCGCAGAGGGCTGTCAGAATGCAGCACTTCCAGGCCTTGCTTCGAGAAATGCTGCATTCTGCTTTTGCGTGCGCTGGCAGAGGAGCAATTCCCACTCCCAGAGAAGGATTTGCGGGTACCAATCCAACAGCGCCTGCAAGAAGAGGCCGGTTTGAAGATGTGTTGGTGACTTCGGATATGAGGTCATTCTTTCAGCCGACCCATCGACAGGTGTCATCCGGATCCAGCATCAGGGAACGCCTAGACCGTCAGGTGTCCGACTACATTGGGTTAACGGCCGATGTGGACGCTCTGAGGAGTGATGAACCCCTAGACTACTGGGTGGGCAGGCTTGACCTCTGGCCAGAGCTTGCCCAATTTGCAATCGAACTGTTGGCTTGCCCCTCATCCAGTGTCCTGTCCGAAAGGACGTTCAGCGCAGCAGGGGGGATTGTGACCGATAAGCGTACTCGCCTAGCTCACCACAGTGTTAACTACCTCACATTTCTAAAAATGAATGAGGCATGGATCTCGGAGGAATTCAACACATGTGATCAGTAGACCATGTATATGTCTATAAACAATTTTTGGAATCAAGCACACAGACCTTCTTAATTCATTTGGCTCACTTCCCTGACCCAAAAAAGCACACCGTACTATATGCCCCTACCCTCCTCTTTGAAGAGGTTGAGCGGTGTCATATTTCTACTGGGGCTGCTTATTATGAGGGGTTCCCACCATCCCTGTGCTGTGCTGACTTCCTCCTGGGTGTTCTTATTATGAGGGGCTCCCACCATCCCTGTGCTGTGCTGACTTCCTCCTGGGGGTTCTTATTATGAGGGGCTCCCACCATCCCTGTGCTGTGCTGACTTCCTCCTGGGGGTTCTTATTATGAGGGGATCACACCATCCCTGTGCTGTGCTGACTTCCTCCTGGGGCTGCTTACGGTGCTGCTGTCAGCGCTGTATGTCACGGAGCTGCTGTCAGCGCTGTATGTCACGGAGCTGCTGTCAGCGCTGTATGTCACGGAGCTGCTGTCAGCGCTGTATGTCACGGAGCTGCTGTCAGCGCTGTATGTCACGGAGCTGCTGTCAGCGCTGTATGTCACGGAGCTGCTGTCAGCGCTGTATGTCACGGAGCTGCTGTCAGCGCTGTATGTCACGGAGCTGCTGTCAGCGCTGTATGTCACGGTGCTGCTGTCAGCGCTGTATGTCACGGAGCTGCTGTCAGCGCTGTATGTCACGGAGCTGCTGTCAGTGCTGTATGTCACGGAGCTGCTGTCAGCGCTGTATGTCACGGAGCTGCTGTCAGCGCTGTATGTCACGGAGCTGCTGTCAGCGCTGTATGTCACGGTGCTGCTGTCAGCGCTGTATGTCACGGAGCTGCTGTCAGCGCTGTATGTCACGGAGCTGCTGTCAGTGCTGTATGTCACGGAGCTGCTGTCAGCGCTGTATGTCACGGAGCTGCTGTCAGCGCTGTATGTCACGGAGCTGCTGTCAGCGCTGTATGTCACGGTGCTGCTGTCAGCGCTGTATGTCACGGAGCTGCTGTCAGCGCTGTATGTCACGGAGCTGCTGTCAGCGCTGTATGTCACGGAGCTGCTGTCAGCGCTGTATGTCACGGAGCTGCTGTCAGCGCTGTATGTCACGGAGCTGCTGTCAGCGCTGTATGTCACGGTGCTGATGTCAGTGCTCTGTATTACGGTGCTGCTGTCAGTGCTCTGTATCTCCTGCACCCTCTTGTTTGCCTACCCTGGTCCCTGACCTTCCCTCTCCTCCATTGCCTTCATTAGCTCCATAGTCCTGAATTGTCAGAACAATTTCCCAAATAAAAAAAAAATGCTTGTAGTTATCGATCCCAAATTCACCTCATACATGTATTATGCTATTGTCCAGGTGGTGGGACTACGTGCTACCCCCTAATAATTACCACGTGGCCGCAAATTCGACCTAAAGGTTTGCGAAATTCGCCTCCCATTGAAGTCAATGGAGCCCGCGGCGAACGGTCGTTTTCGCGAACGTTTGTGTCCGTTCGCGTTTCGCGTTCGCGAAACGTCCCGTCGGAAGTTCGTCCATCACTAGCCACAACACTATAAGTCCTCACAGTTACTCTGGGTGGGCACAGGAACAGGCCCTCCTGTGAAGTATTATATCAAGAATTGTAATTACATGTCCCTGTTAAACAGGGGCAGAAAAATTGGGCCTTTGGCGCTGGTGCCATGACACGGCAACCTCTCCCATATACTCTAGTTTTATTGCAGGAATTAGCCCTGCTGCAAAGCATTGCATCAAAAATTGTACTTAAACGCCCCTGTTAAACAGGGGCAGAAAAATTGGGCCTTAGGCACTGGTGCTGGTGCCACGACACTGCAACCTCTCCCATATACTCTTGTTTTATTGCAGGAATTAGCCCTGCTGCAAAGCATTGCATCAAAAATTGTAATTAAACGCCCCTGTTAAACAGGGGCAGAAAAATTGGGCCTTAGGCACTGGTGCTGGTGCCACGACACTGCAACCTCTCTGTTGGAAGTGAGCAAGAAGGAACGTTATATATCTAAAGTTCTACACATTTGTTGGTACAGCCGAACTCAGCCATATTGATGTTTGCATGACACATGTTTAGAATGTGTAGAGGAATGTGGCAGAATCTGCATAGCAAAGGAGTTATCTTCAGCCCACCTGGTGTACACAAAGCTTCAAAGAGATTGATGACGAAGACGGCCCAGGGCACATCAAATGCATACTGGCCATAGAAGCCAAGTATGGCAGGGCAGTCAGTAATATTAGGAGGGCTGTCATGTGAACACTGATTGGTCCAAACCAAATGGGACTGGCAGTAGGGTGTGGTATGGCTGAGGTATGTTTAACAAAAACAGGGTTGCAACCATGAGTTCGCTCTCTTTATTCCATCAGGAGACCCAGACACGAGGATCGATAAGTATAAGGCTTATATTGCACTTTGATTGTATGCTATGTATTATTGTAACTTCTACTGATACTTGATGCACGTTTTCTTATTTCCTTGGGAAATAAATGAGATTTGATTGATCTTAGACCGTGTATTGATTTCATAGCCAAGGGTGGTAGCATTGTGATATTAACAATAACATGTGCTTGGCGTAATAGATTGATAGCTAAACTATAGGGACTAGACAAAGGAATACATAACTGATAATAGTAGTACTAGACTGAATTGATCAGTTACTTCACTCTCCCATATACTCTAGTTTTATTGCAGGAATTAGCCCTGCTGCAAAGCATTGCATCAAAAATTTTAATTAAACGTCCCTGTTTAACAGGGGCAGAAAAATTGGGCTGATGGCATCACCCAGAAACAGAAATGTTCTTCCAACATATCATCGGAGGAGGAAGAGGATAGACAATTAACATAACAGGACAGTCACTCAGCATCAGCATAGGCAGTCTTGAAGAGATGTGATATTTCAAAAACATGTTACATCAGCTTCAAGTGCTTGGTAGCTGTGGGTGATCCAAGACTGATTCATCTTGATGAAGGTCAGTCGATCAACTGATTCGGTAGACAGCCGCACCCTGTGATCGGTAACAAAGCCACCAGCAGCACTGAAGGTGCGTTCCGAAAGAACGCTGGATGCAGGACAGGCCAGTAGCTCAATTGCATACTGTGCAAGCTCTGGCCAGTTATCCATCCTCAAGACCCAGTAAGCCAGAGGATTTTCGGTGGGAAAGGTGTCCAAGTCTGACCTTGCCCCTAGGTATTCCTGCACCATGTAAATCAGACGCTGGCGATGGGTGCTGGAACCGATCATACCTTGGGGCTGCGGACTAAAAAATTGTCTAAAAGCATCAGTCAGATGGCCACCTTCTCCACCGCTCCTTCTGACCGATGCCTCAGCAACACGTTGTCCAGGACCAGGAGTTTGTAACCTCCCAGTCTCTGGGAACGCGTTGCACAGACCTTTTTGCAAGGCCTCCCGGAGATGTCTCATCCTCTGCTCCCTCTGCGATGGCAAGATAAGGTCGGCAACCTTACCCTTGTACCGTGGATCAAGGAGAGTGGCCAGCCAGTAATGGTCCCTCTCCTTGATCCAAAGAATACGAGGATCCTTCCGCAGGCTTTGCAGGATCAGGGAGGCCATGCAGCGTAGGTTAGCTGAGGCATTCAGTCCGGAGTCTTCTGGGTCACTAAGGACAACATGATCCGCAGCTACCTCCTCCCAGCCACGTACAAGTCCACGTGTTTCTTGGGACTGTAAATCATCCCTACAAGACTGCTGCTGCTGATGCTGAGTGCCAGCCTCCACCTCCATGCTGACACAATCATCCTCCTCCTCCTCTTCCTCCTCCTCATCCTCTTCCTGTGTGATGGGTGGCACAGCAGGAACACTGTCTGGATAAAGGGGGCCTTGAGAGGCAAGGAAGTCCTCCTCTTCCTGCCTCTGTTCTGCCTCAAGTGCCCTGTCCATTATTCCACGCAGCGTATGCTCCAAGAGGTGGACAAGAGGTACAGTGTCACTGATGCATGCACTGTCACTGCTCACCATCCTTGTGGCCTCCTCAAACGGTGACAGGACAGTGCATGCATCCCTGATCATGCCCCACTGGCGTGGTGAGAAAAATCTGAGCTCCCCTGACCCTGTCCTGGTGCCGTAGTCGCACAGGTACTCATTGATGGCCCTCTGCTGCGTGTGCAGCCGCTGCAGCATGGCCAACGTTGAGTTCCACCTGGTGGGCATGTCACATATAAGGCGGTTCTTGGGCAGGTTCAACTCCTTTTGGAGCTCAGCCAGCCGAGCACAGGCATTAAATGATCGGCGGAAATGCACACAGACTTTCCTGGCCTGCTTCAGGACATCCTGTAAGCCGGGGTACCTGCCCAAGAACCGCTGCACCACCAGGTTAAGGACGTGAGCTACACAGGGCACATGGGTCAGTTGTCCCTGTCGGAGGGCGGAGAGGAGGTTGGTGCCATTGTCGCAAACCACCTGTCAGGAATCCGCCCGTTCCGTGCGATCGGCTCTCCGTGCGCGCACGCGCGCTCGTACCGCGGGTCGTCGTGGGCACGAGCGTCTTCCGACGCGTGGGCACGATTGGCGCCAGTGGCCCTTTTTAAAGGCACAGCTGCATGGGTTCTGTGCTGTCTCGTCTGCAGCTTGTACCCGAGTTACCTGCTATTCTGTTGAACCTTATCTGATACCTGACCCGGCTCTGTCTGACCTTGCTGATCTCTCCTGCTCCGACCCCGGCTTGTTTGACTCCTCTTGGACTGATTCTTGTTGCCGAACCTCTGCTTGTACCTGATTCATCTGCTGGCTCCTGCTTGTTTCTGTGTCTGCTACCTTCTCATCCTGAGATCCAGCCATCCTGATCCCACAGTCCGTGGTCTTCTCCCAGCTGCCTTCTTGCTACAGAGAGCTCCGCTCCAAGAGGATCCTCATCTACCTGGCATCTGCTGCTGCACCTGGCTGGACTCTCCTACCCCGCTGCGCTCCGGTCTCCCTGTTCCCATCCCAGTGAGACCAGAACCAGAGCCGTAAGAGAGGTCCCCTTCCACTAAGTCAGACTCTCCATCTGAAGATCCTAACAGTACGAGACAGCCATGTCTGAGTCTGCGGAAGGGGCCTCTGCTTTGAAGGAGATCTGCTCCCACCTTGCGGCCCTCACCCAGGCCATGAAGTCTCTGCAGGATGGCTACACCAGGTTGGAGGAGCGTGTCCAGCATCTCTCTACCCCGGGTTCACCAGACGCCACACCTCAGCCTCCTCCTGTTCAGTCAGCCGCCCATTCGGCAATTGTGATGCTTCCACCTGAGCCTAGGGTTCCCATTCCGGAGAGGTTTTCGGGGGACCGCTCCAAGTTCCGGGCTTTCCGCAAAGCCTGCCAGCTATACTTTGCCCTCCAACCCAGGACTTTCTCTCTGGAGGCAACTAAGGTGGGGTTTGTTGTCTCTCTCCTGCAAGAAGAACCTCAATCCTGGGCCCACCACCTTCTGGAGAATGACAGTCCCCTTATTCAGACCCTCTCCACCTTCTTCGAAGGGATGGCGCAACTCTACGACGACCCGCAGCGGGCTGCCACCGCCGAATCCGCATTAACTGCGCTCCAGCAGGGCCGTAGGACGGCCGAGGACTATGTCTCGGACTTTAGACGCTGGAGCGCAGATACCCAGTGGAACGAGTTGGCCCTAAGACACCAATTTCGCATGGGTCTGTCTGAGGCCCTCAAGGACGAGTTGGCCCGTGTTGGAACCCCTGACGCCTTAGAGGACTTAATTGCTCTGGCCATTCAAATCGACCGAAGGCTTCGCGAGCGTAGGGCCGAACGCTCTTCCCAACCTCTGAGACCTGCCTGGATGACCGCCAGAACCCCGTCTTCCACACCTTTCTTCTCTCCTCCCCCCCAAAGGGGGCCTGCCAGCGTTTCTCCTGCTCCTGAGGAACCTATGCAGCTTGGATTACTCCGACCTACCCTGTCTCCGGAGGAGCGAGCCCGCCGCCGACAGATGAACTTGTGTCTATACTGTGGCGGCTCCGGACATTATGTGGCCAACTGTCCCGTTAAGTCACGTAAGTGCCTCTCTTCCGTGTCTCGCAGTTCCTTAAACCTGCCTTCCAACTCTCTCCATGTTGCCCTTCTGCTCTCGTTTCAGCTTCCGGAAAGAACGATCAGCGTCAACGCCATCCTTGACTCCGGAGCCTGCGGTTGCTTCATTGACGCTGCTTTCACCAACCAACATTCCATCCCACTCCAGAAAAAGTCTCATGGACTCTCTATCTTTTTGGCCGATGGTTCCCAGATTAAGTCCGGTCGAGTCACCCAGGAGACCCTTCCACTACCCACCTCCACCTCCTGCCGACATACGGAACTGTTAATTCTTGATGTCATTTCATCCCCACTCTTTCCTGTGATTCTGGGCATCCCATGGCTGCAGGCCCACAATCCCTCCATTGACTGGACCTCTGGGGAGGTGAGGTTCCTCTCCCCTTACTGGCAGGACCACTGCCTTCCTGGGTCTTCTGTACAGTCCGGAACACTTCTCTGCCTAGACTCAGACCTGGACTTATGTCAATCAGTCCCCGAGCCTTACCATGAGTTTCTGGATGTTTTCAGTAAACAGGGGGCTGATTCCTTACCCCCGCATCGCCCCTACGACTGTCCCATTGAGCTCCTTCCTGGGGCTGAGATCCCGTTTGGACAAGAGGCTCCGAAGGCATACATCTCCGAGAACCTCAAGAAGGGGTTCATCCATCACTCCACGTCTCCTGCCGGGGCTGGAATATTTTTTGTTACTAAAAAAGACCAGACCCTTCGACCTTGTGTGGACTATCGGGAGCTGAACAGAGTCACGATTAAAAACCGCTATCCCCTACCTCTGATTCCAGAACTCTTCCAAAAACTGAGGTCAGCTACTATTTTTACTAAGTTAGATTTGAGAGGAGCCTATAACTTGGTCCGCATACGAGCAGGTGACGAGTGGAAAACTGCGTTCCGGACTCGCTTTGGGCACTACGAGTACCTGGTGATGCCTTTCGGGTTGTGTAACGCCCCAGCCACCTTCCAGCACTTAATTAATGATGTCTTCCGGGACTTCTTGGACATCTTCGTCATCGTATACCTTGATGACATCCTGATCTTCTCCGGGTCCCTGGAACAGCACCGGGGACACGTCGGCAGAGTACTACTTCGGCTCCGGCAACATGGACTCTACGCCAAAGCCGAGAAATGTAAATTTGAGCAACAGGAGATCCAATTCTTCGGCCTTGAAATCTCTCCAGCAGGCATCAGGATGGACCCGCAAAAGGTCGCCGCTGTCCTTGAATGGCCAACCCCCACTGACAAAAAAGGCATCCAACGCTTTGTGGGCTTCGCTAACTTTTATAGAAAATTCATTAAAGGATTCTCTGCCATTATCTCCCCCAATACCCAGCTCACCAAGCAAAATACGCGCTTCCTTTGGGGTCCTGAAGCCCAGGCCGCCTTCAGGAGACTCAAGGACTTGTTCACCTCTGCTCCTATCCTCAGTCACCCGGATCCATCTAGACCTTATATTCTGGAGGTAGATGCCTCTGAGGTAGCAGTAGGGGCGGTGGTCTCCCAGCGCTTAGGTAAAGATGACCTGATGCACCCCGTGGGGTTCTTTTCCCGAAAACTCTCTCCGGCGGAGAGGAATTATGATGTGGGCGACCAGGAATTACTTGCCATTAAGTCTGCTTTGGAGGAGTGGAGATACTTACTCGAGGGGGCGGCACACCCCGTGCTCATCTACACGGACCACAAGAACCTCGAGTACCTCCGTACCGCTAAACGCCTAAAACCTCGGCAGGCTCGCTGGGCCCTCTTTTTCTCCCGGTTCTGTTTTCACATAACCTATCGCCCTGGATTAAGAAACGTTAAGCCAGATGCACTCTCCCGTATGTTTGACAGCCCCAAGGACACCGCACCCCCGGATACCATCCTCCCTGCTAACACCTTTCTACTCATCCAACCAGACCTAGTGTCTCTGCTAAAGAGTGCTTCCTCCACATCTTCCTGTCCCCCGGGAATCTCACTTGCATCCAGAGAAGGCCTGCTTTGGAAGGACAACCTGATCTTCGTCCTTGAAGATGTAAGAGTTAAGGTCTTGGGTCTCCTCCATGACCATCCGCTCGCTGGGCACTTTGGTGTCCGCAAGACCTTGGAACTGGTACAGCGCTCCTTCTGGTGGCCAGGCATGAGGGAGTTCTGCAAGCAGTATGTAAATTCTTGCCCCGTATGTAGTCGGAATAAGGTCCCCAGAAATCGGGCTTGGGGGCTGCTTAAACCTCTTCCCGCACCCGACCGCCCTTGGCGGATGATTACTATGGATTTTATTGTGGAACTTCTCCCTTCTGAGAACTGCACTGCCATCTTTGTAGTTTGTGACCGTCTGTCTAAGATGGCCCACTTCCTACCCTTAAAGGGAACCCCTTCCGCGACCGAGACTGCCCATATTTTTATCAAAGAATTAATCAGGCTCCACGGGGTACCCACCAATATTGTATCTGATAGAGGGGTTCAGTTCACCTCCCGTTTCTGGTGAGCCCTATGTGAAGCCTTGAAAATAGAATTGGCCCTGTCCTCTGCCTATCACCCACAGACCAATGGGCAAACGGAACGCACCAACCAAACCCTCGAGCAATATATTAGATGTTTCTCTTCCTTTGTCCAGGACGATTGGGTCTCCCTGTTACCACTGGCGGAATTCGCCTACAACAATGCCAGCCATGCTACCACTGGGCAGTCCCCGTTTTTCGCCAATTACGGTTTTAACCTGTCTTTTCTCCCCGATATCCTTACAGAGTCTCATGTTCCAGCAGTACAGGACACGGTATCCTTTCTCCAGCAGAATAACCGGACCCTGCAGGAGGTCATAACCGAGGCTCAGGCTGACAGCAAGAGGAGCTTTGATCGAGGAAGAAGGGGAGAATTGATCCTTCAAGTCGGGGACCAGGTATGGCTGTCTTCTTCTAATTTAAAATTAGCATGTCCCTCCAGGAAGTTGGCACCCAAGTTTCTGGGCCCGTTTCCTGTTAAGAGGAAAATGAACGAGGTGTCTTATGAATTGTCTCTACCTGATTCCATGAGAATACATCCAGTCTTTCATGTAGCCTTACTTAAGCCTGCTGTACCTGATCCCTTCCCTGGTAGGGAGACAAGGCCACCTGACCCTGTGCTGATTGATGGCAGTGAGGAATTTGAAGTGGAGGCCATTCTGGATTTCAGAAGACGACGGGGACAAGGTCAGTTTCTAATTAAATGGAAGGGCTATGGCCCGGAGAATAATTCTTGGGAACCTGCTTCTAACGTACATGCTGATAGACTAATCCAGGCCTTCTTTGCTGCATACCCGGAGAAAAGAGCCACTAGGGGCACCCGGAGGTTGCCCCTTGTGGGGGGGCAATGTCAGGAATCCGCCCGTTCCGTGCGATCGGCTCTCCGTGCGCGCACGCGCGCTCGTACCGCGGGTCGTCGTGGGCACGAGCGTCTTCCGACGCGCGCGGGTGCACGTCGTTCGTATGTGTGCGCGGTACACGCACGCACGGGCGAGCGTTAGCACGATTGGCGCCAGTGGCCCTTTTTAAAGGCACAGCTGCAGGGGTTCTGTGCTGTCTCGTCTGCAGCTTGTACCCGAGTTACCTGCTATTCTGTTGAACCTTATCTGATACCTGACCCGGCTCTGTCTGACCTTGCTGATCTCTCCTGCTCCGACCCCGGCTTGTTTGACTCCTCTTGGACTGATTCTTGTTGCCGAACCTCTGCTTGTACCTGATTCCTCTGCTGGCTCCTGCTTGTTCCTGTGTCTGCTACCTTCTCATCCTGAGATCCAGCCATCATGATCCAACAGTCCGTGGTCTTCTCCCAGCTGCCTTCTTGCTACAGAGAGCTCCGCTCCAAGAGGATCCTCATCTACCTGGCATCTGCTGCTGCACCTGGCTGGACTCTCCTACCCCGCTGCGCTCCAGTCTCCCTGTTCCCATCCCAGTGAGACCAGAACCAGAGCCGTAAGAGAGGTCCCCTTCCACTAAGTCAGACTCTCCATCTGAAGATCCTAACACCACCATTCCTGGCTTAAGCTGGCATGGCGTCAACCACCTCTCGGCCTGCCCCTGCAGAGCTGACAAAACATCCGCCCCAGTGTGGCTCCTGTCCCCCAAACAAACCAGCGCAAGCACGGCATGGCATTGTTTTGCCTGCGTACTTGCGTAGCCCCTGGAACGCCTACGGAGCACCGCTGGTTCTGAGAACAGAGCACTGGAAGAGGCCATGGAGGAAGAAGAAGAGGAGGGGGTGGAGGAGAGAGGTGTGTCACAACCAATAGTAGCATTTTGGAGGCATGGTGGCGGAACAACCTCCAACACTACTGCACCTTGTCCTGCATCCTTCCCAGCTGCCAGAAGAGTGACCCAATGGGCCGTGAAAGACAGGTAACGTCCCTGTCCATGCCTGCTGGACCATGAGTCAGCGGTAATATGCACCTTACCGCTGACCGACCTGTCCAGCGAGGCAAGGACATTGCCTTCCACATGCCGGTAGAGAGCCGGAATCGCCTTCCGTGAGAAAAAGTGGCGTTTGGGGACCTGCCACTGAGGAACCGCACATTGTACAAACTCACGGAAGGGGGCCGAGTCTACCAACTGAAAAGGCAGCAGTTGAAGTGCTAGCAATTTAGCCAAGCTAGCATTCAACCGCTGGGCATGTGGATGGCTGGGAGTGAACTTCTTTCGCCGGTCCAGCAGCTGGGGCAGGGACATTTGCCTGCTATAATCGGACGTGGGTGTACTGCTAGCAGAGTGCCCGGAAGCACTTGGCTGTGACACACCTAATTCTACACCTTCATTCCTCTCAGAGCAGGTTTCAGAGAGGACTGAAGGTCTAGTGGGGTTGGAGATGCCAGCTGATGAGGAGCAAGGAGAGGGCCGCTTTGTTCTTTGGTGTGGGTCTTTGAGGTACGCTTGCCAACGAGCTGCATGGCAGGTCAACATATGTCTGGTCAAGCATGTGGTGCCCAAGCGGCTGATGTTTTGGCCACGCGAGATACGCTTGAGACATATGTTGCAAATAGCAGCGGTGTGATCTGATGCACTCGTCTCAAAAAAGGCCCACACCAAAGAACTTTTAGCATAACGTGCAGAGGCAGCGCCCTGCACAGGCAGAGCTCTGCGGTGTGATTCAGTCAGCGTGCTGCCCCTAAGCTGGCCCCCGGAGGGCATCCTGCCTTGTTGGACATGTGCCTTCTCCTCCTCCTCCTCCTCTCTCCTTCCAGGTACCCACGTGGAGTCAGTGCCCTCATCATCCTCTCCCTCTTCATCGCTGTAGCAAACCTGGCAGTATGCTGCAGCTTGTGGAACATGACTGCCAGATTGCTGTCCTTCTTGAGCATCCCCTCTCTCTGCACTCATGCTACTGCCTTCCTCTAGCTGGGTATCATCATCAGAGGCTACAAAACACTGGGCATCCTCCTGGAGCATGTACCCAACACTGTGCTCAAAGAGTTCAGGAGACTCCTCAGGAGGACGTGGTGGGTCTAGGGAAGGAGTCACTGATGATGACATTGAGAGGAGGGAAGACGATGCGTTGGCAGCTGCTTTGCTAGTACCCTGAGACTGGGTGAGAGAGGGTGAGGAGGATGAAGAGGGCTTGGTCATCCACTCTACCAAGTCGTTGGCATGTTGCGGCTCAACATGTCCAGCTGCCGAAAAGAAGGACAAGCGTGTCCCATGGCCACGTGCTGATGACAATGCACCGCGTCCACGACCAGCACTGTTGTCTCTAGACACAGAGCCTGCTTGCCCTCTTTTATCGGCTCGCGCCTGTCTGCCTCTCCTTGTTGGCCTTCCAGACATGGTAATGGCCTGAAGGGAGTTGGGTAAAAAAGCAGTTGGGTAGTGTATATTGTGCTAGAGGCACACAACACCCACTAACTCCTGCAGATGCCTTTATTATAGAACACCAGAGATAAAGGGGTATATACAGATGTATACTGTGCTGTGCTGGAAGCACACACAACTTCCAATAACTCCTGCAGATGGCAAGTGGGCTCAAATAGAGAAGAGCTATGTAGATGGATATAGCGGTATGTACTGGGTACAGAGCATGCAGACAGCACGCACAAGCTCCTAACACTACTGACTGCAAGCTCTATTATAAAAGATAGATCACTAGCTATATAGGTGAGGTGAATATAGCGGTGTATACTGCGGTCAGGGCATGCAGACAACAACCACTACACAACAGCAAGATCGAAAATCGTCTGAAAACGATCGGTGTGTACTGTGTTGAAGGTACACAGAACACCCACTGCTTCAGACGCCAACACACTACACAAGGCCGCCGCGCTGGCGGCCTTATATAGTGTGGGGCGTGCACTACACAGCCTGAGCTATGATTGGCCACAGGCATCCTGCCTGTGGCCAATCATGGCTCTCCTCGCTGCTGGCGCTGCGATTGGCCAAGCATGCGGGGTCACAGTGCATGCTTGGCCAATCATGAGCCAGCAATGCACTGCGTCATCGCAGTGCATTGTGGGCCGTGAGCGCCACACGAATTTGGCGTGAACGGCCCAAGATGTTCGGACTTCGCCGAACGGACGAACAGCCGATGTTCGACTCGAACACGAAGCTCATCCCTACTTGCTGCTAATCCAAATTGTGATAGGAGATCCACCTCCGCCTTCTCCCTCAGGCTAGGGGGCCTATAGCATACTCTTTCTATTATTTTGTGATGGCCTCATCCCTTTGGAGCTCTACCCATAAGGATTCCACCTCCTCCCTAGCTCCCTTAGTGATGTCATCTCTCACATTCTCTTGTACGTTATTCTTGATATATAGACATAACTCTCCCCTTTTTTTACCCTTGATAAAGGGAATACCCTTGAATGGCTGCCAGCCAATCATGAGAGTTGTTGAACCAGGTCTCTGAAATTCCCACAAAATCCAAATCCTCCTCATACAACTGTATCTCTAGTTCTCCCATCTTGTCCGCCAGGCTCCTGGCATTGGTGAACATGCCATTTAGTTTAGACCGCTCACATACTATCCTCTTATTGGTTGTTCCCGAGGTTGCAAATAGGAATTGTTACTATACTTACCTTGGGTTTGTGTGTTTTAGTCAACCTACCACTAATTCCCCCAATATTACCCTCTGGAATATGTTCTGCGCTGACTATCTCTACCTCTGCACCCTCCCCACCCCCTGTCGCCTAGTTTAAAAACCTTCTAACTTTTTGCTCATCTTTAGTCCCAGCAGATCTGCACCCTCCTCATTTAGGTGCAGACATGAGCTCATTGGTGTTCTGCTTCTCCTTTTACTAACCAGTCACACAAGGTGGGAAAATGAAACTGTAAGTGAAAGTGAAACTGAAGGAAAAAAGGGAGCGCAGGCCTTGGATGTGAAGAGTTGCTTAATCTCAGAACTGGATGCACAGAAATGCGCTCACATCCATGCAGTGGCGTGAGGAGGGGGCCGTGGCCCCGGGCGCAACATTTAGGGGGCGAAATTCTGTCTGTCACCTCCTAAGTTTACTTTGCTGTGTCCCCCGCGCTCCGCCATGTTCAAACTCCGGCGCCCTGTGATTGAGCGTATGGGATCATGTGCGGCCACAAAATTGTGAATGTGAGCCACTGCTGTCTTCGCCTCCTCCTCCCCTCCGGACCAATGGAGAACAAAGAATAGAAGATGAGGTGTGTTCTGGGGGAGGGGGGGGGGGTTGGACACGGTCTGCGGAGAGGGAGCAGCCAGAGAGAGAGTAGAAGAGCAGCGCAGTGTAGTGTCAGTATAGGAATACTGTAGGTAGTGTAGTGGTCAGTAAAGTGTAGTGATCAGTATAGTGTAGCGCACAGTATAGTGGACAGTACAGTGTAGTGGACAGTGTAGTGGTCTGTATAGTGTAGTGGTCTGTATAGTGTAGTGGTTTGTATAGTGTAGTGGTCTGTATAGTGTAGTGGACAGTGTAGTGGTCTGTATAGTGTAGTGGACAGTGTAGTGGTCAGTATAGTGTAGTGGTCAGTATAGTGTAGTGGTTTGTATAGTGTAGTGGTCTGTATAGTGTAGTGGACAGTGTAGTGGTCTGTATAGTGTAGTGGTCAGTGTAGTGGTCAGTATAGTGTAGTGGTCAGTATAGTGTAGTGATCAGTATAGTGTAGCGCACAGTATAGTGGACAGTACAGTGTAGTGGACAGTGCAGTGGTATGTATAGTGTAGTGGTCTGTATAGTGTAGTGGACAGTGTAGTGGTCTGTATAGTGTAGTGGACAGTATAGTTTAGTGGTCAGTATAGTGAACGGTATAGCGTAGTGGTCAGTGTAGTGTAGTGGACAGTATAGTGGTCAGTGTAGTGTAGTGGTCAGTGTAGTGGTCAGTATAGTGGACAGTATAGTGGTCAGTGTAGTGTAGTTTTTTTTTTTACTCACCTCTTAATGCCTGCTGTTAGGGGGTCCCTCGTAATCTGCCTCTTTCAGCGCCTGGGCTCTTGAAGTCACTTCCCTCGGAGTGGGAAGTAAGATCAGCTGTGGCCCGTCCCTCTAGGCAATCATCTGGGACACTTGACAGGTCCCAGATGATTGCGTGGTCAGTCACGGCGAGTGGCTCGCGCATGCGCAGTGGGTGCCCGGCTGTGGTGCCACAGCCAGGCGCCCACAGTTAAAATGCCGGCCCCGCTGAGCGGAGGGGGAGACGAGCGGGGCTTCGATCCCCTGCATCGCTGGTCCCTGGGACAGGTAAGTGTCCGATTATTAAAAGTCAGCAGCTGCAATATTTGTAGCTGCTCATTTTTCTTTTTTTTTTTTAAAGCGGAACTCCACTTTAACCACTTGACCACTGGGCACTTAAACACCCTTAATAACCAGACCAATTTTCAGCTTTCGGTGCTCTCACATTTTGAATGACAATTACTCAGTCATGCAACACTGGACCTATAGGAAATTTTTGTCCTTTTTTTCATACAAATTGAGCTTTCTTTTGGTGGTATTTAATCACCTCTCAGTTTTTTATTTTTTGTGCTATAAAAGAAAAAAGACAGAAAATTCTGTAAAAAAATGAATTTTTCTTCATTTTTGTTATAAAATTTAGCAGATTAGTAATTTTTTCTTCATAAATTTTTGCCAAAATTTATACTACTACATATCTTTGGTAAAAATAAGTACAAATTGGTGGATATTATTTGGTCTTTGTGAAAGTTATAGAGTCCACAAGCTATGGTGCCAATATCTGAAAATTGATCACACCTGAAGTACTGACGGCCTATTTCAATTCTTGAGACCCTAACATGTCAGAAAAGTACAAATACCCCCCAATTGACCCCTTTTTGGAAAGAAGACATTCCAAGGTATTTAGTAAGAGGCATGATGAGTTTTTTGAAGTTGTCATTTTTTCCCAGAATTCTTTGCAAAATCAAGATTTTTTTGACTTTTTTTTTTCCACAAAATTGTCATATTATCAGTTTATTTCACACACAGCATATGCATACCACAAATTACACCCCAAAACACATTCTGCTATTACTCCCGAGTACGGCGATACCACATGTGTGAGACTTTTACACAGTGTGGCCACATACAGAGGCCTAACATGCAGGGAGCGCCATCAGGCGATCTGGAGCACCCAGGACATTTCTGACATTTCTCCCCTATATTACTCTGTATCTCTTGATCTTCTTTCTGATCAATGTTTATAAACAATGCTAATTTGTATCTCTCTGTTTATAAACATTAATCAGACAGGAACTAGAGAGATAAAAAGTAACATTGTTTATAAACATTGATCAGACAGGAGATAGAGAGATACAAAGTAACATTATTTATAAACATTGATTAGACAGGAGATGATGTTACTTTGTATCTCTCTAGCTCCTGTCTGATCAATGTTTATGAACAATGTTACTTTGTATTTCTCCATCTCTTGTCTGATCAATGTTTATGAACAATGTTACTTTGTATCTCTCTATCCCATATCTGATCAATGTTTATAAACAATCTTACGTTGTATATTTCTATCTCCTGTGTGATCAATGTTTATAAACAATGTTACTTTGTATATTTTTATCTATTGTGTGATCACTGTTTATAAACAATGCTACAATGCTACTTTGTATCTTTCTATCTCCTGTCTGATCAACATTTATAAACATTGTTACATTGTATCTCTCTATGTGAACAATGTTTTGATTTTCTTTAGGCAATGCCTGCTTGGGAAAAAGATCTATTAATAAAAAAAAAATTATTGCATTTTTCTTGCACTAAAATTCTGCCCAATGCTGTCCATGTTTGCTGTTAAATTAAGACACACACAGATTGCAACATTTCTTCTTGTTTTTAGTTGCTGAAGTAATGAATAAAAATGTGTGTATGCTTTTCTAATTAATAAATGACAACATTGGTAAAATGTGACAAACTATGCAAAAAAAAAAATCATGGTCAGTGCTTTAAAAATCAATCCAAATATAAAAAAAAATTATAATAATAATAATTAAAGACAACCAGCAACACTCACCAATATTTGAATACCAAAATATCTTAAACCAGTATGCACAAAGAATGTTGTGCTGTTTTTAAACATAATTTTAACCATTTGACAACTGGGCACTTAAACCCCCCCCCCCCCCCCCCCCCCTCCTGCCCAGACCAATTTTCAGCTTACGGTGCTCTCACACTTTGAATGACAATTACTCAGTCATGTAACACTGTACCCATATGACATTTTTTTGTCCTTTTTTTCCCCACAAATAGAGCTTTCTTTTGGTGGTATTTGATCACCTCTGTTTTTTATTTATTTTTTGTCCTTTAAATTAAAAAAGACCGAAAAAATTTGAAAAAAAAAACGCATTTTTCTTTGTTTCTGTGATACAATTTAGCAAATTATGAATTTTTCTTCATAAATTTTGGCCATAATTTATACCGCTACTGGTAAAAATAACCCAAATTAGTGGATATTATTTGGTCTTTGTGAAAGTTAGAGAGTCTACAAGCTGTGGTGCGAATCATACAAAATTGATCACATCTGATGTACTGGTGGCCGATCTCATTTCTTGTGACCCGAACAAGCCAGGAAAGTACAAATACCCCCCAAATGACCCCTTTTTGGAAAGTAGACATTCCAAGGTATTTAGTGAGAGGTATAGTGAGCTTTTTTATGTTGTCATTTTTTTCCCACAATTCTTTGCAAAATGAAGATTATTTTTTTCCACAAAATTGTCATTGTAATAGGTTATTTCTCTCACTTGGCATGTGTATACCACAAATAACGCCCCAAAATACATTCTGCTACTCCTCCTGAGTATTACAATACCACATGTGTGGGACTTTTCCACAGCCTGGCCCCTTACAGAGGCTCAACATTAGGGATGAGCCGAACACCCCCCGGTTCGGTTCGCACCAGAACTTGCGAACGACCCCCGCGTTCGGTACGAACGTTAGAACCCCATTGAAGTCTATGGGACTCGAACGTTCGAATTGGAAAGTGGTAATTTTAACGGCTAATATGCAAGATAGTGTCCTAAAAAGGGTTTGGCGACCTGCCTCCTGCCTCAGGGGACATGGGTCACTGCAAAAAAAAGTTTTAAAAACGGCCGTTTTGGCGGGAGCACTGATTTTAATGACGATTAAAGTGAAAAAAAAAAGTGAAATATTCCTTTAAATATGGTGCCTGGGGGGTGTCTGTAGTATGCCTGTGAAGTGCCACGTGTTTCCCGTGTTTAGAACAGTCCCTGCACAAAATGACATTAAACGGAAATAACACCATTTAAAACTGCTTGCGGTTTTAATGTTATATCTGGTTCCTGCAATATGGTTGAAAATCATTCAGAAAAATGGCATGGGTAGCCCTCCCTGCCCATTACCAGCCTATTTGGGTCTTGTACACATATTAAGGGGAACCCCGTACCCATATTAAAAAAAGGAAATGCGTGTGGCCCCCAGGCCCTATATACTCAGAACAGCAGTATACAGGCGGTGCAAACAAGACAGGGACTGTGTAGGTTTGTTGTGTTAAGTTGAATCTGTTTGTCATTTTCAACCGGTACATTTTTAAAGTGTAGCTCCAGTCAAAAAAAATATCTTTAAGCTTTTTGGAAAACATAGGGAAGGGTTATCACCCCTGTATAATTTGTTTTGTCGTCCATCTTTTTTCATCTCACTTGCTGCTGTCTCCTTGCGTTTGCAAGTAGGAGATGTTTGTAAATTGGATGTTTGAAAGTAGGGGCCTGCCCTATATTATAGCGGTATGTACTGGGTACAGAGCACGCAGACAGCACGCACTATCTCCTAACACTACTGACTGCAAGCTCTATTATTAACCACTTGTTAGCCCAATGTTTGCATAAAGTGAAAGATGAAGTTATGCTGAGTAAATAGATATCAAACATGTCACTCTTCAAAATTGCACATGCCCGTGGAATGGCGCCAAACGTCGCTACTTAAAAAATCCCCATAGGCGACGCTTTAAATATTTTTTTACTGGTTACATGTTTTGAGTTGCAGAGGAGGTCTAGGACTAGAATTATTGCTCTCGCTCTAACATTCTCGGCGATACCTCACATGTGTGGCACATGCAAGCACATGGGGACATGGGCGATTTAATTTTTATTTTATTTTTTTATTGTTCATTTTACTTTATTTATTTTAGTTTGACATTTTTTTTCCCAAAAATATATTTTTGATCACTTTTATTCCTATTACAAGAAATGTAAACATCCCTTGTAATAGGAATATGGGGTGACAGGTCCTCTTTACAGTGAAATCTGGGGGGTCAATATGACCCCACATCTCACCTCTAGGCTGGGAAGCCTGAAATAAAAAATAAAAAAAAAGATTCTGGCTTTGATCGTACTGGCGAGTTGGTAGAAGCACCGGAGGGCGGTGAGGGGTGGGGGGCGTCTATGGCTGGGTACTTCAGGGTATCACCGAGTATGGCTGGGTATCTCTGAGTATGGCTGGGTATGGCAATTTATGGCAGGGTATTACAGAGTATTGGTGGGGTATTGGCGGGGTACTACAGAGTAATAGCAGGGTACTGCAGAGTATTGGGGGTACTGCAGAGTAATGGGGGTTACTGCAGAGTAATGGGGGGTATTGCAGAGTAATGGCGGGGTACTGCAGAGTAATGGAAGGGTACTGCATTGCAGAGTAATGGCAGGGTACTGCACTGCAGAGTAATGGCAGGATACTGCACTGCAGAGTAATGGCGGGGTACTGCAGAGTAATGGCGGGGTACTGCAGAGTAATGGCAGGCTACTGCAGAGTATGCACTGGTATTGCAGAGTATTGGCAGGGAATTGAGGGGTTAAATTCGGTGAGCAACGATGTGGGCACTGCAGATGCAGCCCACATCGCTGCTGACACCGATCTCTTTCCCCTCCGCTGTACCGATCGGTACAGAAAGGGGAGGGAGGAACAGGCGTCATAACATGACGCCGGTTTGTTTCCAAGTGATCACTCCGTCATTTGACGGAGCAATCACGTGGTAAACGGCCGCTATGAGCCGGCGGTCACGGATGCTCTCGAGTGCGCACACCTCGGGGCACGCGAGAGCAGAATTCTGGGAGGCCGTTAATTAACGGCCTCTCTGAGTTAAACAACCGCCCTGAAGCCGTTAATCGGCAATGGGCAGTTGTTAAGTGGTTAAAGCTAGATCACTAGCTATATAGGTGAGGTGAATATAGTGGTGTATACTGCAGTCAGGGCACAGACAACAACCACTACACAGCAGCAAGATAGGAAATCAGCCAAAAACGGTTGGTGTGTACTGTGTTGAAGGTACACAGAACACCCACTGCTTCAGATGCAAAGTAACACACTACAGGAGGCCGCCTTAAAGGCGGCCTTATATAGTGTGAGGCGTGCACTACACAGTCTGAGCTATGATTGGCCACAGGCATCCTGCCTGTGGCCAATCATGGCTCTCCTCGCTGCCGGCGCTGCGATTGGCCAAGCATGCGGGGTCACAGTGCAAGCTTGGCCAATCATCGGACAGCAATGCACTGCGCCAACGCAGTGCATTGTGGTCCGCGCGCGCGTCACTCGAATTTTGACGCGAACGGCCAAAACGTTCGGAATTCGCCGAACGCACGAACAGCCAATGTTCGAGTCGAACACGAAGCTCATCCCTACTCAACATGCAGGGAACACCGTCACGTGTTCTAGGACCATAAATTACACATCTAAATTGTTGACTACTTATTACACTTTTGAAGGCCCTAGAGCACCAGGAAAATGACATGTGACACTGATGTGGCACTGATGACAGATGGCACTGATATGTGGCACTGATGACACATGCCACTGATGACATTTATATGT
The DNA here is from genome assembly GCF_037356315.1 of Lithobates pipiens. Lineage (NCBI taxonomy): Eukaryota > Metazoa > Chordata > Amphibia > Anura > Ranidae > Lithobates > Lithobates pipiens. The sequence goes on along the minus strand of NW_027507764.1, from coordinate 22,059,967 downwards.
GGCACTGAAGACAGATGGCACTAATACGTGGCACTGATGACACATGACACTGATGACAGATGCCACTGATACCTGGCATTGACACGTGACACTGATAACAGATGGCACATGACACGGACAGGTGGCACTGATGAGAGATGGCACTGATACGTGGCACTGATGACAGATGGCACTAATATGTGGCACTGATGACACATGACACTGATATGGCACTGATGACAGATGGCACTTATACATGGCACTGATGACAGATGGCACTTACACATGGCACTGGGGACAGATGGCACTGATAACAGGTGGCACTGGGGACAGATGGCACTGATGACAGGTGGCACTGGGGGCAGATGGCACTGACAGGTGGCAGTGGGGGCAGATGGCAGTGGGGGCAGTGGGGACAGGTGGCAGTGGGGACAGATGGGCACTTTATTTTCGTTTTTTTATTTTTATTAAATTTTTTCTCACCAACCGCTGCATCTCTGACTAAGCGGTTCATCTCTCCCTCCTCACACGCTGTCTCCGTGTGAGGAAGGAGAGCCAACGATGAGAGATGATCTCATATGTTTACATTTGAGATCATCTCCCATTGGACATGCCAATCGCGCTGTAAACGGCCGCTGTGATTGGCCATTTACAGCGATCTGTGACTGTCTGTGTCCAAGGGACATGGCCAGCACAGAACTTCCCCGATACATGCTCGCGGGAGTGCGCATTGCGGAAGTAAACAGGAGGACGCTCAGGGACGCCCTCCTGGCACTTAGCGTCCGCGCTGTGGCCATGTTTTGGCTATAGCTCGGGCGCAAAGTGGTTAAATGTGCTCCAATGCCCAGCAATGACAGCAAAGAAAAGGCATAATGTGCTAGTATGCATAGGATACTAGCACATTATGTGAAACTTACATGCAAACGAAGCCCTTCACAGATGTGTTGTCACCACTGGAGGCCGCATCCATTTTCACCCATCTTCATTCCAGGTTTGCGAAATCTGACTGTGTGACTGGCCAGAGCCACGTGATGTCACTCCCGTGCATGTGTGCGGGAGCCGCTAGTCACGGCACAGGGCTCTGAAGGAATGGCAGGGGTGGTCGTTCCTTCAAAGCGCATGCGCAGATGACATCGTCGGCTGCATATACAGTAAATATCTCCTAAATGGCGCACGTTTAGGAAATATTTACCGTACCTATAGGTAAGCCTTATTATAGGCTTACCTATAGGTACAAATAATAATTGAAATTTACAACCCCTTTAATACATTATTTGGAAATTACTACACATAGAGTTCTGTTTGTTCTTTTTCTACATATGAGGCTATTCTGTATTGTGTGTTGGTATTGACATTCTGAGAGAGCCGTCCATCCACCTGGGAGTTCTGGTTGCAAAGTGCTTTGAGACCTCTTGTCTCCAAGTTCTACTGTTTAGTATTCTGGGACATAGTCAAGCTGAGGTGTTCCAAAATACCAGAAATGAATGTCTCTTGTAATGAGTGATGATGACTTGCTGAAGCACATTCTTCAGCAAATGAGATAAAATAAATAACGACTATGTTTGTGATGGTCCTACATGGTGTCCAATTGGAATTTCAAAGCCAAGAGGTCAGCTCCTTAGCTTGACACTTACTTTGTCTCCGAGGACCTCCGTGCTCAGCATTTTCTCCTACTTTTTATCTTTACTTTTTATTGCGTAACTTATTTGTTCTAAAAAAGAAAACCTTCATAACCTTTTACCATGAGCTGAGGTTGTTGCTTTCCTTATGAGTAGCTTCTCTTTGTACCTCCTGCCTAGATACGCTTTCCCACCGTGTCTGCAGGATTTCGTGAAGATAGCTCTTCGTTAATGTCCTCTCTCTCTGTCTCAGCACTTAAAAACATTGAATTTCTCTAACATTCTCTAATTTAATGCCAATACAAAACTTTTTCTGAAGTAATTACTAAATTCAGCTGCAAAGCAATGCCTGGCGTTCGTGTCGAGCTTTATATATCAGACATTGAATTTCTCAGTTGGAAGCAGTAACGGTTCGCGCATCTCCCTCCGTCTCCCCATCTCTCGTTTCATTGGGGGGTGAAGGGCAGACATCTAATTTCATCAACTTCACTCAATTCTATATATATATATATATATATATATATATACTATCTCTCTCTCTCTCTCTCTATTGTATATGTGTATGTATATGTGTATGTATATATGTGTATGTATATATGTATATATATATATGTGTATGTATATATGTATATATATATATATATATATATATATATATATATATATATATACATATATATATATATATATATATATATATATATGTGTATGTATATATGTATATATATATATATATATATACATATATATATATATATATATATATATACATATATATATATATATATATATATATATATATATATATATATATATATATATATATATATATACATATATATATATATATATACATATATATATATATATAGTAGTATGAAATATCTCAGGGGTTATTGAACAATTACTTTTCTCAGAATCATTCATTTCCACCCTGAATATATCTTTCAGCCTACCGTCTATTCCCAAATGTTCAATAACTTACAAATCATTGTTGGCTTTTCACTGGTTACAATATGTTGCAGACCAACACATCCCGATTCCCAAATTACTGCCTTGATGCTGATTAATGTAATTATTTTGCAGCTGGGTAACTGGAAATCTGGAATATCAAGCCCTCCATCTGGTTGACTTTATTGGCTGATAAACAAGTTGTCGATATTATATTCAGTTTAATTGAGGCATATAAAAAAAAAAAAAAAAAAAAAAAAACTTGAACTGAAGGCTTCCCTAAATATTTTTGAGGGTGTCTGTAGGAAATTGTGCCCATTTGTGAAGGCAGGTACTGATCTTGGATGAGAAGACCTGGTTTATAATTGGCCTTCCCATTCACCCACAAAGGTGTTGAGTCCCGTTGATATTCAGGTTCTGTTCAGGACACTCGAGTTCCTCCACACACATACTGGTCCAATTGGGTCTTTATAGAGCTGTTCACTAGGGTTGAGGTCAGGGCTTTGTGAAGGCCACTTGAGTTCTTCTAAACCAAATTGGTCCCACCATGTCTTTTTGTAGTGAAGGTGTTCCGTTGGGTGGAGGTCAAGGCTCTGTGCTGGTTGCTCGAGTTCCTCCTCTTCTAACTGGTCAGATCGGGTCTTTATAGAGCTGGCTTTGTGCACATTGGCACAGTCATGCTAGTTCGATAACATCCTCTCGGGGTGGGTTCTGGACACTCTGGGCTCAAAGGAACTCAGAGGAGGGCCAGTTTTGGACCAGAGGAGGACACATGGGGTAACACTGGCACATGGAGAGGGCACTGATGTATATGTGGGTGGGAGAGGGAAATGAAATAAAAATGAAACTTTACATTTAGGCCCCTTACAGACAGGGTGTTCAGCTTGTATGTAGTACTGGGGCAGGTTTTTTCCAGCTTCCAGGGCAAGGGTGTGGAACAGTGCTTGCTCCCCCCCCCCTCCCCATTGCTAATTCATAGCACTGAATGGGTAGGGCTGGTGCAAGGATTTTTGACACCCTAGGCGAAACCTCATTTTGCCACCCCCCATTGGCTCCACACCCCCTTTGTCCTACCCATGTATACCCCACCTTTTTTTATAAAGTGCCCATAAAATGCAGCCTCACCAGCGCCCATCAAATGCAGCCTGCCAGCGGCCATCAATGAATGTATGCTTGCTTCCATTCATTCGGCAGTCGGGACACAGACACAGTCCTCTGCCGCCACTGCGCCTTTGACACTATGTGCGCATGGAGCGGCGGCTGCCTGCTGATGCTGAGACTTAGTTGCTTGCCTCAGAGAGAAGGTAGTAGGAACTCAAGTGGCCGGCAGTGGCTGCCTAGTTTGCCTAGTGGTAGCACCAGCCCTGTGAATGGGTGTATTACACTGCACCGATTTGCTGCCCCCTTGCCCCAGCTGCCAATTGTTAGCATGAAATGTGCACTGCACATGGATGGCCAATCATTGATTGCTAGCAGCTAGAAGGAAATTACACATGCACAGTGTGAAGCATCAAGCCGTGGCCCACTGGTTACCAACCAATTGCCATCACTGCGCCCAGGGCAGCTACCCCTCTTGCACACCCCTTGTGCCAGCCCTGTGTGCATGCGATAGCAACATTTTAAAGCATCCATTGCACTTATGGACAAATGCCCACATATTTCAGCTTGTCAACATTAACCTGTGCTTTTCTAAAGCACCAGGACTGTATGCACACAGGCTAAACACCCTGCGTGGAAGGGGCAAAGCCTAGTGACAAAAAAAAAAAATAGGTAAGCTTGAACCCATGTTTTATTTTTGTTCTGGGGACACCTCCGAATTTTGGATTTTCCCCCATTTGAAAATGTTTACCAGGATAAACAACAAGTTTGCAGTTCCCTAACAGGGACAGAAATAAAAACCTGAAAGGGGTTCTAAATACTGTATCCAAAACAAAAACGACAGAAAGATTTGCGTTAAATTGCCACCCAAACCAATTCTGACACTTCTCTTCTACGTGTAAAAATCCAAAAATTTTTTTTAAACAAAAATTACTCAGAACCCCCAAACATTATATATATATATATATATATATATATATATATATATATATATATATATATATATATATTTTTTTTTTTATCAAAGACCCTAGGGAATAAAATGGCGGCACTTTATTTATGTCACGCTGTATTTGCTCAGCAATTTTTCAAATGCAATTTTTTGGAAAAAAAATACACTTTAATAAAAGTTAATGCCTGAAAAAATACAAAAGATAACCCCATTTATTTATTTTTTGGTAAAATATAAAAGATGATGTTATGCCAAGTAAATAGATACCAAACATGTTACGCTTTAAAATTGCGCACACTTATGGAATGGCGCTAAACTACAGTACATTAAAATATCGACGCTTTTAATTCTTTTTTTTTTTACAGTTTACCAGTTTAGCGTTACAGAGGAGGTCTAGCGCTACAAATATTGCTCTTTGTTTGTGACGATACTTCACGTGCGAGTTTTACATGCCATTTACATATATGTGGGCGCAACCTATGTATACGTTCGCTTCTGCGTGCGAGCACGAGGGGGCAGGGGATTCTGGGAACTTGAATTTTTTTTTATTGTTTAGTTTATTTTTTATTTTTTATTTTTTACACTTTTCCTTAATTTTTTATTTTATTTTTATCACTTTTATTCCTATTGCAAAGAATCTAATCATCCCTTGTAATAAGAATAGGGTGTGACAGGTCCTCTTTACAGAGAGATCCGAGACCTATATGTCCCCACATCTCTCCGCTATGCTGGAAAGCCTGAGATAAAAAAATAAAATAAAAAATAAACTGAAGCAAACAAAAAAACAGCAGTGTTTACATCTGCCAGGACTGGAAGGCACGTTGCTTCCAGACTCCGCGTTACAGAGGTGGCTGGCAGATTCATTCTCTGGCTCCCTGATCTCATGGGTGAGCCTGAAGAAGCGCCAGAGGGTGGCCGGTGGGGTCGGATTAAAAGCATCATGGTGCCTGGTGCTGAGGATTTTGGCGGGCCTTTTTATAAAAATAAAAAATAAAAATAAAAAAAATGAAGATGCAAACAATTTTTTGTCAAAACAAAATAAATATTTTAATTACCATTAATGTGCCAAAACAGAAACACATTGAAAATGGTTGCCATAAACACCTATAATTAATGATGGACCGCCAGCCTCTGTGCCAGTCTACACAATAATAACCCACCTAATTAGTGCCAGTTTCTGCAATTATATCCACCCAGCATCAGTGCCAGTTTAGGAAATAATAACCCTCATCATAAATGGCAATTTCCATAATAATAACCAAAAACATCAGTGCCAATTTACACAATAACAACCAAAAAGCATTGGTGTCAGTAGCAGCAATAGTAACCACCAGCATCAGTGCCAGTTTACGCAATAACAACCCACATTATTGACGTCAGCAGCAGTAATAATAACCGTCAGCATCAGTGCCAGTTTATGCAATTATATCCCACCGCATCAGTGCGGGAGCCTCAGCCACGGGTATTGACCCCAGCATAATAATAACCCCAACATAAATGACAGTTTCCATAATAATAACCCCCAGCACTGGTGCCAGTTTACGCAATAAATACCTAGAGCATTGGTGTTGTTAGCAGCAATAATAACCCCCAGCATCAGTGCCAGTTTCTGAAATTATATCCTCCAGCATCAGTGCCAGTTTAAAAATAATAACCCCAGCATAAATTACAATTTCCATAATAATAACCACCAGCATCAGTGCCAGTTTACGCAATAAAAACCCAGAGCATTGTTTTTTAGCCGCAATAATAACCCCCAGCATCAGTGCCAGTTTCTACAACAATAATCCTCAGCAATGGTGCCAGCTTACGTAATATCTCCAAGCATTGATGGCATGTGAACTGGTTGGAGTGGTCAACTCTTTGGCCAGGGGTTAATTGATAAGTTCACCTTTAAAAATAAATAAATGCACATCTTTTTGCAGGTAAAAAAATGTGCATTTATCATTTTTTTTAATAGTAGCCTGGAAAGCATTGCACCTATGACCAGCAGATTGCTGGTGCCATGCAAGACTCCTGCAGACTTGTCAGTGTATCTGTCTGCTTGTACCTCTGACAGGAAAAGAGAATGAACTGCCTATATTGCTCAACAGCGCCCTGATAGTTTACAGCCGCAAAGGCTGACGGTACTTGTAGTTTCCCATTCACAGAACCTTGTGAATGAATGACATGGCGGGAGGAGCCCTACGCGACTGTTTTTATTTTTTTAATAGTTCGCTGTGCCACCCTACTGCTGTTAACTAATTGACATACTGATTAATGCAGAGGTCCACCCACCGCTGCAAAAATTAAAAGCCAGTAGCTGCACATACTGCAGCTGCTGACTTTTAATAATAGGACCCTCACCTCTCCTGGAGTCCACCCAGGGGCGGATCCAGAGTCTAGTCTCGGGAGGGGCACTGCCACGAAATATGTTTTTTTGCGGGCAATTTATCAGGGAAATGACTGGTGTTGGCGCTTCAATCATCCCGGCACCATGGTTGTTATGGTGTCAGGATGATTGAAGTGTATTATTTTATTATTACATTGTTATATAAAATGAAATAGTTAAACTCACCATGATGCTGAATCAGTAGGAGCCTGAGCGTGTCACTTGCCACAGTTGCCTGCCACCAGATGTGGATTGTCACTTGCCATGTTACCTGCCACACATTGCAGACTGTCACTTTCCACGTCACCTGCCACACCTTGCTGGTTGTCACTTGCCACATCACCTGCCACACATTGCGGACTGTCACTTGCCATGTCACCTGTCACACGTTGCTGGTTGTCACTTGCCTGCCACCAGATGCAGATTGTCACTTGCCACGTCACCTGCCACACCTTGCTGGTTGTCACTTGCCACATCACCTGCCACACATTGCTGGTTGTCACTTGCCATGTCACCTGCCACACCTTGCAGACTGTCACTTGCCATGTCACCTGTCACACGTTGCTGGTTGTCACTTGCATGCCAGCAGATGCAGATTGTCACTTGCCACGTCACCTGCCACACGTTGCTGGTTGTCACTTGCCACGTCACCTGCCACACGTTACTGGTTATCACTTGCCACATGTTGCTGGTTGTCACTTGCCACGTCACCTGCCACATGTTGCTGGTTGTCACTTGCTACATCACCTGCCACACATTGCGGACTGTCACTTGCCACATCACCTGCCACACATTGCTGGTTGTCACTTGCCACGTCACCTGCCACATGTTGCTGGTTGTCACTTGCTACATCACCTGCCACACGTTGCTGGTTGTCACTTGCATGTCGCCAGATACAGATTGTCACTTGCCACGTCACCTGCCACATGTTGCTGGTTGTCACTTGCTACATCACCTGCCACAAATTGCAGACTGTCAATTGCCACATCACCTGCCACACATTGCTGGTTGTCACTTGCCTGCCCCAGATACGGATTGTCACTTGCCACGTCACCTGCCACACATTGTGGACTGTCACTTGCCTGCCGCCAGATGCAGATTGTCACTTGCCTGCCCCCAGATACAGATTGTCACTTGCCACGTCACCTGCCACACATTGTGGACTGTCACTTGCCTGCCGCCAAATGAAGATTGTCGCTTGCCACGTTACCTGCCACAAGTTGCGGACTGTCACTTGCTGCTAAGGTCGGGATTGTCTTTTGCTGTGTCCCAGAGTCAGGCAGCAGAGAGCTGATGTAATCTCTCTGCTGCCTGCAGCTGCCTGCACAGTGAGAGCGGGAGGTGAGAGATGATGTTGGTTTCTCCTACAAAATCTGTTTCCCCTGGCTCTCGGCTGAGATCGGAACTCCGCCTCTCCAGCCCTCCACACCGCTGCTCCTCCTACTCTCACCCGAATGCATGGCGGTGGAATAAGGATTATTAGCATTCTTGGGGAGAGTAGGAGGAGCATTGGTCCAGGGGGCTGGAGAGGCAGAGTTCCGATCTCAGCCGAGAGCCAGGGGAAACAGATTTTTTGGGGGGAAACCAATCTTGGCACAACATCGGGCCGCCCGCTCTCTCACCCGAATCTAACGTCTCGGGGAGGGGCAATTGCCACATTGCCCACTGGATCCGCCTCTGAGTCCAGCAATGTCGAAACCACAGCTGTTGTTTCCATCAGCTGTTGGGTGCACGCCTCTTTCATTGCGAGTAAGGGAACCCGGCAGTGAAGCCTTGCGGCTTCGTGCCAGGAACCCTACTGCGCATGCGAGAGGCTCCGATCCTCTCTCCAACTGGCCTGGTGGCCGGGGAAGGAGGAGGAGGGAGCCCGGGCGGTGATGTCAATACCCGCGGCTGAGGCACTCAGAAGTGTGAACAGGATACCTGTGAAAGCCAGATATCCTGCTTCCCCTCCAAAAGGTGCTAAATATGCCACCTAGGGGGGAAGAAGTACAACGAGTGGAAGTCCGGGGTGGAACTCCGCTTTAAGTGCAAAAAAACAAATAAATATTTTACCTCTACTGGGTGTTGTGCCCAACAATACAGTGCTGTATTGGGCACAATACCCAGTAGGGGGGAAATATTTTGTTAGTTTTTTCATTTTTTTGCACTTAATCAGTATGTCAATTAGTTAACAGCAGTAGGATGACACGGAGAACCAATACAGGAGGGAGTTCTGCATTCACCTATTTATAAAGATATCATTTCCATGTGGGGACACATATTTGATGTGAGCAGCTACCCCCATAGATTAACATTCCCTCATATCCAATTATTTCCGCTAACCTAAGTGGTGGCGCACAGGAACTACACTATAGATATTTTTTTTAAATAGTGACAGCGAGTTCAGGGAGAAGATTCTCCTCTTGCTAGGCCCTCATAACTACATAGTTTTGATCAATCTAAAATGGTATAAACGCAGTACAGTCGGATTGCAAAAAAAATGTATGGAGCATCCTATCAAAGTAATAAACCAATAGTGGGGATTGGGAAGGAGAAGGCTGCTGTGACCAGGAAGTTGTTTACATGAGAAAAGCGCTGGAGGCTGGATTACTTGACAGAAGAACAGAAACGTCAAGTATCAGGGTTTTTTTTTTTGTAATTTACCCGCTCTTGCAACTGCCACACTATTTGCCCAGCAAAACAACTCCTTTATTTCTTGATTCACCTACCATTTCCTGTGGCAGAGGCACGCAAATGGGCGGCGATGGGAGTTGTAGCATGCGATAGGCTGGCCACGCTGCTCTCCTCAGAGTGACTGACTCCACCCCCCCCGGGAGCAGGGAGCTTGAGCACGCCGCCACTGCCGCGGACTACAACCCCCATAAGCAACAGCGGCGGCCGTCTCACGCGACGTCACCTGACAGACTGACAGTCAGTCAACAGTGAGTCGTGATTCAGTTGGCGGAAACTTGAACAGCTGCCGCGCTGGCCGGCGGCCATTGTTTTGGTTACACAAACAGACAGTACAGTACTTAACTTGGGGGGGCACATGGGGAGCACACAATAAAATTGGGGGGGACGTGGCCCCCTCAGGCCCCACCTTGGTGACACCATTGAGCACTGGCACAATGCGGCAGTGAACTTTGTGACATCTGAATGATCAGGGCTCAACATTTCAAGTCCTGAACTACTAGCCAGGCCTCAAGGGTTACTCGCCACCAGTTTCCCCACCCAACCCCTACCATGCCCGCCCCCAATCCCACCCCTATACATGCCTTCATAAATTATCTCATGAAAGGACACTTAAATGTTTTATGCAGAATTACATTATAAAAAAAGATATTAACAACTTTATCTGTATCGCCAATGCAGCTATGTGTCCCCAATGCAGCCTGTGTCCCCAATACAGCCTGTGTCCCCATTGCAGCTATGTGTCACCAGTGCAGCCTGTGTCCACCAGTGCAGCCTGTGTCCCCAATGCAGCTATGTGTCCCCAGTGCAGTCTATGTCTGCTAGAGCAGCCTGTGCCCACCAAAGCAGCCTTTGCCCGCCACTGCAGCCTGTGTCACCAATATAGCCTGTGTCCGCCAGTGCAGGCTGTGTCCCCAATGCAGCCATGTGTCCCCAATCCAGCCCTGTGTCCCCAATGCAACCATGTGTCCCCAATGAAGCCAACTGTGTAGGGGAAGGGAGAGGAGAGCCGCCGCCTGGTTAACCAGAGCGCAGGGAACATAATAACAGCTTTCATTTCAATAGCTGTGTGTTCCCCGCCAAGCACCGTCATATACAGCCCCTCCCCCTTGTTGGGGCACTTTGATAGACAGATCACTCGTCCAATCCTGGGACGGGTGATCTGTCCATCAAAGTTCCCGGACAAGGGGGAGGAGCTGTATATGACGGTGCTTGGCTGGGAACACACAGCTATTGAAATGAAAGCTGTTATGTTCCCTGCACTTGAATTAACCAAGCTGCGGCGGCGCTCCTCTCCCTTCCCCTATGATCGCTCCAACAAACCCAGGTGCTCACCTCCCCGCCCCCAGGCAGCCCACACTCTTTTTTGAGGGCTGTGAATGATGCTTGGTTGGGGTCGCTGGGCAGGTAGGGCCCCCCAGGCAAGTGGGGCCCCGGGGCAACTGCTTAGCATGCCCATGCGAAAAGACAGCCCTGCTAATATCCTCCAGTCCCTTTATTAGCTTTGTTGCCCTTCTTTTTACTTGCTCCATTTCCAGTACATCCTTCCTGAGGACTGGTGCCCAGAACTGGACAGCATACTCCAATTGCAGCCGGACCAGAGTCTTGTAGAGCGGGAGAATTATCTTTTTATCTCTGGAATGAATCCCCTTTTCAATGCATACCAATATTCTGTTTGCTTTGTTAGCAGCAGCTTGGCACTGCATGCCATTGCTGAGCCTATCATCTACTAGGACCCCTAATATCTACTAGAGGTTCTGGAGAAGTTCTGGAGGCAAGCATGGGAGGAAGTAATAAGAGAGCTAGAGGGTAAAAGGTCTTGAGAGGCCATCGATGGCAATCATGGTCATCAATGGCCACCGCGGTCACCAATAGCACACTTTGTGTATTGTGCTTTCTTTGGCCCACGGGAAAACATTCCTTCCATGAAAGGGCCAGTTGGTTGTGTTTGCTTCCCAGGCTAAAAGTTCCCAGTCTCCACCCCATAGCCATTAACGGCATCCTTGAATTTTTTCTCTCTATTGCCACTTGTCTCATTGAGGTTTTTATAACCAAATTCTGTCTTCCAAGCCTTAGATGTTAGAACAATATTAGGATAAGGACTTTTTTTTTTTTCAGCCCATTCATGTCACCATATTACATTTTTCTGGCAGATGAAGATGACCATTTTGGCCACAAAGAACCTGCATCGAACAACCAATGACCTTCAAATTCTTCCCAATTATGGAAGCACAGAAGCCCTCCACGTCAGCAGCTCACCAGTCTGTAATATACGGGATGTTTTCATAAACCACCGATACTTCTAAGCCTTTTAATTAAAGAGTGATATAAAAAGGTACCTTCAATTTCTTTAACAAGTCTCGTATACAGCATGTAAATAGAGGAGAAAGTGTTGTGTTATCTCCTCTCCCACAAAACTGCGCCAATTAAAACTTGAGACGAAGAAGGTGCCTGCTAACGAGACTGAATATTCAACTTCCCCTCGCCATATAATGTGATGCAAATTATAGAGGGAGATAGAGATGGTGCTTTTTTTTTTTCTTTTTTTTTTTTTGTCCCAGCTGCCAGCGCTCTTCTATTATGTTAATAGAATATCCTGAATATTTAACTTATTTGCTGTGCTGATTCATTAATAGTTTGGAGCCCTGAAAATAATTCATCTCTTGTCCAGGAACAATGCAGTAATTAAAAGTTTGCCATGTTGAGAAGATGGAAATCAATGGCTGGGAGCCGTCGGAGTGCCAGGCACAATCTGTCAGCTGGGGACTTTTCAGGCGCGCCGACACCCCGCCAGCTACAACAAAAAAAATTAAAAATCTGAGCCCTAAACAGACAAAGGAAATGATAAGGCTGCTCGTCACAAAGTAACAACTTCAACGGATGAAAATTAAAATTTAAAACATGCTTAATTGTGTGTGGAAGTCAGGTCTAGTTAGAACAAACTGTACATGCAAGGAACAATGTTGAGAAAGGGTTTAAAGCAGCCTTTCTCAACCTTTTTCAACACAGAGGAACCCTTGAAATGACTTTGCAGGGAACCTGTGCTAAAAATTACTATATCTACAGATCATTAAACATTAGTGTGATGGTCAGTGGGAAGAATGTTCCTTACATTGGCGATCAGTGGGAAAAATGTTCCTTACATTGGTGATCAGTGAGAAGAATGCTCCTTACATTGGTGATCAGTGGGAAGAATTTCCCTTACATTGGTGATCAGTGGGAAGAATGTTCCTTACATTGGTGATCAGTGAGAAGAATGTTCCTTACATTGGTGATCAGTGAGAAGAATGTTCCTTACATTGGTGATCAGTGAGAAGAATGTTCCTTACATTGGTGATCAGTGAGAAGAATGTTCCTTACATTGGTGATCAGTGAGAAGAATGTTCCTTACATTGGTGATCAGTGGGAAGAATGCTCCTTACATTGGTGATCAGTGAGAAGAATGTTCCTTACATTGGTGATCAGTGGGAAGAATGTTCCTTACATTGGTGATCAGTGGGAAGAATGTTCCTTACATTGGTGATCAGTGAGAAGAATGTTCCTTACATTGGTGATCAGTGGGAAGAATGTCCCTTACATTGGTGATCAGTGGGAAGAATGTTCCTTACACTGGTGATCAGTGAGAAGAATGTTCCTTACATTGGTGATCAGTGAGAAGAATGTTCCTTACATTGGTGATCAGTGAGAAGAATGTTCCTTACATTGGTGATCAGTGGGAAGAATGTTCCTTACATTGGCGATCAGTGAGAAGAATGCTCCTTACATTGGTGATCAGTGGGAAGAATGTTCCTTACATTGGTGATCAGTGAGAAGAATCCTCCTTACATTGGTGATCAGTGAGAAGAATGTTCCTTACATTGGTGATCAGTGGGAAGAATGTTCCTTACATTGGTGATCAGTGAGAAGAATGCTCCTTACATTGGTGATCAGTGAGAAGAACGTCCCTTACATTGGTGATCAGTGAGAAGAATGTTCCTTACATTGGTGATCAGTGGGAAGAATGTTCCTTACATTGGTGATCAGTGAGAAGAATGTCCCTTACATTGGTGATCAGTGAGAAGAATGCTCCTTACATTGGTGATCAGTGAGAAGAATGCTCCTTACATTGGTGATCAGTGGGAAGAATGTTCCTTACATTGGTGATCAGTGAGAAGAATGTTCCTTACATTGGTGATCAGTGAGAAGAATGTCTCTTACATTGGTGATCAGTGAGAAGAATGTCTCTTACATTGGTGATCAGTGAGAAGAATGTTCCTTACATTGGTGATCAGTGAGAAGAATGTTCCTTACATTGGTGATCAGTGGGAAGAATGTTCCTTACATTGGTGATCAGTGGGAAGGAGGAGGAGGACACACCCAAAGAGCTCTCTGTGAGAACCACCCATTTTTCAAGCCTGGGCCTTGCCTGCTAGCTCGGCCCAGGAATAATGCCTGATCCTGGGGGAGGCCCTGAGATGGATCCCCCTGATGACACGGGGCCCAGTGAGGAGGAGGTGGAGGATCTGTCTGTGGGTCCGGGCCCTGGTATGGATGCCAGCGTTTTCAGCCTTAAGGTTGTTAATCGCTTTAGGGCGATTGGGAGAGCGGAGGAGAAACTTAAAGTTTTGAGAGTGGAGCTTAAAAACTTCAAAGCCAAATACTTCCAGGCCTGGAGTAAGAATCGCACCGCCATGAAGCCTGAGCTACAGGAATTAGAGGAAAAAGTAAAGCAGCAAACTTTATTGTTGGGAAAACTAAAAGAAAAAAGTGGAGCATTTAAAGAAAAGTTTGAAAACGAGAGAAGGTTTGTCAGCCAGTCCTCATCGTGTTCAGTGGATCAGCCTCAGCATATGGATGACCCGGGTCCATCTGCCTCTGCTCCTCTCCCCCCATGTAAGGCCTTGGAGTCGCCGGCGGCAACCAGCCAGGGGGTTGAGAGTGAGAATGGCACCCTGACCTTCATCCAGAGGATGGAATCCCCCCTGAGAGGAGACAAGCTTGTAATGTCTGATAATCCATCAGAGGTCCCGGAGGATGTTCAGAAGAATCAGCCAGGGAATGAGGATGAACCTGCACCAAATCCCCTGAACATGGATGTTGCTGCACCCGCATGTGCTGAGACCTGTAGTTCCACTACCACATTTGCTGCATGTGTTTCACACACTGTGGCTGACACCTGCAATGTGATTGCTTCACCTGAGCCTCTCTGTGTTCCAGCAGAGCTGATTGATGCTGATGGGGGAGGGGATCAGAATACTGCACCATGTGCAGTGGAAGCCATGGATGTGTCAGTCCAGCCTGCACTGTCCTCTGCAGAAAGTCCTGTCCTGATGGAAGAGAACAGGCCAGCTGAAGATTCCACCAGCACAGCAGTGGGAACTGACACTGCTGGGAAGACTGCAGGACATGTGAATATACCAGCAAGTATTAACAATGACAGTCATGATAAAACAATGAATGTGGTGGGTGGTGGTGGTGATGGTGAAGGGGTTAATACTGCTGGGAAAAACAAAAATGACATTTCTCTCTCTGCTCAGAGGAAAGACTCATCGATTGTACAGACCAAATCTGTACAATCGATATCTGCTAAAGATGTCTCAGACAGTTCAAAACACACAAATATCTCTTCTGCTGGGAGGAATATGGGGAGTTATGCATCTGTTGTGGGGAGTCGCACCAAGGAGGGTGGGGGGAATGCTGTAAATATTGGTGGTCACAATATAGGGGGGTTTGGTGGTGGGTATAGGAGGAGGAATGTGGTTCAGTTCAAGTGGGAGGGGGAGGGGACCCCACCAGTGAGGGGGAGGGTGGCAGAGTTGATTTTGGAAATGGGGTTTAAAGCTGTGGATATTTTTGCTTTGATTTGCCCAGTGGGGAGTTATGAATTTGATTTATCTTTTGTAAAACCTGAGGGGTTGGATTTATTTTGGGAGCGACATAGGAGGTGCCAGGGCCTTTCGCAGTGGAGTGGTTTGGTGCCAAAGGTGATTTCCAGGCAGCCTCTGATAAAATCGGTGACCATCCTGGTGCGTAACGAATCCATACCAGAGGCTGATTTGATAGTATGGCTACGCCGATATGGTGAGGTCCTCACTCCACTGCGGAAGGTCCTGGATGAGCATGGGATATGGACAGGGGCCTGGACGGTGTCACTAAAACTGGGGGTGCTGGGCAATGTAGTCCAACATCTGCCCTGCTCAGCTTTTCTGGGAAGAGATCGGCTGACTATTTTCTACCAGGGACAGCCCAAAGTCTGCAATAAATGTGGTGAAAAGGGCCATTTTGCCTCTACCTGCACCCGTAAAAAGTGTTCGCTATGCCAGGGTCTGGACCACTTGGCGAAAGATTGTACCCAAATTCGGTGCAATCTGTGCCAACAGCTTGGCCATCCTTACAGTAAGTGTCCAGAGGCTTTACATAACCTGCAAGGATTGGAGGCTGAGCTGCAGAGGCTGGATAAGGAGGATCAGGCCGCTGTAACTGTTGTTGTTCCTCCTGTGTCAGTTCCATCTGTTTCCCCTGGTAATGTGGTCCCTGAGTCTGTCCCTCCTGTGTCTGTTCCATCTGTTTCAGGTTCTGTTTCCCCTGGTAATGTGGTCCCTGAGTCTGTCCCTCCTGTGTCAGTTCCTTCTGTTTCAGATTCTGTTCCCTCTAGTGATGTGGTCCCTAAGTCTGTCCCCCATGTGGTTGTCCCTATTCCTGCTGTACGTAGGTCCTCCAGACTAGCGGAGGCTGCTGGGGGGGCAGGTTTAGCGGATCTTCCTTCTCAGCCTCCGGTCCCTGTCCCTCGGCAGCGCAAACGTGGTCAGGGGAATGTGGGGGTGCTGGATGGGGGTGGGGCGGATGGAAGGGTGTCCATATCCCATGTCTCACCCTCTGTTGAGGGGGATTCAGATGATGAGGGGTGGGAGACGTTTAGGAGGAAGAAAAAGAAGAAGAGGAAGACAAATAAAGTAGTTATTTCTTCCTCAGAGTCGGACCCAGGAGGGGTTCCTCCTGGTAACCCTTTTTCAGTTTTGTCAGGTGATGGGATGTCTGATATATCTTTTTCTTTATCATCCATGGATGAGGGGGAGTCACATAGTTTGAAGAGAGCTGTTTCTGGTGATGAGAGTGTGGCAAAGGTTAAGAAACGACTACCCCAATCATCCTGATGGCAGTTCCCACTCCGATAAAGGTGGCGACCATTAATGTCGCCAGCATGAAATCTGCAAGAGCTCGTGATATTGCCTTATTTTTGCTCAGCGAGTTTGATGCCGAGATTTTATTTTTGCAAGAGACCTGGCTCAATACTTTGGCCGATGTCCATCTAGCAAAAAGGGAGTGGAGATGCGGTCCCTCCTTTTGGTCTCTTGCGGCTGAGCCCTGCAGCGGAGTTGCGGTCCTTTTTAAAACCGATATGGTAACGTGCCGGCGGGTAATTGAGGTAGAGATTGGGAGATGCATGGTCTTGGACGTCTCTGTTAGGGGGCAGGACTTGCGTCTGATTAATATCTATGGACCGCAGTCAAGATGGGGCAGGAAATGCCTCCTCACAGAGATCAAGCCCTTCCTTTTTACGTCCCAGCAGGTTGTCTTTGGAGGTGATTTTAACACCATAATTAGGCCTGAAGACAGGAGAGGCTCCATAGACAGGCTGGCGTACGATAGCGTTTTTCTTAGAGATATGGTGAGACAAGCAGGCCTGGTAGATGTGCATATTAAGCACTGCCCTGGCAGCACGGGATTCACATTTCAGAGAGGGAATAGTCAGAGTAGGATAGATAGGTTTTTTTTAAAGGAGAACTCTGCTTTCTCGGCTCCTGAGTTGAGGGCGGTGGAGTTCTCTGACCACTGTATGCTGTCTGTGACTCTGAATGCCTCGGACACTCCACCCAGGGGAAGGGGTACCTGGAAACTGAATTCGGCTCTCCTGGAAGACGTAGAGGTAAGACAATCCTTTGAGGATTTTTTCCAGGCACAGGTTTCTATTCTGGACTTTTGCAGCACTAAGTCAGAGTGGTGGGAGCTTGTGAAACAAAGGGCGATTGGACTTTTCAAGGCCATAAGTAAGAAGAAGCAGCTTGGTATGTACATTGCCTACCAGCATTTGCGGAGGAAGCTTGATCGTCTTGTCTCGTATAGAGGAGATCCAGGGGAGATCTCTGAGGTGAAGTTTCTTCTTAGAAAGTGTCAATACGACCGGCATGCCTCCTTGGTTCTGGAGAGGGATTATGGAAAATATCACTCGCCTGATCCTTACCAGAACTGTAAGCAAGGCATAGCAGTTAAGACGGTCATAGGCCTGAGGGATAGTACGGGTTCTCTGGTGAAGTCCAGATCAGGGATCCTGGAGATCTTCAGATCATATTATGCAGACCTTCTGGGAAGAAAGGACCTTTGTCGGGACAAGATGGAAAGCTTTCTGGATTCTACTCCAGGATTGGGAAATGGTACATTGCCTTTGATGGATTTGACAGAACCAATTTCAGTGGATGAGGTAGTCCATGCTATAGAGAAGGTGGCTACCAAAAAATCACCTGGGCCAGATGGGTTGACAGCTGAATTCTACAAGTGTTTTAAGTCCATTCTGGCTCCCTTTTTAGCGGAGGTTTATAACAGCTGTCTAGAAGAGGGTTCGCTCCCTCCCTCCATGAGGCAATCCGCTGTGATTCTTCTGTCAAAAGGTAAAGACCCCTCAATGATTGAGAACTGGCGCCCCATCAGTCTTCTCAATGTTGATAGAAAGATCTTGGCGAAGATTCTTTTTTGGCGCTTGTCGTCAGTGGCAGGCGATTTGTTGTCCAGTCATCAGCACTGCTCGGTCCAAGGTAGAAGTACCTTTTCAGCGGTTTTAGCTGTCCGGGAGGCTTTGGAACGATGCAGGCCTGCTGGATGGAGAAAGTACTTGCTGGCATTGGATCAGGCGAAGGCTTTTGATAGAGTCAATCACGAGTACCTGTATTTGCTACTTGGTAGATACGGCCTGCAGGGGAGGTTTATAGATTGGCTGAAGACATTATATAAAGGGGCTGAGAGCTTCCCACTGGTTAATGGTTGGGTTGGACGGCCTTTTGAGGTTGGCTCTGGTGTGCGCCAGGGATGTCCTCTGAGCCCCCTGTTATATGTATTCGCAATCGACCCCTTCATAAGAAGGCTAGAGAGTGGATCTTTGTGCGGGGTGCCTTTGGGCATTGCTGGTGTGCCACCTTTGAAGGTCGTGGCCTATGCCGATGATGTGTCTGTTATTGTCTCTGGAACGGAGGAGGCGCAGGAGGTGGTCTCTATGATAGAGCAGTACACGGAGGCTTCTGGTTCTAAAGTCAACCATGAAAAGAGTGAAGTTTTCTGGATGGGTGAGGAAGGTGAAAGCTTCGAACTTCCGGATGCCTTCCCAGAGCCCCAGCAGGAAATTAAAGTGTTGGGCATCAAATTTGGTCCTGGTGACTATGGTCATCGAAATTGGGAAAGCAGGTTGGTGTGTGCCAATGCCAAAGTAGCAAGTTGGAAGAAATGGAAGCTTTCATTGAGGGAGAGGGTTGACTTGATCAAAACGTACCTGGTCCCAATTTTTTTATATGTCAGCTTCGTCTGTATCTTGCCAGTATCTCTCTATGCAAGGGTGTACAGCTGCTTTTTCCAACTGTTATGGGGAAGTAGGCTGAACCTGATCAAACGCAATGTAACTTACCTGTCTAGGCGGGAGGGTGGCCTAGGAATGGTCAACCCAATAGTTTTCTTTTCTCTGCTGTTTTTAAAGTACAATCTTGGTAACATGCTAGCAGAGAACCCGCCGGGATGGGTGGGTATTTTTCAATCTTGTTTTAGGCCTTTTCTGCGATCCTGGGAAGATGGCGGGCCAGTGAAAAGTCTGAGAGTCCGACATGGCAAGCTCCCGGCTTATGTTGCCCCGTGTCTGAAAATACTTCGGCAGTGGCAGGTGACAGTGGAGGATATCAAGTCCCTCCCCAGGAAGCTTCTGGAGAAGAGGATTTTGGGCTCTGCTTTCAGTGTGTCACTGGCCTTAAGGGATTGCCCAGGCTCTGTAATGAGGGAAGGGTTGCGTTTAATCAATTTAGAAAGAATCCCCTTGAAGTTTAGGGATCAAGCCTGGCTTGCCTTCCATGGAAGGCTCTATGTGAGAGGGAACTTGAAGCATCGCCCTGTGGATGATCGGGATTGTCCTAGAGCGGAGTGTGTTGGTAAAGTGGAGTCTATGGACCACTTTTTGCTCCAGTGTCCCTTTAACATAGCGGTGTATAAAAGGGTGGGGAGGGCTCTAGGCATCCCCTTTTTCTATCGCATGAGTTATGCGGAGTGGGTGTATGGGGCATTCCCGACTCACTGGGATTTTGATTTGGATACACTGTTTTTAGTTAGTATAGTTGTCCGTTACTTCACATGGAATGCACGGTGCCAGATTACCCTGCGGAAGAAAGTCCTCTCTGTTGAGGTGGTGGTGCACGATATTCTGGGTGAGGTTGGGAAAATTCGGGGTCTTGAGAAGGGCAGGGAGCCTCGGGCAGTCTGGATAAGGGCGTGGAGGAATATCAGACCTGCCTTTGGTGAACTGCCCATCTCTGGGTGAGGAGCTCTTTTCTTTTTCTGGTTCTTTCACTCCCTTAGCTTTTTTTTGGTTAGTATCTTCTTTTTGAAGAAGGGCTGCATGCATAATGGGTACGGGATTGTTTCTTAACCTCACAAGTTTGATGTCTGGTGTAATGGTGTGAGTCGTAATAGGATTTATGTTATTGCTGTAAAGTATTTTTTTTTTTTTTTTTTTGGTTTGAGAGCAGTTTTGCTATATTCATTTTAATTTATGTAAATATGTATATATTTATGTATATTTATATATTGTGATTTTACGCTTAATGATTGCAAGACTTTTAATAAAGAAAAATTGGGAAGAATGTTCCTTACATTGGTGATCAGTGGTAAGAATGTTCCTTACATTGGTGATCAGTGGGAAGAATGTTTCTTACATTGGTGATCAGTGAGAAGAATGTTCCTTACATTGGTGATCAGTGAGAAGAATGTTCCTTACATTGGTGATCAGTGAGAAGAATGTTCCTTACATTGGTGATCAGTGAGAAGAATGTTCCTTACATTAGTGATCAGTGAGAAGAATGTTCCTTACATTGGTGATCAGTGGGAAGAATGTTCCTTACATTGGTGATCAGTGAGAAGAATGTCCCTTACATTGGTGATCAGTGGGAAGAATGTTCCTTACATTGGTGATCAGTAGGGATGAGCTTCGTGTTCGAGTCGAACGTACGTTCGACTCGAACATTGGCTGTTCGTCCGTTCGGCGAAATCCGAACTCTTGGTCCGTTCGCGCCAAAATTCGTGTGGCGCGCACGGCCCACAATGCACTGCGATGGCGCAGTGCATTGCTGGCTCGTGATTGGCCAAGCATGCACTGTGACCCCGCATGCTTGGCCAATCGCAGCGCCAGCAGCGAGGAGAGCCATGATTGGCCACAGGCATCCTGCCTGTGGCCAATCATAGCTCAGGCTGTGTAGTGCACGCCCCACACTATATAAGGCCGCCTTTGAGGCGGCCTCGTGTAGTGTGTTGGCATCTGAAGCAGTGGGTGTTCTGTGTACCTTCAACACAGTTACACACCAATCGTTTTTGGCTGATTTCCTATCTTGCTCTTGTGTAGTGGTTATTGTCTGTGCCCTGACCGCAGTATACACCACTATATTCACCTCACCTATATAGCTAGTGATCTAGCTTTAATAATAGAGCTTGCAGTCAGTAGTGTTAGGAGATAGTGCGTGCTGTCTGCGTGCTCTGTACCCAGTACATACCGCTATAATCCACCTACATAGCTGTTCTCTATTTGAGCCCAATTGCCATCTGCAGGAGTTATTGGAAGTTGTGTGTGCCTCCAGCACAGCACAGCACAGTATACATCTGTATATACCCCTTTAACTCTGCTGTTTTCTGGTTATTGTCTGCGTGCCCTGACCGCAGTATACACCGTGATATTCACCTCACCTATATAGCTAGTGGTCCATCTTTAATAATAGAGCTTGCAGTCAGTAGTGTCAGGAGATAGTGCAAGCAGGCTCTGTGTCTAGAGACAACAGTGCTGGTCGTGGACGCGGTGCATTGTCATCAGCACGTGGCCATGGGACACGCTTGTCCTTCTTTTCGGCAGCTGGACATGTTGAACCACAACATGCCAACGACTTGGTAGAGTGGATGACCAAGCCCTCTTCATCCTCCTCATCCTCTCCCACCCAGTCTCAGGGTAGTAGCAAAGCAGCTGCCAACGCATCGTCTTCCCTCCTCTCAATGTCATCATCAGTGACTCCTTCCCTAGACCCACCACGTCCTCCTGAGGAGTCTCCTGAACTCTTTGAGCACAGTGTTGGGTACATGCTCCAGGAGGATGCCCAGTGTTTTGTGGGCTCTGATGATGACACTCAGCTAGAGGAAGGCAGTAGCATGAGTACAGAGAGAGGGGATGCTCAAGAAGGACAGCAATCTGGCAGTCATGTTCCACAAGCTGCAGCATACTGCCAGGTTTGCTACAGCGATGAAGAGGGAGGGGATGATGAGGGCACTGACTCCACGTGGGTGCCTGGAAGGAGGGAGGAGGAGGAGGAGGCACATGTCCAACGAGGCAGGATGCCCTCCGGGGGCCAGCTTAGGGGCAGCACACCGACTGAATCACACCGCAGAGCTCCGCCTGCGCAGAGCGCTTCCTCTGCGCGTTATTCTAAAAGTTCTTTGGTGTGGGCCTTTTTTGAGACGAGTGCATCAGATCGCACCGCTGCTATTTGCAACATATGTCTCAAGCGTATCTCACGTGGCCAAAACATCAGCCGCTTGGGCACCACATGCTTGACCAGACATATGTTGACCTGCCATGCAGCTCGTTGGCAAGCGTACCTCAAAGACCCACACCAAAGAACAAAGCGGACCTCTCCTTGCTCCTCATCAGCTGGCATCTCCAACCCCACTAGACCTTCAGTCCTCTCTGAAACCTGCTCTGAGAGGAATGAAGGTGTAGAATTAGGTGTGTCACAGCCAAGTGCTTCCGGGAACTCTGCTAGTGGTACATCCACATCCGATTATAGCAGGCAAATGTCCCTGCCCCAGCTGCTGGACCGGCGGAAGAAGTTTACTCCCAGCCATCCACATGCCCAGCGGTTGAATGCTAGCTTGGCTAAATTGCTAGCACTTCAACTGCTGCCTTTTCAGTTGGTAGACTCGGCCCCCTTCCGTGAGTTTGTACAATGTGCGGTTCCTCAGTGGCAGGTCCCCAAACGCCACTTTTTCTCACGGAAGGCGATTCCGGCTCTCTACCGGCATGTGGAAGGCAATGTCCTTGCCTCGCTGGACAGGGCGGTCAGCGGTAAGGTGCGTATTACCGCTGACTCATGGTCCAGCAGGCATGGACAGGGACGTTACCTGTCTTTCACGGCCCATTGGGTCACTCTTCTGGCAGCTGGGAAGGATGCAGGACAAGGTGCAGTAGTGTTGGAGGTTGTTCCGCCACCACGCCTCCAAAATGCTACTATTGGTTGTGACACACCTCTCTCCTCCACCCCCTCCTCTTCTTCTTCCTCCATGGCCTCTTCCAGTGCTCTGTCCTCAGAACCAGCGGTGCTCCGTAGGCGTTCCAGGGGCTACGCAAGTACGCAGGAAAAACGATGCCATGCCGTGCTTGCGCTGGTTTGTTTGGGGGACAATTGGCCTATATACAAGGTCAATGCTTTTGATGTATGAACTGTGGGATTGATGTTTTTGATGTGCAATACTTCAATATATTTACTATTTATGATGGATCATGAATTATACAATGTGTATCTTTGTGCCCTATGCTATACATTTAATCTATAGTTAATAAATTTATACTATTGATTTTTGTTGCTCTTCTGTTTTTTGCTTCCAAAATCGCATGCTTTGTCAAAGTCCCAACCTTTTCTTTTTACCGTGTTTGGGGGACAGGAGCCACACTGGGGCGGATGTTTTGTCAGCTCTGCAGGGGCAGGCCGAGAGGTGGTTGACGCCACGCCAGCTTAAGCCAGGAATGGTGGTTTGCGACAATGGCACCAACCTCCTCTCCGCCCTCCGACAGGGACAACTGACCCATGTGCCCTGTGTAGCTCACGTCCTTAACCTGGTGGTGCAGTGGTTCTTGGGCAGGTACCCCGGCTTACATGATGTCCTGAAGCAGGCCAGGAAAGTCTGTGTGCATTTCCGCCGATCATTTAATGCCTGTGCTCGGCTGGCTGAGCTCCAAAAGGAGTTGAACCTGCCCAAGAACCGCCTTATATGTGACATGCCCACCAGATGGAACTCAACATTGGCCATGCTGCAGCGGCTGCACACGCAGCAGAGGGCCATCAATGAGTACCTGTGCGACTACGGCACCAGGACAGGGTCAGGGGAGCTTGGTTTTTTCTCACCACGCCAGTGGGGCATGATCAGGGATGCATGCACTGTCCTGTCACCGTTTGAGGAGGCCACAAGGATGGTGAGCAGTGACATTGCATGCATCAGTGACACTGTACCTCTTGTCCACCTCTTGGAGCATACGCTGCGTGGAATAATGGACAGGGCACTTGAGGCAGAACAGAGGCAGGAAGAGGAGGACTTCCTTGCCTCTCAAGGCCCCCTTTATCCATACAGTGTTCCTGCTGTGCCACCCATCACACAGGAAGAGGGTGAGGAGGAGGAAGAGGAGGAGGAGGATGATTGTGTCAGCATGGAGGTGGAGGCTGGCACTCAGCATCAGCAGCAGCAGCAGCAGTCTTATAGGGATGATTTACAGTCCCAAGAAACACGTGGACTTGTACGTGGTTGGGAGGAGGTAGCTGCGGATCATGTTGTCCTTAGTGACCCAGAGGACTCCGGACCGAATGCCTCAGCTAACCTACGCTGCATGGCCTCCCTGATCCTGCAAAGCCTGCGGAAGGATCCTCGTATTGTTCGGATCAAGGAGAGGGACCATTACTGGCTGGCCACTCTCCTTGATCCACGGTACAAGGGTAAGGTTGCCGACCTTATCTTGCCATCGCAGAGGGAGCAGAGGATGAGACATCTCCGGGAGGCCTTGCAGAAAGCTCTGTGCAACGCGTTCCCAGAGACTGGGAGGTCACAATCTCCTGGTCCTGGACAACGTGTTGCTGAGGCATCAGTCAGAAGCAGCGGTGGAGAAGGTGGCCGTCTGACTGATGCTTTCAGACAATTTTTTAGTCCGCAGCCCCAAGGTATGATTGGTTCCAGCACCCATCGCCAGCGTCTAATTTACATGGTGCAGGAATACCTAGGGGCAAGGTCAGACTTGGACACCTTTCCCACTGAAAATCCTCTGGCTTACTGGGTCTTGAGGATGGATCACTGGCTAGAGCTTGCACAGTATGCAATTGAGCTACTGGCCTGTCCTGCATCCAGTGTTCTTTCGGAACGCACCTTCAGTGCTGCTGGTGGCTTTGTTACCGATCATAGGGTGTGCCTGTCCACCGAATCAGTTGATCGACTGACCTTCATCAAGATGAATCAGTCTTGGATCACCCACAGCTACCAAGCACCTGATGCTGATGTAACCGAATAATTTTTTTTGAAATACCACATCCCTTCAAGACTGCCTATGCTGATGCTGAGTGACTGTCCTGTTATGTTGATTGTCTATCCTCTTCCTCCTCCGCTGATATGTTGGAAGAACATTTTTGGTTCTGGGTGATGCCAGCAGCCCAATTTTTCTGCCCCTGTTTAACAGGGGCGTTTAAGTACAATTTTTGATGCAATGCTTTGCAGCAGGGCTAATTCCTGCAATAAAACTAGAGTATATGGCAGAGGTTGGAGTGTGGTGGCACCAGCACCAGTGTCTAAGGCCCAATTTTTCTGCCCCTGTTTAACAGGGGCGTTTAAGTACAATTTTTGATGCAATGCTTTGCAGCAGGGCTAATTCCTGCAATAAAACTAGAGTATATGGCAGAGGTTGGAGTGTGGTGGCACCAGCACCAGTGCCTAAGGCCCAATTTTTCTGCCCCTGTTTAACAGGGGCGTTTAAGTACAATTTTTGATGCAATGCTTTGCAGCAGGGCTAATTCCTGCAATAAAACTAGAGTATATGGCAGAGGTTGCAGTGTGATGGCACCAGCACCAGTGCCTAAGGCCCAATTTTTCTGCCCCTGTTTAACAGGGGCGTTTAAGTACAATTTTTGATGCAATGCTTTGCAGCAGGGCTAATTCCTGCAATAAAACTAGAGTATATGGCAGAGGTTGGAGTGTGGTGGCACCAGCACCAGTGCCTAAGGCCCAATTTTTCTGCCCCTGTTTAACAGGGGCGTTTAATTACAATTTTTGATGCAATGCTTTGCAGCAGGGCTAATTCCTGCAATAAAACTAGAGTATATGGCAGAGGTTGCAGTGTGATGGCACCAGTGCCTAAGGCCCAATTTTTCTGCCCCTGTTTAACAGGGGCGTTTAAGTACAATTTTTGATGCAATGCTTTGCAGCAGGGCTAATTCCTGCAATAAAACTAGAGTATATGGCAGAGGTTGCAGTGTGATGGCACCAGTGCCTAAGGCCCAATTTTTCTGCCCCTGTTTAACAGGGACATGTAATTACAATTCTTGATATAATATTTCACAGGAGGGCCTCTTCCTGTGCCCACCCAGAGTAACGGTGAGGACTTATAGTGTTGTGGCACCAGCACCACAACCAACAAAGGTCAATTTTTCTACCACTGTTCAACAATGGCATGTAATTACAATTCTTGATATAATCGTTCACAGCAGGGTGCTCCAGCGCCCACCAAGAGTCACTTTGAGGGCTTACAATGTTGTGGCAAAACCAACACCTTGTTCCGCCATTTCTGCAGAGCATATAGGGCAGGTCCCTACTTTCAAACATCCAACTTACAAACATCTCCTACTTGCAAACGCAAGGAGACAGCAGCAAGTGAGATGAAAAAAGATGGACGACAAAACAAATTATACAGGGGTGATAACCCTTCCCTATGTTTTCCAAAAAGCTTAAAAATAGTTTTTTTGACTGGAGCTACACTTTAAAAATGTACCAGTTGAAAATTACAAACAGATTCAACTTAACACAACAAACCTACACAGTCCCTGTCTTGTTTGCACCACCTGTATACTGCTGTTCTGAGTATATAGGGCCTGGGGGCCCCACGCATTTCCTTTTTTTAATATGGGTACGGGGTTCCCCTAATATGCGTACAAGACCCAAATAGGCCGGTAATGGGCAGGGAGGGCTACCCATGCCATTTTTCTCAATGATTTTCAACCATATTGCAGGAACCAGATATAACATTAAAACCGCAAGCAGTTTTAAATGGTGTTATTTCCGTTTAATGTCATTTTGTGCAGGGACTGTTCTAAACACGGGAAACACGTGGCACTTCACAGGCATACTACAGACACCCCCCCAGGCACCATATTTAAAGGAATATTTCACTTTTTTTTTTCACTTTAATTGTCATTAAAATCAGTGCTCCCGCCAAAACGGCCATTTTTAAAAACATTTTAGGCATTGACCCATGTCCCCTGGGGCAGGAGCCAGGTCCCCAAACCCTTTTTAGGACAGTATCTTGCATATTAGCCATTAAAATTAGCACTTTTCATTTCGAACGTTCGAGTCCCATAGACTTCAATGGGGTTCTAACGTTCGTAACGAACGTGGGGTCCGTTCGAAAGTTCTGGTGCGAACCGAACCGGGGGGTGTTCGGCTCATCCCTAGTGATCAGTGAGAAGAATGTTCCTTACATTGGTGATCAGTGAGAAGAATGTTCCTTACATTGGTGATCAGTGGGAAGAATGTTCCTTACATTGGTGATCAGTGAGAAGAATGTTCCTTACATTGGTGATCAGTGGGAAGAATGCTCCTTACATTGGTGATCAGTGAGAAGAATGGTCCTTACATTGGTGATCAGTGAGAAGAATGGTCCTTACATTGGTGATCAGTGAGAAGAATGTCCCTTACATTGGTGATCTGTCTGAAGAATGGTCCTTACATTGGTGATCAGTGAGAAGAATGTTCCTTACATTGGTGATCAGTGAGAAGAATGTCCCTTACATTGGTGATCAGTGGGAAGAATGTCCCTTACATTGGTGATCTGTCTGAAGAATGGTCCTTACATTGGTGATCAGTGAGAAGAATGTTCCTTACATTGGTGATCAGTGAGAAGAATGTTCCTTACATTGGTGATCAGTGAGAAGAATGTTCCTTACATTGGTGATCAGTGAGAAGAATGTTCCTTACATTGGTGATCAGTGAGAAGAATGTTCCTTACATTGGTGATCAGTGAGAAGAATGCTCCTTACATTGGTGATCAGTGAGAAGAATGTCCCTTACATTGGTGATCAGTGAGAAGAATGTTCCTTACATTGGTGATCAGTGGGAAGAATGTTCCTTACATTGGTGATCAGTGAGAAGAATGTTCCTTACATTGGTGATCAGTGAGAAGAACGTCCCTTACATTGGTGATCAGTGAGAAGAATGTTCCTTACATTGGTGATCAGTGGGAAGAATGTTTCTTACATTGGTGATCAGTGAGAAGAATGGTCCTTACATTGGTGATCAGTGAGAAGAATGTCCCTTACATTGGTGATCAGTGAGAAGAATGCTCCTTACATTGGTGATCAGTGAGAAGAATGTTCCTTACATTGGTGATCAGTGAGAAGAATGTCCCTTACATTGGTGATCAGTGGGAAGAATGTTCCTTACATTGGTGATCAGTGAGAAGAATGTCCCTTACATTGGTGATCAGTGGGAAGAATGTCCCTTACATTGGTGATCAGTGAGAAGAATGCTCCTTACATTGGTGATCAGTGAGAAGAATGTTCCTTACATTGGTGATCAGTGAGAAGAATGTCCCTTACATTGGTGATCAGTGGGAAGAATGTCCCTTACATTGGTGATCAGTGAGAAGAATGTTCCTTACATTGGTGATCAGTGAGAAGAACGTCCCTTACATTGGTGATCAGTGAGAAGAATGCTCCTTACATTGGTGATCAGTGAGAAGAATGTCCCTTACATTGGTGATCAGTGAGAAGAATGGTCCTTACATTGGTGATCAGTGAGAAGAATGTCCCTTACATTGGTGATCAGTGGGAAGAATGTTCCTTACATTGGTGATCAGTGAGAAGAATGATCCTTACATTGGTGATCAGTGAGAAGAATGTTCCTTACATTGGTGATCAGTGAGAAGAATGTTCCTTACATTGGTGATCAGTGAGAAGAATGATCCTTACATTGGTGATCAGTGAGAAGAATGTCTCTTACATTGGTGATCAGTGAGAAGAATGTTCCTTACATTGGTGATCAGTGGGAAGAATGTTCCTTACATTGGTGATCAGTGGGAAGAATGTTCCTTACATTGGTGATCAGTGAGAAGAATGTTCCTTACATTGGTGATCAGTGAGAAGAATGTTCCTTACATTGGTGATCAGTGAGAAGAATGTTCCTTACATTGGTGATCAGTGGGAAGAATGTTCCTTACATTGGT
Organism: Lithobates pipiens; assembly: GCF_037356315.1. NCBI lineage: Eukaryota > Metazoa > Chordata > Amphibia > Anura > Ranidae > Lithobates > Lithobates pipiens. The sequence goes on along the minus strand of NW_027507764.1, from coordinate 22,030,874 downwards.
GATCAGTGGGAAGAATGTTCCTTACATTGGTGATCAGTGAGAAGAATGTTCCTTACATTGGTGATCAGTGAGAAGAATGATCCTTACATTGGTGATCAGTGAGAAGAATGTCCCTTACATTGGTGATCAGTGAGAAGAATGTTCCTTACATTGGTGATCAGTGGGAAGAATGCTCCTTACACTTGTGGTCCTTGGGGGGAATTTCCCCCTTACAGATAGCTAACAAGATCATTGGTGTTGGTGGGAACTTATCTGAGAGACAAAATTACTCACTGCTCAAGGAACCCCTAACAACCTCTGGAGGAACCTTAGGATTTCATGGAACCCTGGTTGAGAAAAAGGAAAAAAAAATATTCCATTACAAATCCCAAAAAGTAATGGTTTATGACTGATGGTCAATTGTACACCTTGAGTCACTTGTTTATAAGCCTAAATATAGAGCCATTTATGTTACCGCTATGCCTTTTCAATTTTGGTGGGCATCATTTATTGTGAGTGGCATGGACCTGCATCACTGGATGACATGGATTACATGGTGGGACTGGTGAGGTCACTGACCATATATGGTCATATCCATATATGTTCAATGATGCCCCCCCCTTTGTAGATTTGAGGAAAGTGGAAAAATAGCAGTGGACTCATCCTGCTGTTATCTCAAGATATTGATGTTGGTGTAAATGATCTGGTTCCCGGGCAGGCGGCTTCAGAGGATCTCCATGGTCTCCTTGGCTTGTAATGTAATGAGAATTGAATTTGAAGTGCCACACTACTGCTAAGAAGTCCCGATACAACGGTATTCCATTAAAAGTCAGGGGTACAATTTAAAAAGTAGCCAACACGTTTCAAGTGTCCATGAGCACCCCTCCATCAAGGTTTGACTGACTCCGAACCAAAAGTGAACTAGACCTACAACTGTATTTTTTCCAGTGTGAATTATAAGAAAATGTATTTTCAGGTTTCTGCAACTTGTTTGGCACTTTTTGGATTGTCTCCCTGCCTTTTAATGGAATAACGTTGTATCTGAACCTCTTAGCAGTGGCGTGGTGCTTCAGTTTCAATTCTCGTTACATTACCCCCTTGTATATATCAGTTGTCATCCATTGGGTCTGTTGTTGGGTGGGAAACGGACCAGATGTGTCTCAATGTTTTTTTTTTTGGTTCTATCAGTGGGGATTGTGGTGGGCCTGGATTTACTTCATTGGCCGATGTGATTGACAGTGGATCTACATCATGGGTCTTTTTTTTAAATTAAAGGTCTTCTGAAAAAAAAACTTGTGTTTTTAGTTACTGTTTTCTATTTTTGTGAATGGATAGGGGCACTATGTACTCTTTACTCATTCACAAGGGGGTGGGGTGGTATCTGGGGGCCACCTTATTGTTAAAGGAGGCATGTAGATTTCAATTAGCCCCCCCCCCCACCCACAGACCTCCGCAACCATCATGTCAGGTTTGTGGGGAAGAGGCCCCACAACCCTTTCAGGCTATTTTCTAGCTATGTTGAATGTTTTATATTCATACAGAATAAGGAATATATCATATTATGGTCATGATGGAGCTGATTATCATAGGAACTAAAAATGTATTTTCTATACTTGACAAAAAGTCCCCTATGTGATATAATTTCTTTGTGATGGGTTCTCTTTAATGAGACATCTGATAGACTCCTGATGTCTCCCCCTCCTTCCATTGAAGCTAATGGAGCACAGATCATGATCCATTAGCTTCTTTCCAGCCATAGCAGCTGGGGAACATGACACTTAACCAAGTCTTAGATGGTAGTACAATATTAGGATAAGGACTTGAAGGACTGATGATCATAGGAACTAAACATTTATTTTTTATATTTGACCAACGTTCCCCTGATGTCTCCCCCTCTCTCCATTGAAGCTAATGGAGCACAGATCATGATCCATAAGCTTCTTTCCAGGTCATTGCAGCTGGGGAAAATGACACCTAGCCAAGCCTTAGATGGTAGTACAAAAATAGGATAAGGACTTAAATGACTCAAGATCATAGGAACTAAATACTAAATTCCTATATTTGACAAAAAGTCCTTTATGTGATATAATTTCTTTGTGATGGGTTCTCTTTAACCAGTAGAGACCCGCGCTATAGCCAAATGACAGCTACAGCGCGGACCTCCTTTGCCGGGACGACGTCTATTGACGTCGTCCCGTGCACGAGTGGCCTGCATGCCCCCTGAGGGGCGTACGCGGCTCGCTCTGTGATCGGCGAGTCTACGAGACTCGCCTGTTCACGGATCCGAGCAAGGGGTCGATCCCAACCCCTTACCACGTGATCAGCTGTCAGCCAATGACAGCTGCTCATGTGATACAACGGAGCCGGTAATCGGCTATTTTTCCTCCTCGCGCTGTCAGCGCGAGGAGAAAAAAAAAGAGCCGATCACCGGCGGCCGTGATCGGGACATCAGTTCCGATCACGGCCAGCTTACCAGTGCCCACCTGCCCCCTGCCAGTGCCACCTCTGTAATAAAAAAGTGCCCCCCATCTGTGCCACCCATCAGTGCCCATAGTGCCACCCAGCAGTGCCCATAGTGCCACCCAGCAGTGCCCACAGTGCCACACATCAGTGCCCACAGTGCCACCCATCAGTGCCCACAATCTGCCTCAACAACGGTGCTGCACCCCAGTGCCACATATCCGTGCCCATCAGTGTCATCTACCAGTGCCCATCAGTGCCACCCATCAGTGCCCAGCAGTGCCACCTATCAGAGCCACCTATCAGTGCCACCTATCAGTGCCCATCAGTCCCATCTATCAGTGGTACCTATTAGTGCCACCCATCCATGCCACCCATCTGTGCCATCTTATCTGTGCCCATCAGTGCCGCCTTATCTGTGCCCATCAGTACTGCTTTATCTGTGCCTATCGGTGCCACTTTATCTGTGCCTATCGGTGCCACTTTATCTATGCCTATTAGTGCCGCCTTAACTATGCCTAGCAGTGCCCACCAGTGCAGCCTAATAGTGCCCACCAGTGCAGCCTATCAGTGCCCACCAGTGCCGCATCATCAGTGCACTTCAATGAAGGAGAAAAATTACCTGTTTTCAAAATTTTATAACAAACTATTAAACATGATTTTTTTATTTTTTTTTATTTTGCATTTTTTTTGCTTGTTTAGCAAAAAATAAAACTCCCAGCTGTAATTAAATACCACCAAAAGAAAGCTCTATTTGTGGGAAAAAAATTATAAAAATTTCATTTGGGTACAGTGTGGTATGCCCACGCAATTGTCATTCAAAGTGCATCAGCGCTGAAAGCTGAAAATTGGTCTGGGCAGGAGGGGGGTTTAATTGCCCAGTAAGCAAGTGGTTAATGAGACATCAGGGGTCTATTAGATCCCTGATGCCTCCCTCAGTTGAAGCTAATGGAGCACAGATCATGATCCATTAGCTTCTGTCCAGCCATATTGGCTGAGGAATCTGACACCTAACTAAGCCTTAGATGGTAGTACAGTATTAGGATAAGGACTTGAAGGACTGATGATCATAGGAACTAAACATTTATTTTCTAAATCTGACCAACGTTCCTTATGTGATATCATTTCTTTGTGATGTGTTCTCTTTAATGAGACTTCAGGGGTCTTTTAAATTCCTGATGTCTCCAGCTCCCTCCATTGAAGCTAATAGAGCACAGATCATGATCCATTAGCTTCTTTACAGGCAATAGCAGCTGGGGAAAATGACACTTAACCAAGCTTTATATGGTAGTACAATATTAGGATAAGGACTTGAAGGACTGACGATCTGTCAGGGACTCGCTGGCCATAGCAGAGCAGATGTGCATAGACATTTCTCACACGTGGGCACAATTCCAATGATGTCTCTCCTGATCCACGGGCTCAGGCGAACACATATGCACATGTGTGTGCCACGCATTAGCATTGGCGCCCATTTATAGTATATAAGGAAGGCAGATGTACTAGGGCCTTTGCTGTCTGATCTGCGGTTTCTCCTGTATCCTATTTCCAGTGCCTATCCTTGATCTGATTGTTACCTGGCTTCCTGGCTGCTCTAATTCTCTCCATTCCTGACCTGGGCTTGTTTGACCTTTCATCAGTGTTAAATCCAGATTTTCTGTTGCCAAACCTCTGCCTGAACTTGACCATTCTTTAGTTTTATCTCTGATGTACCTTGATTCCTCTGTATCTGACCCGGCTTGTCTCACCCTGCACCTTGCTTCAGCCTCCACGTACCTGCTTCCATGGTACCCAGCACGAGCAACTTCCCTGCATCCACAAGTGCCTGCACCCACAGCCACCAACCACAGCACCACTACTGCTGCTGGCTGCTACAAGTGTCCTCCTGCTGCGGAAAACATCACAGGCACTCCTACCCCACCATGCTCCAGGCGTTCCTCTACTAGGCTCTACCTTAAGGTACGTGACACGATCATAGGACTTCAGGGGTCCATGAGATTCCTGACATCTCATCTGTCTTGCATTGAAGCTAGTGGAGCAAAGATCACAATTAATTTACTTCTTTCCGGCCATAGCAGCTGGGGAAAGTGATACCTAACCAAGCCTGAGATCAGGGGTCTCAAACTGGTGGCCCTCCAGTTGTTGCGAAACTACAAGTCCCCCGAGGCATTGCAAGGCTGACAGTTACAATCATGACTCCCACAGGCAGAGGCATGATGGGACTTGCAGTTTTGCAACAGCTGGAGGGCCGCCAGTTTGAGACCCCTGCTTTAGATGGTAGTATAATGATAGGATAAGGACTTGAAGGACTGACGATCATAGGACTTCAGTGGTCTATTAGATTCCTGACATCTTATCTACCTTGTATTAAAGCTAGTGGTGCAAAGATCACAATTAATTTGCTTCTTTTTCCGGGCCATAGCAGCTGGGGAAAGTGACACCTAACCATGCCTTAGATGGTAGTGCAATATTAGGATAGGGACTTGAAGGACTGACGATCATAGGACTTCAGGGGTCTATTAGATTCCTGACATCTCACCTGACTTACATTGAAGCTAGTGGAGCACCGACCTCAATTTACCTGCTTCTTTCTGGCCATAGCAGCTGGGGAAAGTGACACATAACCACGCCTTAGATGGTGGTACAATATTAGGATAAGGACTTGAAGGACTGATGATCATAGGACTTCAGGGGTCTATTAGATTCCTGACATCTCACCTGCCTTGCACTGAAGCTAGTGGAGCACCGATCACGATTCATTTGCTTCTTTCTGGCCATAGCAGCTGGGGAAAGTGACACGTAACCAAGCCTTAGATGGTAGTACAATATTAGGATAGAGACTTGAAGGACTGACGATCATAGGACTTCAGGGGTCTATTAGATTCCTGACATCTCACCTGCCTCACATTGAAGCTAGTGGGGCACCGATCTCGATTTACTTGCTTCTTTCTGGACATAGCAGCTGGGGAAAGTGACACGTAACCAAGCCTTAGATGGTAGTATAATGATAGGATAAGGACTTGAAGGACTGACAATCATAGGAATTCAGGGGTCTATTATATTCCTCACATCTCATCTGACTTACATTGAAGCTAGTGGAGCAAAGATCGCAATTCATTTGCTTCTTTTTCCGGGCCATAGCAGCTGGGGAAAGTGACACTTAACCAAGCCTTAGATGGTAGTACAATATTAGGATAAGGACTTGAAGGACTGGCAATCATAGGAATTCAGGGGTCTATTAGATTCCTGACATCTCATCTACCTTGCATTGAAGCTAGTGGAGCAAAGATCGCAATTCATTTGCTTCTTTCTGGGCATAGCAGCTGGGGAAAGTGACACTTAACCAAGCCTTAGATGGTAGTATAATGATAGGATAAGGACTTGAAGGACTGATGATCATAGGACTTCAGTGGTCTATTAGATTCCTGACATCTTATCTGCCTTGCATTGAAGCTAGTGAAGCACCGATCACGATTCATTTGCTTCTTTCTGGAGATAGCAGCTGGGGAAAGTGACACCTAACCAAGCCTTAGATGGTAGTATAATGATAGGATAAGGACTTGAAGGACTGATGATCATAGGACTTCAGGGGTCTATTAGATTCCTGACATCTTATCTGCCTTGCATTGAAGCTAGTGGAGCACTGATCGCGATTCATTTGCTTCTTTCTGGAGATAGCAGCTGGGGAAAGTGACACCTAACCAAGCCTTAGATGGTAGTACAATATTAGGATAGAGACTTGAAGGACTGATGATCATAGGACTTCAGTGGTCTATTAGATTCCTGACATCTCACCTGCCTTACATTGAAGCTAGTGGGGCACCGATCTCGATTTACTTGCTTATTTCTGGCTATAGCAGCTGGGGAAAGTGACACCTAACCAAGCCTTAGATGGTAGTACAATATTAGGATAAGGACTTGAAGGACTGATGATCATAGGACTTTAGGGGTCTATTAGATTCCTGATATCTCATCTGCCTTGCACTGAAGCTAGTGGAGCACCGATCACGATTCATTTGCTTCTTTCTGGCCATAGCACCTGGGGAAAGTGACACCTAACCAAGCCTTAGATGGTACTATAATGATAGGATAAGGACTTGAAGGACTGACGATCATAGGACTTCAGTGGTCTATTAGATTCCTGACATCTTATCTACCTTGCATTGAAGCTAGTGGAGCAAAGATCGCAATTCATTCGATTCTTTTTCCGGGCCATAGCAGCTGGGGAAAGTGACACCTAACCAAGCCTTAGATGGTAGTACAATATCAGGATAAGGACTTGAAGGACTGACGATCATAGGACTTCAGGGGTCTATTAGATTCCTGACATCTCACCTGCCTTACATTGAAGCTAGTGGAGCACCGATCTCGATTTACTTGCTTCTTTCTGGCCATAGCAGCTGGGGAAAGTGACACCTAACCAAGCCTTAGATGGTGGTACAATATTAGGACAAGGACTTGAAGGACTGACAATCATAGGACTTCAGGGGTCTATTATATTCCTGACATCTCATCTGACTTACATTGAAGTGGAGCACCGATCTCGATTTACTTGCTTCTTTCTGGCCATAGCAGCTGGGGAAAGTGACACCTAACCAAGCCTTAGATGGTATTATAATGATAGGATAAGGACTTGAAGGACTGACGATCATAGGACTTCAGTGGTCTATTAGATTCCTGACATCTTATCTACCTTGCATTGAAGCTAGTGGAGCAAAGATCGCAATTCATTTGTTTCTTTTTCCGGGCCATAGCAGCTGGGGAAAGTGACACCTAACCAAGCCTTAGATGTTAGTACAATATTAGGATAAGGACTTGAAGGACTGACGATCATAGGACTTCAGGGGTCTATTCGATTCCTGACATCTCACCCGACTTACATTGAAGCTAGTGGAGCACCAATCTCGATTTACTTGCTTCTTTCTGGCCATAGCAGCTGGGGAAAGTGACACGTAACCAAGCCTTAGATGGTGGTACAATATTAGGATAGAGACTTGAAGGACTGACGATCATAGGACTTCAGGGGTCTATTATATTCCTGACATCTTATCTGACTTACATTGAAGCTAGTGGAGCACCGATCTCAATTTACTTGCTTCTTTCTGGCCATAGCAGCTGCGGAAAGTGATACCTAATCAAGCCTTAGATGGTAGTACAATATTAGGATAGAGACTTGAAGGACTGATGATCATAGGACTTCAGGGGTCTATTAGATTCCTGACATCTCACCTGCCTTACATTGAAGCTAGTGGAACACCGATCTCGATTTACTTGCTTCTTTCTGGCCATAGCAGCTGGGGAAAGTGACACCTAACCAAGCCTTAGATGGTATTATAATGATAGGATAAGGACTTGAAGGACTGACGATCATAGGAATTCAGGGGTCTATTAGATTCCTGACATCTCACCTGCCTTACATTGAAGCTAGTGGAGCACCAATCTCAATTTACTTGCTTCTTTCTGGCCATAGCAGCTGGGGAAAGTGACGCCTAAACAAACCTTAGATGTTAGTACAATATTAGGATAAGGACTCGAAGGACTAACGATCATAGGACTTCAGGGGTCTTTTAGATTCCTGACATCTCATCTGCCTTGCACTGAAGCTAGTGGAGCACCGATCACGATTCTTTTGCTTCTTTCGGCCATAGTAGCCGGGGGAAAGTGACACCTAACTGGAAGTGACGTTATACATGTGGCTTTTGGGTTCTTTGCAGCTAGGGGAGATCAGTGGATGGATGTTTGTTGGTCTCCTTTCACCACACCTGGCGACACCGACCATATGGTTCCCGTGCCAGCAGGTCGGCCAGCTGATCCAGGAAGCAGACTGCCAGGGTAGGAACACCCTTCTGGGCATCAGAGAAAGCGATCATAAAGCCATCAGTCGGCTTGCACAATATACACAGTTGATCGTAAGCCCCCCCTCCCCACATACATACACTGCCATTGAAGTAAGCCTGACGCATCATCTAGAGAAGCTCATTTTTTTTTGTATCCACCTGGCATTTTTTTTTTTTTAAGTGGATTATAATGAAAGATTTAATTTTATGTTCCAGCTGTGCTGATCAACTTATAATCAACTTATAACCGGGAAATATTTATGAGTGTTACAAAAGAAACAAGAAAAAGTTGCTGCTGGCCTTTCGCGGTTGAAAAGACACCAAATCTGATTTTTTTTTTGTGCTCCAGTTTTTATGAACGCCCCCAGCGTGGGAACAATGTAACGAGGCGAGTCTAACGGTGACACGGGTTTCCTTACCGGCTCAGCGCTTAAAGTGTGTAAAGCCTCATTACTGTGAGTGATGGTTGTACTTTACTTAATGAGGAAATAAACCTCTTCAGAGCAATGAACAGGAAACAAACCAGCTGAAGGCTGAACCGTAACTATCTAAAACCGACATTCCGAGGAGTCAATAAAATCCCGGGGCTTTCCTTAGAAAATATATCGCTGACGTACAGGACCGGAACAATTCAACTTCTAGCTACCTTGTATAAACAGAAACTTGCTTTCTTAGATGTATATGTGAATTTAATAAGCTTAAAGTGTATGTCCAGGCATTACCTAAATTTACCCCCAAACTGCCCCCCCCCCCCCCCAGATCATGTCCAAGCAATATTATTATTTTTTATTTGACCTTGTTCCTGTAGTAATAAACAACTTCTATTACTGTGAAATCATCACCGCCAGGCTTGTAAAATGCTTGCTGGAGCAGCGACGTCATTTTCTATGTACATAGGCACCACCCCCAGAATTGCATCTCCCCTGAACAAATTTGCCCACACACCATGTTTGGGCTGACTCTTTGGAGTCAAGGCAGCAGCATTGTTTTTGCTGGGAAAGAAAGAGAAGTATAAATATGGAGGGGAACAGAGAAGGATGGGAATAATCTGATTTCTAACATATAAAGCCAGCCACTCCCCCGATAACGTCTGATGTGACGAAACGCATCAGATGGGACCAGCTGAAGTAATGTCACCATGCACTACAATAACTGAAAGAGGTATTGTAGATCGAGACAGTAGCTGATCAGATAGTATTTTCAATATGTTTAGAAATGGAAGTATAAATGTGGAGGGGAACAGAGAAGGGTGGGAATAGTCTGATTTCCAACATATAAAGCCAGCCACTCCCCCTGATAACATCTGATATGACGAAACACGTCAGTGGGGCCAGCAGAAGTAGCGTCACCACGCACTACAATACAGGAAGAGGTATTGTAGATCGAGACAGTAGCTGATCAGATAGTATTTTTAGTCTGTTTAGAAATGGAATTATAAATGTGGAGGGGAACAGAGAAGGGTGGGAATAGCCTGATTTCCAGCATATTAAGCCAGCCACTCCCCCTGATAATGTCTGATATGATGAAACACGTCAGCTGGGGCCAGCGGAAGTAATGTCACCACACACTACAATATAGGAAGAGGTATTGTAGATTGAGACAGTAGCTGATCAGATAGTATTTTTAGTATGTTTAGAAATGGAGGTATAAATGTGGAGGGGGACAGAGAAGGGTGGGAATAATCTGATTTCTAACATATAAAGCCAGCCACTCCCGTAAAAATGTCTGATATGACAAAACGCGCTAGCTGGGGCCAGTGGAAGTAACGTCACCACACACTATAATACAAGAAGAGGTATTGTAGATTGAGACAGTAGCTAATCAGATAGTATTTTTAGTATGTTTAGAAATGGAATTATAAATGTGGAGGGGGATAAAGAAGGGTGGGAATAATCTAATTTCTAACATATAAAGCCAGCCACTCCCCCTAATAACGTCTGATATGACAAAACACGTCAGTGGGGCCAGCGTAAGTAGCATCACCACGCATTACAGTAACAGGAAGAGGTATTGTAGATCGAGACAGTAGCTGATCAGATAGTATTTTCAGTATGTTTAGAAATGGAAGTATAAATATGGAGGGGAACAGAGAAGGGTGGGAATAGCCTGATTTCTAACATATAAAGCCAGCCACTCCCCCTGATAACGTCTGATATGACAAAACACGTCAGTGGGACCAGCAGAAGTAACATCACCACGCACTCCAATACGGGAAGAGGTATTGTAGATTGAGATAGTAGCTGATCGGATGGTATTTTCAGTATGTTTAGACGGCTTGTCTGCCTTTTAATATTGTGAGAGTGCATTTGTTTTATGACTTTATTAAATCCGAGAATCAGCTTTACTACACTATACGAGTCTTTTTTTATTTTATATGTCATCTGTTGGAACTCTTGATTTGTGTTAACTGCTAGAGGACCTTTGGAGCCAGATATTTACTTGCTTTGAGCACTTTATGAACATGTCCTCATACATGGGCACATGCCTTGTGGTATGGTAATTTATATGCACATAAGGTTATCATGTGGTGTAGGAAGTATGATGGAAGAGCATTGCTAAGGAAGAGACATAAACTAGAAGGGGCCACAAGTGCAAAGATGTTGGCAGAACTCAGTCCCTATTTGCATATAGTACGAAGAAAGAAATTGTGCCCATTTTTTTAATTACGCCAAATAAAATTAATACCAATTTTCCTAAAATATACAACATTTATTCTGTATTAATATAAAAAATTTGACATAGTTAATAATACATATGTCATAATAAATGTGGACAAGGTACAAACACACTATATTACCAAAAGTATTGTGACGCCTGCCTTTACACACACATGAACTTTAATGGCACCCCAGTCTTAGTCCGTAGGGTTGTTGGCTCCAACTTGTCTTGCATACACACAGTCACACAAATGTTGGCCAACAATTACGAATGTGGGAACATGGTGACGTACAAGACGTATGATGAGTCAATAAGAAGGAAGTTCAATAGTCATGTCATATCTCCATTACGAATGCTAGTTTTACAAGATCGAGCACTTCCGACTCGTACTTGATTCCAAGCATCCGTGAACTTTTGTGTGACCGACTTGTGTACATACAATCAGAAAGTCCGACAACAAAGTTTTGTTGCCGGAAAATTTGAGAACCTGCTAGCCAACATTTGTTGGTCGGAAAGTCCAACAACAAATGTTCGATGGAGCATACACACGGTCGGACTTTCAGCCAACAAGCTCACATCCAACATTGCCCGTTGGAAAGTCCGATCGTGTGTACGCGGCATTAGAGTTCCCATGGAGAGAAGCGCTATAGAAATGCAAGTAGTTCATAATAGGTGAATTGGACAGTCACAGTCAAGGGGACCTGTGGTGCAATGTGCTGAAGATGATTCACTGCTCACCCAAGGGGACTCTTCAGCTCTAATGACGCTCACCTCAGTATTTTTAGAGACACAAGTAAGTAAGGTTTGGATGCAGACACTCCAGTCAGTCTAAATAGCATGTAAGTGTAGCTTCGGCATGGAGGGTAGCTGTGAAGACCAGGAGAGCTGCAGCACGATGTTCGGTTGCTCAGCAACTAGGACACAACCCACTGCTAAGAGGAGGGAACGCCCTACTCAAGGCAGAGAATGAAGGTAGATGTTGATTCCCAAAGAACATGATGGGACGTGAGGAAGTTTATGTTTTATTTCCATATTTCATGCACCTGATGCAATGAGTTGTGTGAAAAGAGTTAATCCATCAAGTTACGCCATCGCAGTGCATTGCTGGCTCATGATTGGCCAAGCATGCACTGTGACCCTGCATGCTTGGTCAATCACAGCGCCGGCAGCGAGGAGTAGGGATGAGCCGAACACCCCCCGGTTCGGTTCGTACCAGAACTTGCGAACGACCCCCGCGTTCGGCACGAACGTTAGAACCCCATTGAAGTCTATGGGACTCGAACGTTCGAATTGGAAAGTGCTAATTTTAACGGCTAATATGCAAGATAGTGTGCTAAAAAGGGTTTGGCGACCTGCCTCCTGCCTCAGGGGACATGGGTCACTGCAAGAAAAAGTTTTAAAAACTACCGTTTTGGCGGGAGCACTGATTTTAATGACGATTAAAGTGAAAAAAAAAAAGTGAAATATTCCTTTAAATATGGTGCCTGGGGGTGTCTATAGTATGCCTGTGAAGTGCCACGTGTTTCCCGTGTTTAGAACAGTCCCTGCACAAAATGACATTAAACGGAAATAACACCATTTAAAACTGCTTGCGGTTTTAATGTTATATCTGGTTCCTGCAATATGGTTGAAAATCATTCAGAAAAATGGCATGGGTAGCCCTCCCTGCCCATTACCAGCCTATTTGGGTCTTGTACGCATATTAAGGGGAACCCCGTACCCATATTAAAAAAAGGAAATGCGTGTGGCCCCCAGGCCCTATATACTCAGAACAGCAGTATACAGGCGGTGCAAACAAGACAGGGACTGTGTAGGTTTGTTGTGTTAAGTTGAATCTGTTTGTCATTTTCAACCGGTACATTTTTAAAGTGTAGCTCCAGTCAAAAAAAATATCTTTAAGCTTTTTGGAAAACATAGGGAAGGGTTATCACCCCTGTATAATTTGTTTTGTCGTCCATCTTTTTTCATCTCACTTGCTGTTGTCTCCTTCCGTTTGCAAGTAGGAGATGTTTGTAAATTGGATGTTTGAAAGTAGGGGCCTGCCCTATATGCTCTGCAGAAATGGCGGAACAAGGTGTTGGTTTTGCAACAACATTGTAAGCCCTCAAAGTGACTCTTGGTGGCCGCTGGAGCGCCCTGCTGTGAACGATTATATCAAGAATTGTAATTACATGCCATTGTTGAACAGTGGTAGAAAAATTGACCTTTGGTGGTTGTGGTGCTGGTGCCACAACACTATAAGTCCTCACAGTTACTCTGGGTGGGCACAGGAAGGGGCCCTCCTGTGAAATATTATATCAAGAATTGTAATTACATGTCCCTGTTAAACAGGGGCAGAAAAATTGGGCCTTAGGCACTGGTGCCATCACACTGCAACCTCTGCCATATACTCTAGTTTTTTTGCAGGAATTTGCCCTGCTGCAAAGCATTGCATCAAAAATTGTACTTAAATGCCCCTGTTAAACAGGGGCAGAAAAATTGGGCCTTAGGCACTGGTGCCATCACACTGCAACCTCTGCCATACACTCTAGTTTTTTTGCAGGAATTAGCCCTGCTGCAAAGCATTGCATCAAAAATTGTACTTAAACGCCCCTGTTAAACAGGGGCAGAAAAATTGGGCCTTAGGCACTGGTGCCATCACACTGCAACCTCTGCCATACACTCTAGTTTTTTTGCAGGAATTAGCCCTGCTGCAAAGCATTGCATCAAAAATTGTACTTAAATGCCCCTGTTAAACAGGGGCAGAAAAATTGGGCCTTAGGCACTGGTGCCATCACACTGCAACCTCTGCCATATACTCTAGTTTTTTTGCAGGAATTTGCCCTGCTGCAAAGCATTGCATCAAAAATTGTACTTAAATGCCCCTGTTAAACAGGGGCAGAAAAATTGGGCTTTAGGCACTGGTGCCATCACACTGCAACCTCTGCCATACACTCTAGTTTTTTTGCAGGAATTAGCCCTGCTGCAAAGCATTGCATCAAAAATTGTACTTAAACGCCCCTGTTAAACAGGGGCAGAAAAATTGGGCCTTAGGCACTGGTGCCATCACACTGCAACCTCTGCCATATACTCTAGTTTTTTTGCAGGAATTAGCCCTGCTGCAAAGCATTGCATCAAAAATTGTACTTAAACGCCCCTGTTAAACAGGGGCAGAAAAATTGGGCTGCTGGCATCACCCAGAACCAAAAATGTTCTTCCAACATATCAGCGGAGGAGGAAGAGGATAGACAATCAACATAACAGGACAGTCACTCAGCATCAGCATAGGCAGTCTTGAAGGGATGTGGTATTTCAAAAAAAATTATTCGGTTACATCAGCTTCAGGTGCTTGGTAGCTGTGGGTGATCCAAGACTGATTCATCTTGATGAAGGTCAGTCGATCAACTGATTCGGTGGACAGGCGCACCCTGTGATCGGTAACGAAGCCACCAGCAGCACTGAAGGTGCGTTCCGAAAGAACGCTGGATGCAGGACAGGCCAGTAGCTCAATTGCATACTGTGCAAGCTCTGGCCAGTGATCCATCCTCAAGACCCAGTAAGCCAGAGGATTTTCAGTGGGAAAGGTGTCCAAGTCTGACCTTGCCCCTAGGTATCCCTGCACCATGTAAATTAGACGCTGGCGATGGGTGCTGGAACCAATCATACCTTGGGGCTGCGGACTAAAAAATTGTCTGAACGCATCAGTCAGACGGCCACCTTCTCCACCGCTCCTTCTGACTGATGCCTCAGCAACACGTTGTCCAGGACCAGGAGTTTGTGACCTCCCAGTCTCTGGGAACGCGTTGCACAGAGCTTTCTGCAAGGCCTCCCGGAGATGTCTCATCCTCTGCTCCCTCTGCGATGGCAAGATAAGGTCGGCAACCTTACCCTTGTACCGTGGATCAAGGAGAGTGGCCAGCCAGTAATGGTCCCTCTCCTTGATCCGAAGAATACGAGGATCCTTCCGCAGGCTTTGCAGGATCAGGGAGGCCATGCAGCGTAGGTTAGCTGAGGCATTCGGTCCGGAGTCCTCTGGGTCACTAAGGACAACATGATCCGCAGCTACCTCCTCCCAGCCACGTACAAGTCCACGTGTTTCTTGGGACTGTAAATCATCCCTATAAGACTGCTGCTGCTGATGCTGAGTGCCAGCCTCCACCTCCATGCTGACACAATCATCCTCCTCCTCCTCTTCCTCACCCTCTTCCTGTGTGATGGGTGGCACAGCAGGAACACTGTCTGGATAAAGGGGGCCTTGAGAGGCAAGGAAGTCCTCCTCTTCCTGCCTCTGTTCTGCCTCAAGTGCCCTGTCCATTATTCCACGCAGCGTATGCTCCAAGAGGTGGACAAGAGGTATAGTGTCACTGATGCATGCACTGTCACTGCTCACCATCCTTGTGGCCTCCTCAAACGGTGACAGGACAGTGCATGCATCCCTGATCATGCCCCACTGGCGTGGTGAGAAAAAACCAAGCTCTCCTGACCCTGTCCTGGTGCCGTAGTCGCACAGGTACTCATTGATGGCCCTCTGCTGCGTGTGCAGCCGCTGCAGCATGGCCAATGTTGAGTTCCATCTGGTGGGCATGTCACATATAAGGCGGTTCTTGGGCAGGTTCAACTCCTTTTGGAGCTCAGCCAGCCGAGCACAGGCATTAAATGATCGGCGGAAATGCACACAGACTCTCCTGGCCTGTTTCAGGACATCCTGTAAGCCGGGGTACCTGCCCAAGAACCGCTGCACCACCAGGTTAAGGACGTGAGCTACACAGGGCACATGGGTCAGTTGTCCCTGTCGGAGGGCGGAGAGGAGGTTGGTGCCATTGTCGCAAACCACCATTCCTGGCTTAAGCTGGCGTGGCGTCAACCACCTCTCGGCCTGCCCCTGCAGAGCTGACAAAACATCCGCCCCAGTGTGGCTCCTGTCCCCCAAACAAACCAGCGCAAGCACGGCATGGCATCGTTTTGCCTGCGTACTTGCGTAGCCCCTGCAACGCCTACGGAGCACCGCTGGTTCTGAGGACAGAGCACTGGAAGAGGCCGTGGAGGAAGAAGAAGAGGAGGGGGTGGAGGAGAGAGGTGTGTCACAACCAATAGTAGCATTTTGGAGGCGTGGTGGCGGAACAACCTCCAATACTACTGCACCTTGTCCTGCATCCTTCCCAGCAGCCAGAAGAGTGACCCAATGGGCCGTGAAAGACAGGTAACGTCCCTGTCCATGCCTGCTGGACCATGAGTCAGCGGTAATATGCACCTTACCGCTGACCGCCCTGTCCAGCGAGGCAAGGACATTGCCTTCCACATGCCGGTAGAGAGCCGGAATTGCCTTCCGTGAGAAAAAGTGGCGTTTGGGGACCTGCCACTGAGGAACCGCACATTGTACAAACTCACGGAAGGGGGCCGAATCTACCAACTGAAAAGGCAGCAGTTGAAGTGCTAGCAATTTAGCCAAGCTAGCATTCAACCGCTGGGCATGTGGATGGCTGGGAGTAAATTTCTTCCGCCGGTCCAGCAGCTGGGGCAGGGACATTTGTCTGCTATAATCGGACGTGGATGTACCACTAGCAGAGTTCCCGGAAGCACTTGGCTGTGACACACCTAATTCTACACCTTCATTCCTCTCAGAGCAGGTTTCAGAGAGGACTGAAGGTCTAGTGGGGTTGGAGATGCCAGCTGATGAGGAGCAAGGAGAGGTCCGCTTTGTTCTTTGGTGTGGGTCTTTGAGGTATGCTTGCCAACGAGCTGCATGGCAGGTCAACATATGTCTGGTCAAGCATGTGGTGCCCAAGCGGCTGATGTTTTGGCCACGTGAGATACGCTTGAGACATATGTTGCAAATAGCAGCGGTGCGATCTGATGCACTCGTCTCAAAAAAGGCCCACACCAAAGAACTTTTAGAATAACGCGCAGAGGAAGCGCTCTGCGCAGGCGGAGCTCTGCGGTGTGATTCAGTCGGTGTGCTGCCCCTAAGCTGGCCCCCGGAGGGCATCCTGCCTCGTTGGACATGTGCCTCCTCCTCCTCCTCCTCCTCCTCCTCCCTCCTTCCAGGCACCCACGTGGAGTCAGTGCCCTCATCATCCCCTCCCTCTTCATCGCTGTAGCAAACCTGGCAGTATGCTGCAGCTTGTGGAACATTACTGCCAGATTGCTGTCCTTCTTGAGCATCCCCTCTCTCTGTGCTCACGCTACTGCCTTCCTCTAGCTGAGTGTCATCATCAGAGCCCACCAAACACTGGGCATCCTCCTGGAGCATGTACCCAACACTGTGCTCAAAGAGTTCAGGAGACTCCTCAGGAGGACGTGGTGGGTCTAGGGAAGGAGTCACTGATGATGACATTGAGAGGAGGGACGACGATGTGTTGGCAGCTGCTTTTCTACTACCCTGAGACTGGGTGAGAGAGGATGAGGAGGATGAAGAGGGCTTGGTCATCCACTCTACCAAGTCGTTGGCATGTTGCGGTTCAACATGTCCAGCTGCAGAAAAGAAGGACAAGCATGTCCCATGGCCACGTGCTGATGACAATGCACCGCGTCCCCGACCAGCACTGTTGTCTCTAGACACAGAGCCTGCTTGCCCTCTTTTATCGGCTCGCGCCTGTCTGCCTCTCCTTGCTGGCCTTCCAGACATGGTAATGGCCTGAAGGGAGTTGGGTAAAACAGTAGTTGGGTAGTTTATATTGTGCTGGAGGCACACAACACCCACTAACTCCTGCAGATGCCTTTTTTATAGAACAGCAGAGTTAAAGGGGTATATACAGATGTATACTGTGCTGTGCTGGAAGCACACACAACTTCCAATAACTCCAGCAGATGTCAATCGGGCCCAAATAGAGAACAGCTATGTAGGTGGATAATAGCGGTATGTACTGGGTACAGAGCAGGCACACAGCACGCACTATCTCCTGAGTGACACTGCTGACTGCAAGCTCTATTGTTAAAGATGGACCACTAGCTATATAGGTGAGGTGAATATCACGGTGTATACTGCGGTCAGGGCACGCAGACAATAACCAGAAAACAGCAGAGTTAAAGGGGTATATACAGATGTATACTGTGCTGTGCTGGAGGCACACACAACTTCCAATAACTCCAGCAGATGTCAATCGGGCCCAAATAGAGAACAGCTATGTAGGTGGATAATAGCGGTATGTACTGGGTACAGAGCAGGCACACAGCACGCACTATCTCCTGAGTGACACTGCTGACTGCAAGCTCTATTATTAAAGCTAGATCACTAGCTATATAGGTGAGGTGAATATCACGGTGTATACTGCGGTCAGGGCACGCAGACAATAACCAGAAAACAGCAGAGTTAAAGGGGTATATACAGATGTATACTGTGCTGTGCTGGAAGCACACACAACTTCCAATAACTCCAGCAGATGTCAATCGGGCCCAAATAGAGAACAGCTATGTAGGTGGATAATAGCGGTATGTACTGGGTACAGAGCAGGCACACAGCACGCACTATCTCCTGAGTGACACTGCTGACTGCAAGCTCTATTGTTAAAGATGGACCACTAGCTATATAGGTGAGGTGAATATCACGGTGTATACTGCGGTCAGGGCACGCAGACAATAACAAGAAAACAGCAGAGTTAAAGGGGTATATACAGCTGTATACTGTGCTGTGCTGGAGGCACACACAACTTCCAATAACTCCAGCAAATGACAATCGGGCTCAAATAGAGAACAGCTATGTAGGTGTATATAGTGGTATGTACTGGGTACAGAGCACGCAGACAGCACGCACTAACACTACTGACTGCAAGCTCTATTATTAAAGCTAGATCACTAGCTATATAGGTGAGGTGAATATAGTGGTGTATACTGCGGTCAGGGCACAGACAGTAACCACTACACAAGAGCAAAATAGTAAATCAGCCAAAAACGATTGGTGTGTAACTGTGTTGAAGGTACACAGAACACCCACTGCTTCAGATGCTAACAAACACTACACGAGGCCGCCTGAAAGGCAGCTTTATATAGTGTGGGGCGTGCACTACACTGTCTGAGCTATGATTGGCCACAGGCAGGATGCCTGTGGCCAACCATTGCTCTTCCCGCTACTGGCGCTGCGATTGGCCAAGCATGCGGGGTCACAGTGCATGCTTGGCCAATCGTGAGACAGCAATGCATTGCGCCATCGCAATGCATTGTGGGCCACACGAATTTTGCCGCGAACGGCCCAAACGTTCGGAATTCGGCGAACGCACGAACGACCGATGTTCGAGTCGAACATGTGTTCGACTCGAACACGAAGCTCATCCCTAGCGAGGAGAGACATAATTGGCCACAGGCAGGATGCCTGTGGGCAATTATATCGCAGGGGGTTTAGTACACACCCCACACTATATAAGGCCGCCAGTGTGGCGGCCTTGTGTAGTGCGTTCTGGTGTGAAGGGAAAGAGCAAGATAGGCAGGGACAGTGTTCTTTTCTCAGGCATCTGCAGGAGTTAAAGTGGGTGTTGTGTGCCTCCAGCACAGTATACACCTATATCTACCCTTTTTTGCTGGTGTTCTCTAATACAGGCATCTGCAGGAGTTAGTGGGTGTTGTGTGCCTCCAGCACAGCACAGTATACACCTGTATATACCCTTTATTTCTTGTGTTCTTTAATACAGGCATCTGCAGGAGTTAAAGTGGGTGTTGTGTGCCTCCAGCACAGTATACACCTGTATCTACCGTTTTATGCTGGTGTTCTCTAATACAGGCATCTGCAGGAGTTAGTGGGTGTTGTGTGCCTCCAGCACAGCACAGTATACACCTGTATATACCCTTTATTTCTTGTGTTCTTTAATACAGGCATCTGCAGGAGTTAAAGTGGGTGTTGTGTGCCTCCAGCACAGTATACACCTGTATCTACCCTTTTATCCTGGTGTTCTCTAATACAGGCATCTGCAGGAGTTAGTGGGTATTGTGTGCCTCCAGCACAGCACAGTATACACCTGTATCTACCCTTTATTTCTGGTGTTCTCTAATACAGGCATCTGCAGGAGTTAGTGGGTGTTGTATGCCTCCAGCACAGCATACACCTGTATCTACCCTTTTATGCTGGTGTTCTCTAATACAGGCATCTGCAGGAGTTAGTGGGTGTTGTGTGCCTCCAGCACAGCACAGTATACACCTGTATCTACCCTTTATTTCTGGTGTTCTCTAATACAGGCATCTTCAGGAGTTAAAGTGGGTGCTGTGTGCCTCCAGCACAGTATACACCTGAATACCCCTTATTGCTGGTGTTGTCTGTTGCATATTTTGCATATTAGCCTTTAAAATTAGCACTTTTGATTTTGAACGTTCGAGTCCCATAGACTTTAATAGGGTTCTAAAGTTCGTACAAATTTTTGGTCCGTTCGAAGGTTCTGGTGCGAACCGAACCGGGGGGTGTTCAGCTCATCCCTAGTAAAGAGCTATAAAGGAAGCCGATCATGCGAAATGTGAAGGTGTTCTACAACAAACCGTTTTCTTCAGAAGTTCCCATATTTCACGATGTCCACCAATCAACATTTTTCATGGTAGACGTTCTTTAGCCCACAAAAGCCTGGGTATTCAGGATAAGAGACTAGTTGGTTATGTTTGCCCCCATAGCAAAGTTTATAGTCCATCTCTGTCTGGAAAAAAAGGATGAGAAACTCTTAGGGTAAGGATTACTACCAGGGGAGCAATAAGAAGCCCTATTTATCCAACTATGGGTGAGCTTACTCGTTGCAGGCCACTATATCTACGGGAGAGTTATGCCCCTACAGGAACACACAGTACGGAGGTTCCTTTACAGATACTTAGTGAGTTTTTATTGCCCCGTAGGCTGTTTTGCACCTTCAGCAGATTGCTAACATGCAATGAGAAGATGCGTGCAGCTTCCGCCTCCAGTCATTTTCCGGCTGTCGCTTCCACTGAGCGTTCAGTCTGGAACTCTCCCAGAAAGGCCATTAAGTTAGAACAATAGCCATGTGTCCATATCGATCTTCCGCACTGCTGAGCTCTGTTTTGTTGGGGGGGTTCTTGTCTCATGCCAAGCCATTTAGCATAAAAGAGTAAACTTATGTCATGGAAGGATCTGATAATACCCAGCACCAATGGTTTTTATTGCAGTTATTCACAGCATGTCGGGGGGATAGCTAATTATCACTAAATCCCTTGCCGATGTCTACATCATTTATTTTGTTAGGTGGGCCGAATCAAATCTCATTGTAAGGACAATGATGTGAGATCTAGAGGACTGGGTGAAGATTGACAGAGTTTCTTGACTGGTTAGGCCTGAAAAGGGTTAAACAAGTTATGGAGGGCAGCACAATGGCTTATTGGTTAACACTACTGTCCTGTAGCACAGGGCTTGACTCCCAGGACTCTATCTGCTTGGAGTTTGCATATACTCTCTGTGTTTGCATGGGTTTCCTCTGGATACTCAGGTTTCCTCCTGGTAGGATAATTGGCACTAGTATGTGTATGCGTGTGAGGTAGGAATCTTTGCTTCAGGTTCCTTGAGGGAAAGGACCGATATGAACGTATAGTATGTAAAGCACTGCCTAAAATTGTTGGCACTATACAGACAGAGTTGCCACCTGTCCAGGATTCACCCGGACTGTTTGGGTTTGGAATCATGTGTCCGGGTTTCGGACTGGCTGAAACCCGGACACATTTTAGACTGGACTATGGCTTCCCAGCAGGGTTGCTGGCTGCAGTTGTCTCAGCTGAGAGTGTCTGTTACACTCTGTCACACTGCCCAAAGCCAATACAAACAAAGCCCCCCCCCCCCAAAACACATACAGACGAGAGAGGAGAGAAAGCTTGATCTGCACCTCTCCCCCCCCCCCACTCCTACCCCTCTGTGTCTGCCCACAATCCAATCCCTGGCACTGAACCTCAGAAAAGGAATGTGGGGGCCAGAAATTTGAAGTCCAGCAGCCTCCGATCCATCTGGATGAGAGGTGCTGACTGCCAAGGGGTGAGTGAGCTCACCATCCGTCCCTCTCTGTGACTAAAGTCTCCCCCCTTCTCTCTCCTGCCTCTGAGCGAGTACAGTAAGGTAAATCAGGGTTCTCGGAGCACCCCTTACATCAGAGTTCCCCTTTACACCAGAGGCCACAGGTGTTCCCCCTTACACCAGTGTCCTCTCCGTACATCAGAGTTCTCAGTGTTCCCCCTGAAATCAGGGTTCCCAGAGCATCTCTTATGTTAGAGTCCCCAGAGTTCTCCCTTACATCAGAGTCTGCAGAGTCCCCCCTTAGACCCCTTTCACACTGGGGCACTTTGCAGGAGCTACAGCGCTAAAAATAGCGCCTGCAAAGCGCAGTGAAAGAGCTGCTGCTGTGTCTCCAGTGTAAAAGCCAGAGGGCTTTCACACTGGAGCGGTGCGCTGGCAGGACAGTAAAAAAAAAAGTCCTGCTAGCAGCATCTTTGGAGCGGTGAAGGAGCCGCGTATACACCGCTCCTTCGCCGCTCCTGCCCATTGAAATCAATGGTGCAGCGCGGCTATACCGCCGGCACAGCGCTGCTGGGGCAGCACTTTGCGGTGGTTTTAACCCTTTCTTGGGCGCTAGCGGGGGGGGGGGTAAAATCCCCCCACTAGCAGCTGAATAGAACTGCGAAATTAGCTGTAAAGCGCCGCTAAAAATGGCGACGTTTTACCGCCGACGCCGCCCCCAGCCCCCCCCCCCCCTCCTCAGTGCGAAAGGGGTCCTACTGTGAAAGAGAACCCTGTGAGCTCAGATGTAATAGGGGAACTCTTGTAATTAACTCCATATGATTAAAAATGTTATTTAGTAGCAAAATATATGTATAGTTTATACTATAAAAAAATATAATTGCTGTGCGCCGCAAAAAAGTGTTGGGGTTTGACTTGTTGAAGAAAAGGTGGTAACCCTCTCTCTCTCTCTCTCTCTCTCTCTATATATATATATATATATATATATATATATATATATATATATATACACATATATTTATATATATATATATATATATATATATATATATATATATATATATATATATATATATATATGCATGTTATAAATAAATACAGTCAAACCATTGGTAAGAAGCTAAAAGTAGACGTGGAAAACATACACGTACATTTTCGGACTATTCTCTGTAAACCCGAGGAGATGGTTGTGTGTGAAAATCCCAGTAGATCAGCAGTTTTTTTTTAAATACTCAGACCGGCCCGTCTGACACCAACAACCACGCCACGTTCAAAGTCACTTAAATCCCCCCTTTTCCCCAATCTGATGCTCGGTTTAAATTTCAGCAAGTCGTCCGCCGAGGGACCCCAGGGTTCAGGGCCACTCTAACGCAAAACGACAGTGGAGGTAAGTATAACATGTTTGTTATTTAAAAAAAAAAAATTTACTTTACAATCCCTTTAAGGCTAACATCAACCTGTTCTGAAAATGTGGGGGCCCAAGAAAATGTTTTCCCAGGGTCCAATCAATATTAAAGACGGCCCTGGCTGTACATGGCTTCCTCTGCACTCCTCAAAAGAGCCTTCAGTCCTGATGCAGTCGGTGGGAGGAGTTATGTAAATGCGATGTCTTCACGGATGTCACTCTGGAGGAGTGGGTGTTCCTAGACAGGTTAATTTGCATGCAGACCGCCATCATGTGACCCCCATTGGTGTGGGCAGTCTATTTCATTAGGGTGTGCAGGGTGATTAGGGTGTGCCTAGGCACATCTGGCACACACTGTGCGCACGCCTATGTGTGACACTGAACCACAGGACTGATGGTGGCGCCACCACCTTTTCTTCTCCAGACAAGGTTTATTCCGGATGCCCCAAACAGTCAGTAAGGGGATTCATCAGAGAAAATTACTTTACTCCGGTCCTCAGCAGTCCAATCCCTTTGCAGATTATCAGTCTGTCCCTGATGTTTTTCCTAGAGAGAAGTGGATTCTTTGCTGCCTTCTTGACACCAGGCCATCCTTCAAAAGTCTTCTCCTCATTGTGGGTGCCGATGTCCTCACACCCACCTGCTGCTATTCCTGAGCAAGCTCTGCACTGGTGGTGCCCCGATCACGCAACTAACCCCGGTCCTGGCGCTTGCAGGACTTTCTTGGGTGCCCTGAAGCCTTCTTCACAACAATTGAACCTTTCTCCTTGTAGTTCTTGATGATCCGATAAATGGTTGATTTAGGTGCAATCTTAGTAGCAGCAATATCCTTGCCTGTGAATCCCTTTTTGTGCAAAGCAATGATGACTGCACATGTTTCCTTACAGGTAACCATGGCTAACAGAGGAAGAACAATGATTTCAAGCACCACCCTCATTTTAAAGCTCCCTGTCTTTTATTCCTATTCAATCAGCATTACAGAGTGATTTCTAGCATTGTCCTCGTCAACACTGACACCTGTGTTAATGAGAGAATCACTGACATGATGTCAGCTGGTCCTTTTGTGGCAGGGCTGAAATGCAGTGCTAATGGGTTTTTTTTTGTTTTTTGTAGGATTAAGTTAATTGTTTATGGCAAAGAGGGACTTTTCAATTAATTGCAATTGAACTGATCACGCTTCATAACATTCTGGAGTATATGCAAATTGGCATCATAAAAACAGAGGCAGCAGACTTTGCGAAAATTAATATTTGTGTCATTCTCCAAACTTTTGGCCAGCGCTGTAGTATAAGACCTATACAACTGTGCAAAAGTTTTAGGCAGGTGTGAAAAAAAAAATGCTGTAAATGAAGACGTTAATAGTTTATTTTTTATCAGTTAACAAAATG
Organism: Lithobates pipiens; assembly: GCF_037356315.1. NCBI lineage: Eukaryota > Metazoa > Chordata > Amphibia > Anura > Ranidae > Lithobates > Lithobates pipiens. The sequence continues at coordinate 22,006,247 of NW_027507764.1, read as the reverse complement.
GAAAGTAAATGAACAGAAGAGAGATCCAAATCAAATCAGTATTTGGTGTGACCGCCCTTTGCCTTCACAGTCACATCAATTCTGATCCTTCCTGTATTGAATTGTATTGTAATTGTACTGTCTTCCCCGATATTGTAAAGCGCTGCGCAAATTGTTAGCGCTATGTAAATCCTGTAAAATAATAATTCTTCTAGGTTGTCTTACACACAGTTGTTGAAGGAACTCGGCAGATAGGTTGTTCCAAACATCTTAGCCTTTGTACACACGGTCGGAGATTCCGACAACCAAATCCGTTGGAGTAATTCCGACGGATTAATTCCGGAAGAGGACCGGAAGTGATGTTGCATACACACGGTTGGACTAAGTTGTCAGAAGATCCTATTGTACATAACGTGATGACGTTATTTCGTTACGACTGGACTACGTTCAGGCTAGTAGCCAATAGCTTTGGTCTAGGAATTTGATCTGAGCATGCGTGGCACTTTGTCCGTCGGAGTAGGCTACACATGATCGGAGTATGTCCGATCGGAGCATTTTGTCTGCAAATTTTACCGGCAAGTTGGAAAAGTTGGTCCGTCGGATATTCCGACAGAAACAGTCCGATGCAGACCACACACAGTCGGAATATCCGACAAAACGCTCCAATCGGACACATTCCGACGGAATCTCCGAACGTGTGTACAAGGGCTTAGATAACTGAACATGGATCTTCTGTGGATTTTGGCTGCCTCCAATCCTTCTGTCTCTTCATGTCATCTCAGACAGACTACATAATGGTGAGAACAGGGCTCTGTGGGGGCCAAGCCATCATTTCCAGGACTCATTGTTCTTGTTTACACTGAAGATAGTTCTTAAAAACATTGGCTACATATTTGGGGTGGTTGTCCTGCTGCAGAATAAATTTGGGGCCAATCACACGCCTCGCTGATGGTATGGCATGATGGATAAGTATCAGCTTAAGCTCATCCCTAATTGTCATATCTGTTGGATAAGTGCAAAAAAAATAAAAACCCCGCTGATCCTGCCCTCAGTGTTATGGAGAAGAGGAGTAGGGGTGTTATTCTGTAGTGCACTGTTTCTCAACTCCAGTCCTCAAGGCACACCAACCAGGTCATGTTTTCAGGATTTCCCTCAGATAAAATGGCTGTGGTACTTACTAATGCAGGCCATACACAGTCGAATTTCGAATGAATTTTCTTTTCAAAATCAGAAAATTCATTTTTTTTGTGATCCGATGGCGCCACCATTGATTTTCGAAATTCAGCCGACCAAGCCTTCAATTTCACCTCATGTTGCTACAGAAAAGAATTTTCTTGGCCGGGAATCTTCTTTTCTCTCCGTAAATTTTCTTTTATCTCCGTACATTTTCTTTTCTTATTACATTTCTCGCACGATTCTCCCATCATTGATTAGAAAATCATTAGTTTTTCAAAAAATTTCCAACATGTCCGATTCCTCAAATTTTATTTCCGCACGAAAATCGGCTGTTGCTGCAGCCCACTAATGGTGCGAAATTCATACGAAAATTCTTAGATACGATTTTCGAAAGAAAATTCTTTCGAAATTCGAACCACATAAGGCAGTGAAACCAATTAAATCACCTGTGAAAAATAACGGAAAGCCTGAAAACCTGACCTGTTGGGGTGCCTTGAGGACTGGAGTTGAGAAACACTGCTGTAGTGAGCGTGGTCACCATAGGAAAGGAGAATAGCTTTCATATGTCTGATGGAAGTCCTCCAATCCCAGAGCTGAGTTGGAAATGCTCTATGCAAACGATTCATGTCAGCCGTGTCCCTTCCACGTTGTCAGGAAGCGAAAAAGTGAAACAAATCCGCTTCTTTCCTGTACTCAAGGCTGAAATGTGCTGCGTGTTTTCCCCAGTTAGATATAGATTACATAGCTGCAGGGGACAGTTTTCTGAGACTCGCCGCAGCACCGGCTTCCGTCTATTATTTAACAAGAGCAAAATCACACTGACAGGGCTGATCATTATCATTGCCTCCGGGCAACCAGCATCTGCACTACGATATGTGCAATCAGAGGAATGATTACACATCGCTACGATTACCGGTTCAATGAGACTGAGAAGTACATGCATGTTGTGTCTACTCACAGCTCTCCAACATATTCCAGAGTGCTGTACAGAGAACCAGGGCTGGACTTACCATTGGGCTTGACTGGGCTTGACAATAGGGGGACCTGCGGGCCCCGCCCAGATACATAGCTGAGTGTGCTCGGCTCCGCTCACAGTCACGACTGTGAGCCGAGCCAACTACACTCGGCTACTCTTGGCTCCACTCGGGACTATCTCTACCTTTATTGGTAGATATAGGATTACCGTCTTTTACCCTGGTCAACCTAAGGTGTACCATAAATGTGGAGTCAAGGGACATTTCTCTTCTTCCTGTCCAGAACAGAAGTGTTCTTTGTGTCAGGAACTGGGGCATCTGGCAAGGAACTGTAACATCATTAAATGTAACCTACAGTGGTGTGAAAAAGTGTTTGCCCCCTTCCTCATTTCCTGTTCCTTTGCATGTTTGTCACACTTAAGTGTTTCGGAACATCAAACCAATTTAAACAATAGTCAAGGACAACACAAGTAAGCACAAAATGCAATTTGTAAATGAAGGTGTTTATTATTAAAGGTGAAAAAAAATCCAAACCATCATGGCCCTGTGTGAAAAAGTGATTGCCCCCTAAACCTAATAACTGGTTGGGCCACCCTTAGCAGCAACAACTGCAACCAAGCGTTTGCGATAACGTGCAATGAGGCTTTTACAGCGTCCTGGAGGAATTTTGGCCCACTCATCTTTGCAGAATTGTCCTAATTCAGTTACATTAGAGGGTTTTCGAGCATGAACGGCCTTTTTAAGGTCATACCACAACATCTCAATAGGATTCAGGTCAGGACTTTGGCTAGGCCACTCCAAAGTCTTCATTTTGTTTTTCTTCAGCCATTCGGTGGTGGACTTGCTGGTGTGTTTAGGATCATTGTCCTGCTGCAGAACCCAAGTTCGTTTCAGCTTGAGTACAGGAACAGATGGTCGGACATTCTCCTTCAGGATCTCTTGGTAGACAGCAGAATTCATAGTTCCTTTTATCACGGCAAGTCTTCCAGGTCCTGAAGCAGCAAAACAGCCCCAGACCATCACACTACCACCACCATATTTTACTGTTGGTATAATGTTCTTTTTATGAAATGCAGTGTTCCTTCTACGCCAGATATACTTGGACACACACCTTCCAAAGAGTTCCACTTTTGTCTCATCGGTCCACAGAATGTTGTCCCAAAAGTCTTGGGGATCATCAAGATGTGTTGTGGAGAAATTGAGAGGAGCTTTGATGTTCTTTTTGCTCAGCAGTGGTTTTCTCCTTGGAACTCTGCCATGCAGGCCATTTTTGCCCAGTCTTTTCCTGATGGTGGAGGCATGAACGCTGACCTTAACTGAGGCAAGTGAGGCCTGCAGTTCCTTGGACGTTGTTGTGGGGTCTTTTGTGACCTCTTGGATGAGTCGTCGCTGCGCTCTTGGGGTAATTTTGGGCGGCCGGACACTCCTGGGAAGGTTCACCACTGTTCCATGTCTTCGCCATTTGTGGATAATGGCTCTCACTGTGGTTCGCTGGATTCCCAAAGCTTTGGAAATGGCTTTATAACCCTTTCCAGACTGATAGATCTCAATTACTTTCTTTCTCAATTGTTCCTGAATTTCTTTGGGTCTCGGCATGATGTGTAGCTTTTAAGGATCTTCTGGTGGACCTTACTGTGCCAAGCAGCTCCTATTTAAGTGATGCTTTGATTGTGAACAGGTGTGGCAATAATCAGGCCTGGGTGTGGCTAGAGAAATTGAACTCAGGTGTGGACAACCACAGTTATAGTATGTTTTAACAAGGGGGGCAATCACTTTTTCACACAGGGCCATGATGGTTTGGAATTTTTTTTCACCTTTAATAATAAACACCTTAATTTACAAATTGCATTTTGTGTTTACTTGTGTTGTCCGTGACTATTGTTTAAATTGGTTTGATGTTCCGAAACACTTAAGTGTGACAAACATGCAAAGGAACAGGAAATGAGGAAGGGGGCAAATACTTTTTCACACCACTGTATGTGATAAGGTTGGTAACCCTTATAGCCAGTGCCCTGAGGCTTTGCACAATAAGCCTGAGCTAGTGGAGGAATTTTTCCTTCCGGATAGAGAAGAGTCTGGGTTGGTGGAGGTTGTACTAGGGAATCGGTTTTCTTTATTTGCTGATGTAAGCACGCTTGTTTTTGTTTAGTTGTTATTATATTACTATTGTTTAGTTATTATTTATTTTTATGTAAATATGTCTTTATTAATAAGCTGTATGTTTGTATGATTTTTTTAATAAACAAAATTTACGCTCTAATGTCCCCCCACCGTCACACACTATTATTATTATTATATATTTATATAGTCCTGACATGTTCAATAGTGCTGTACAGAGAACATTGAGACAGATACTGTATATCTCCCTCTGCACCAGTGGAGCTAACACTCTAACATTTCCAGTAATGTTGTGGGTGCTCACTGCATGCTCTTCCAGGATCATCTATTCATTTGTAAGTAATCTTTGAACCACTTAGAGGAGTCGCCCCCCCCCCCCCCCCCCCAAAATTTTTTTAAAGTAAGCAGCTACAAATACTGTATCTGCTGACTGTTAACATTAGGACACTTACCTGTCCAGGGTTTCTGTGATGTCAGCACTGCAGCAGATTTTCAGATCGGCTCTTGGGTGCTGCCGCCACCATTCATGGCAATGATTCCCTACTGTGCATGCGCAAAGCACACTGTGCTTTCTAACTGGCCTGGTGATGGAGGAAGGAGGAGAAGGACTGAACTTCTGAGGGACGGTGCTGCAGCACCATCTCCCAGAAGTGGGGAAGGGTACCTGTCAAAAACAGGTACCTGTTCCCCCCTCCCTCCTGAAAGGTGCCGAATGTGGCACCAGAGGGCGGGGAGGAAGCAGATAAGCGGAGGTTCTACATTTGGGTGGAACTCCGCTTTACCCAATCTCTTGAATGAATTAAGGTTGCTGAAGGGGAAGGTTGCTTTTCTCTTGTGGACTTGGAGTAAACCAGCTATTTCTTCAGTGCACAAACCAATAATCAGTAATAATGAGATTTACCTACAAATTATGAACTTTGCTACCCTAAGCCACAGTCTACATTGCCTCCGTCCTAGGACACAGTCTACATTGTCTCCGTCCTAGGACACAGTCTACATTGCCTCCGTCCTAGGACACAGTCTACATTGCCTCCGTCCTAGAACACAATCTACATTGCCTCCGTCCTAGGACACAGTCTACATTTCCTCCGTCCTAGGACACAGTCTACATTGCCTCCGTCCAAGGACACAGTCTACATTGCCTCCGTCCAAGGACACAGTCTACATTGCCTCCCTCCAAGGACACAGTCTACATTGCCTTCATCCAAGGACACAGTCTACATTGCCTCCATCCTAGGACACAGTCTACATTGCCTCCGTCCAAGGACACAGTCTACATTGCCTCCGTCCTAGGACACAGTCTACATTGCCTCTGTCCTAGAACACAATCTACATTGCCTCCGTCCAAGGACACAGTCTACATTGCCTCCGTCCAAGGACACAGTCTACATTGCCTCCATCCTAGGACACTGTCTACATTGCCTCCATCCTAGGACACAGTCTCCATCCTAGGACACTGTCTACATCGCCTCCATCCTAGGACACAGTCTACATTGCCTCCATCCTAGGACACAGTCTACATTGCCTCCATCCTAGGACACAGTCTACATTGCCTCCATCCTAGGACACTGTCTTCATTGCCTCCATCCTAGGACATTGTCTACATTGCCTCCATCCTAGGCCAGAGTCTACTTTGCTTTAGCTCTAGGATACAATCTGTATTGCCTCCACCCTTGGACACAGTGTACATTACTTCCATCCTAGGACACAGTCTACATTGCCGCCATCCTAGGACACTGTCTACATTACCTCCGACCTAGGACACTGTCTAAATTGCTTCCATCCTAGAACACTGTCTACATTGCCTCCATCCTAGGACACTGTCTACATTGCCTCCATCCTAGGACAATATCTACATTGCTTCCATCCTAGGGCACGGTTTACATTGCCTCCATCTTAGGACACAGTCTCCATCCTAGGACACTGTCTACATTGCCTCCATCCTAGCACATTGTGTACATTGCCTCCATCCTAGGACACTGTCTACATTGCCTCCATCCTAGGACACTGTCTACATTGCCTTCATCCAAGGACACAGTCTACATTGCCTCCATCCTAGGACACAGTCTACATTGCCTCCGTCCAAGGACACAGTCTACATTGCCTCCGTCCTAGGACACAGTCTACATTGCCTCTGTCCTAGAACACAATCTACATTGCCTCCGTCCAAGGACACAGTCTACATTGCCTCCGTCCAAGGACACAGTCTACATTGCCTCCATCCTAGGACACTGTCTACATTGCCTCTTTCCTAGGACACTGTCTACATTGCCTCCATCCTAGGACACAGTCTCCATCCTAGGACACTGTCTACATCGCCTCCATCCTAGGACACAGTCTACATTGCCTCCATCCTAGGACACAGTCTACATTGCCTCCATCCTAGAACACAGTCTACATTGCCTCCATCCTAGGACACAGTCTACATTGCCTCCATCCTAGGACACTGTCTTCATTGCCTCCATCCTAGGACATTGTCTACATTGCCTCCATCCTAGGCCAGAGTCTACTTTGCTTTAGCTCTAGGATACAATCTGTATTGCCTCCACCCTTGGACACAGTGTACATTACTTCCATCCTAGGACACAGTCTACATTGCCGCCATCCTAGGACACTGTCTACATTACCTCCGACCTAGGACACTGTCTACATTGCTTCCATCCTAGAACACTGTCTACATTGCCTCCATCCTAGGACACTGTCTACATTGCCTCCATCCTAGGACAATATCTACATTGCTTCCATCCTAGGGCACGGTTTACATTGCCTCCATCTTAGGACACAGTCTCCATCCTAGGACACTGTCTACATTGCCTCCATCCTAGCACATTGTGTACATTGCCTCCATCCTAGGGCACTGTCTACATTGCCTCCATCCTAGGACACTGTCTACATTGCCTCCATCCTAGGACACTGTCTACATTGCCTCCATCTTAGATCATTGTGTACACTGCCTCCATTCTAGGACACAGTCCACTTTGGTTTGGCTCTAGGATGCAATCTGTATTGCCACCACCCTTGGACACAGTGTACATTGCTTCCATCCTAGGTTACAGTCTATATTACCTCTGTACTGGGACAGTCTGAATTGCCATCGCCCTTGTCTACATTGCCTCTGCCATAAGACACAGTCTACATTGTTTTCCACCCTAGGTCACAGTCGATATTGTCTCATTCTTAGGAAACAGTCTACTTTGCCTCCCCCATAGAACACAAGTCTACATTGCCCTCACCCTAGATCACGATCTACATTGTTTCAGCCCTAGGAAGCAGTCTACTTTGTCTCTGTCCTAGGACACAGAGTACATTGTCTCCACACTAAGTCACAGTCTACATTGCCTCCACCATAAAACACAAGTATACATTGCCTCCACCCTAGGTCAGGGTCTATATTGCTTCAGACCTAGGAAACAGTCTACATTGCCTCACCCTATGGCACGGTCTACTTTGCCTCCATTCTAGGTCATTCTATTTTTCCTCTGCTGTAGGACATAGTCTACCTTGCCTTTGCTATAGGACACAGTCTACATTGCCATGCCATAAACCTGGGGCTGTCTTTGATGGATTCTGAAGGTTGACGACAGTGACACGTGACAGGTATTCGAATTGGAATGTCACCCTGTTGCATATTTACACATCTCTCCACTGTGAGTTCAGTTTCAGGGCCGCTTTCCATCACATCATCAAAGACCCGTTCTCTGTTAACATCTCACTCGCTCTGAGGGCACCCGTCTACAGTGGCGCACATGGCGGAAATCACTAGCTGTCAGCCGTCATTGTCAATGGTGCCTGCCCTGAATTCTTATCTCTTTCTTCCTTTCTGTCTTTTTGAATTTTAGAATTTTTTCATTCAAGACTTTTTCCGTCTGCTGAACCGGCGCCTGTCAGACAATCCGCGTTTCATCTCTGCAAGCCTTTGAAAGATTCCTAAACAACTCAGAGTATTGTTCATCGCAGAAACTTTCTCAGTCTTCGTGTTGGGATTCTGCACACAGACGGTTTCAAAAATACACAGCGAATCCTTAATAAACTGCTGTCAGGAGTGAATTTCTTGAAAGTACATTAGACCGCAGCGCTGGACCGTTATCTCGCCAGGCAAGTAAAACGATTTTTTGCTTTTCTTTTATCTTTTTTTCCTTCTTTTACATTTTTTACAAAATGGAAATAAAAAGTCGACAGTTTTGGGCACAAAGCCGACACATGTAAAACAGATCTATATGGCGATTGGTTGCAATATCAGAAAAGCTTTGTGCATTTTTATAGGCTGTTGATCTTTCTGTGATTTTGGCACACAATTGTGTAACTAAACAATGTTATTTTCTACAATGTTTTAGCAGTGTCCTCTGCCCCCCTTTACATCACCCCCTACAGTAGTGTCCTCTGCCCTCCTTTACATCACCCCCTACAGTAGTGTCCCCAGCCCCCCTTCTCATCAACCCTCCACAATAGTATCCTCTGCCCCCCTTCACATCATGCACACAGTAGTGTCCTTGGCCCCCTTTAACATCACTCTACACCATAGTGTCCTCTTCCCCCATTCACATCACCCCCTACAGCAGTGTTCTCTGCCTCCCTTCACATCACCCCCCCCCCCCCCCCCACAGTACTGTCCTCTGCCACCATACACATCACCCCCCAAAGTAGTGCCCTCTGCCATTCCCATTTCATCACCCTCTACAGTAGTGTCCTCTGCCCTCTTCTCATCACCCTCTACAGTAGTGTCCTCTGCCCTCTTCTCATCACCCTCTACAGTAGTGTCCTCTGCCCCCTTCTCATCACCCTCTACAGTAGTGTCCTCTGCCCCCTTCACATCACCCCCTACAGTAGTATCCTCTGCCCGCTTTACATCACCCCCTACAGTAGTGTCCTTTGCCCCCTTCACATCACCCCCTACAGTAGTGTCCTCTGCCCCCCCCCCATTTCATCACCCTCTACAGTAGTGTCCACCGATCCCTTTCTCATCACTCTTTAAAGTAGTGTCCTCTGCCCCCTTCTCATCACCCCCCAGAGTAGTGTCCTCTGCCCCCCTTCAAATCTCCCCCCACAGTAGTGTCCTCTGCCCCCTTCTCATCACCCTCTACAGTAGTGTCCTCTGCCCCCTTCTCATCACCCTCTACAGTAGTGTCTTCTGCCCCCCTTCTCATCACCCTCTACAGTAGTGTCTTCTGCCCCCTTCTCATCACCCTCTACAGTAGTGTCCTCTGCCCCCCTTCTCATCACCCTCTACAGTAGTGTCTTCTGCCCCCTTCTCATCACTCTCTACAGTAGTGTCCTCTGCCCCCCTTCTCATCACCCTCTACAGTGGTGTCCTCTGCCCCCTTCTCATCACCCCCCAGAGTAGTGTCCTCTGCCCCCCTTCAAATCTCCCCCCACAGTAGTGTCCTCTGCCCCCTTCTCATCACCCTCTACAGTAGTGTCCTCTGCCCCCCTTCTCATCACCCTCTACAGTAGTGTCCTCTGCCCCCCTTCTCATCACCCTCTACAGTAGTGTCCTCTGCCCCCCTTCTCAGTACCCTCTACAGTAGTGTCCTCTGCACGGCTTTACATCACCCCCTACAGTAGTATCCTCTGCCCCTTCACATCACCCCCTACAGTAGTGTCCTCTGCCCCCCTTCACATCACCCCCTACAGTAGTGTCCTCAGCCCCCCTTCTCATCAACCCCTACAGTAGTGTCCTCTGCCCTCCTTTACAGTAGTGTCCTCTGCCCCCCTTCTCATCACCCTCTACAGTAGTGTCCTCTGCCCCCCTTCTCATCACCCTCTACAGTAGTGTCCTCTGCCCCCCTTCTCATCACCCTCTACAGTAGTGTCCTCTGCCCCCTTCTCATCACCCTCTACAGTAGTGTCCTCTGCCCCCTTCACATCACCCCCTACAGTAGTATCCTCTGCCCGCTTTACATCACCCCCTACAGTAGTGTCCTTTGCCCCCTTCACATCACCCCCTACAGTAGTGTCCTCTGCCCCCCCCCCCATTTCATCACCCTCTACAGTAGTGTCCACCGATCCCTTTCTCATCACTCTTTAAAGTAGTGTCCTCTGCCCCCTTCTCATCACCCCCCAGAGTAGTGTCCTCTGCCCCCCTTCAAATCTCCCCCCACAGTAGTGTCCTCTGCCCCCTTCTCATCACCCTCTACAGTAGTGTCCTCTGCCCCCTTCTCATCACCCTCTACAGTAGTGTCTTCTGCCCCCCTTCTCATCACCCTCTACAGTAGTGTCTTCTGCCCCCTTCTCATCACCCTCTACAGTAGTGTCCTCTGCCCCCCTTCTCATCACCCTCTACAGTAGTGTCTTCTGCCCCCTTCTCATCACTCTCTACAGTAGTGTCCTCTGCCCCCCTTCTCATCACCCTCTACAGTGGTGTCCTCTGCCCCCTTCTCATCACCCCCCAGAGTAGTGTCCTCTGCCCCCCTTCAAATCTCCCCCCACAGTAGTGTCCTCTGCCCCCTTCTCATCACCCTCTACAGTAGTGTCCTCTGCCCCCCTTCTCATCACCCTCTACAGTAGTGTCCTCTGCCCCCCTTCTCATCACCCTCTACAGTAGTGTCCTCTGCCCCCCTTCTCAGTACCCTCTACAGTAGTGTCCTCTGCACGGCTTTACATCACCCCCTACAGTAGTATCCTCTGCCCCTTCACATCACCCCCTACAGTAGTGTCCTCTGTCCCCCTTCACATCACCCCCTACAGTAGTGTCCTCAGCCCCCCTTCTCATCAACCCCTACAGTAGTGTCCTCTGCCCTCCTTTACAGTAGTGTCCTCTGCCCCCCTTCTCATCACCCTCTACAGTAGTGTCCTCTGCCCCCCTTCTCATCACCCTCTACAGTAGTGTCCTCTGCCCCCCTTCTCATCACCCTCTACAGTAGTGTCCTCTGCCCCCCTTCACATCACCCCCTACAGTAGTATCCTCTGCCCGCTTTACATCACCCCCTACAGTAGTGTCCTCAGCCCCCCTTCTCATCAACCCCTACAGTAGTGTCCTCTGCCCTCCTTTACATCACCCCCTACAGTAGTGTCCTCAGCCCCCCTTCTCATCAACCCTCCACAATAGTATCCTCTGCCCCCCTTCACATCATGCACACAGTAGTGTCCTTGGCCCCCTTTAACATCACTCTCCACCATAGTGTCCTCTGCCCCCATTCACATCACCCTCTACAGCAGTGTCCTCTGCCTCCCTTCACATCACCCCCCCCCCCCCACAGTACTGTCCTCTGCCACCATACACATCACCCCCCCAAAGTAGTGTCCTCTGCCATCCCCATTTCATCACCCTCTACAGTAGTGTTGTCTGTCCCCTTCTCATCACCCTCTACAGTAGTGTCCTCTGCCCCCTTCTCATCACCCTCTACAGTAGTGTCCTCTGCCCCCCTTCTCATCACCCTCTACAGTAGTGTCCTCTGCCCCCTTCACATCACCCCCTATAGTAGTGTGCTCTGCCCCCCTTCTCATCACCCTCTACAGTAGTGTCCTCTGCCCCCCTTCTCATCACCCTCTACAGTAGTGTCCTCTGCCCCCCTTCTCATCACCCTCTACAGTAGTGTCCTCTGCCCCCCTTCTCATCACCCTCTACAGTAGTGTCCTCTGCCCCCCCTTCACATCACCCCCTACAGTAGTATCCTCTGCCCGCTTTACATCACCCCCTACAGTAGTGTCCTCTGCCCCCTTCTCATCAACCCCTACAGTAGTGTCCTCTACCCCCCTTCACATCACCCTCTACAGTAATGTCCTCTGCCCCCCTTCTCATCACCCTCTACAGTAGTGTCCTCTGCCCCCCTTCTCATCACCCTCTACAGTAGTGTCCTCTGCCCCCCTTCTCATCACCCTCTACAGTACTGTCCTCTGCCCCCCTTCACATCACCCCCTACAGTAGTATCCTCTGCCCGCTTTACATCACCCCCTACAGTAGTGTCCTCTGCCCCCTTCACATCACCCCCTACAGTAGTGTGCTCTGCCCCCCTTCACATCACCCTCTACAGTAGTTTCCTCTGTCCCCCTTCACATCACCCTCGACAGTAGTATCCTCTGCCCCTTTACATCACCCTCTACAGTACTGTCCTCTGCCCCCTTCACATCACCCTCTAGAGTAGTGTCCTCTGCCCCCTTCTCATCACCCCCTACAGTAGTGTCCCCTGCTCCCATTCACATCACCCCCCCTCCAGTAGTGTCCTCTGTTTCCCTTCACATCACCCCCCCCCCCCCCCCACAGTGTAAGCTTTTCATGCTCTTTTCTTACTAGTGGGTACTCCTTTCCTATGATCACTGTCATTAGGTGTTGTATATCAACATACCTTAAAGGAACCTACCTTGTGTGTTGGTAGTTATATATTTATATCATCTCACACTGTTTACTAGATTGGGCTGGCCTGACCTCTCTGTGCATAGATCCTGATGGGGGTGTAGTGGAACCAGTTTCCAGTGGGACGGTGCCCTCTGAACCAGTTTCCAGATGTTTATAAGTGAGACTATATGGCGATTGGTTGCAATATCAGAAAAGCTTTGTGCATTTTTATAGGCTGTTGATCTTTCTGTGATTTTGGCACACAATTATGTAACTAAACAATGTTATTTTCTACATTTTTTAAGCGTAAAATTGACAATGAAAGATTTGCCCTCTTCTCATCACCCCCCACAATAGTATCCTCTGCCCCCCTTCACATCATGCCCAAAGTAGTGTCCTCAGCCCCCCTTCTGATCACTCTCCACCGTAGTGTCCTTTTTCCCCATTCACATCACCCCCTACAGTAGTGTTCTCTGCCCTCCTTTAAATCACTGCCTACAGTAGTGTCCTCTGCCCCCCTCTCATCAGCTCCCCACCGTAGTGTCCTCTGCCCCCTTCTCATCATCCCCCCACAATAGTATCCTCTGCCCCCCTTCACATCACGCACACAGTAGTGACCTTGGCCCCCCTTAACATCACTCTCCACTATAGTGTCCTCTGCCCCCATTCACATCACCCCCTACAGCAGCGTCCTCTGCCTCCCTTCACATCACCCCCCAACAGTACTGTCCTCTGCCACCATACACATCACCTCCCAAAGTAGTGTCCTCTGCCATCCCCATTTCATCACCCTCTACAGTAGTGTCCTCTGCCCCCCTTCTCATCACCATTTACAGTAGTGTCCTCTGCCCCCTTCTCATCACTCTCTACAGTAGTGTCCTCTACCCCCTTCTCATCACCCTCTACAGTAGTGTCCTCTGCCCCCTTCTCATCACCCTCTACAGTAGTGTCCTCTGCCCCCCTTCTCATCACCCTCTACAGTAGTGTCCTCTGCCCCCTTCTCATCACCCTCTACAGTAGTGTCCTCTGCCCCCCTTCTCATCACCCTCTACAGTAGTGTCCTCTGCCCCCTTCACATCACCCCCTATAGTAGTGTGCTCTGCCCCCCTTCACATCACCCTCTACAGTAGTTTCCTCTGTCCCCCTTCACATCACCCTCGACATTAGTGTCCTCTGCCCCTTTACATCACCCTCTACAGTACTGTCCTCTGCCCCCTTCACATCACCCTCTAGAGTAGTGTCCTCTGCCCCCCTTCTCATCACCCCCTACAGTAGTGTCCTCTGCCCCCCTTCTCATCACCCTCTACAGTAGTGTCCTCTGCCCCCTTCACATCACCCTCTACAGTAGTGTGCTCTGCCCCCCTTCACATCACCCTCTACAGCAGTGTCCTCTGCCCCCTTCTCATCACCCTCTACAGTAGTGTCCTCTGCCCCCCTTCTCATCACCCTCTACAGTAGTGTCCTCTGCCCCCTTCACATCACCCCCTACAGTAGTGTCCTCTGCCCCCCTTCTCATCACCCTCTACAGTAGTGTCCTCTGCCCCCCTTCTCATCACCCTCTACAGTAGTGTGCTCTGCTCCCCTTCACATCACCCTCTACAGTAGTTTCCTCTGTCCCCCTTCACATCACCCTCGACAGTAGTATCCTCTGCCCCTTTACATCACCCTCTACAGTACTGTCCTCTGCCCCCTTCACATCACCCTCTAGAGTAGTGTCCTCTGCCCCCTTCTCATCACCCCCTACAGTAGTGTCCCCTGCTCCCATTCACATCACCCCCCCTCCAGTAGTGTCCTCTGTTCCCCTTCACATCACCCCCCCCCCCCCCACAGTGTAAGCTTTTCATGCTCTTTTCTTACTAGTGGGTACTCCTTTCCTATGATCACTGTCATTAGGTGTTGTATATCAACATACCTTAAAGGAACCTACCTTGTGTGTTGGTAGTTATATATTTATATCATCTCACACTGTTTACTAGATTGGGCTGGCCTGACCTCTCTGTGCATAGATCCTGATGGGGGTGTAGTGGAACCAGTTTCCAGTGGGACGGTGCCCTCTGAACCAGTTTCCGGATGTTTATAAGTGAGACTTATCTTTTTGCAAGGTATGACCGTCTGTTTAAGTATATTTGCCCTAATAACAAATAATGTAAAAGCAATTTTTTTTATCTTCTTGTATATATCCACCTTCATTATAGTTATTTCCTGTTGTCAAAAATCTATTTTTAAATATACAGTGGTATATCACCATTTTAAAACCTATATGTTCTATTTTCAGACAGTGAGATCCATTCTCTTTATTTGCTATCTGTAGAACCTTGACTGCATCCGGAAGAAGCCTAATGGTGAAACGCGTAGATACACAAGGGCTCTCTGCACATTATATATCAGTATACATGATTTAAAATTTGTCTGTACTGTTCTATTCATGTTGTGTATTTTTCAATAAATAGTGTTTATTTTCACACCTCTTCGTTGTTTCCTATGCCTTCAAAGCCCGACCTAGGTTTAATGTTATAGTACGCCTTTTTCTTGATTTACGTATGTGGCTATGTGAGTGTGCTTCTTTTCTGTTCATTACTAATACTCCAGTACCTCGTTTTGTATTGGCGCGCACCGGAGGACGGTGGGCGGTGCTTTTTCCGGCACCTCTGCATCACTTCCGGTTTCCTGCCCATCACTCACTGCTGTGAGACAAGTGGAGACGACTAGTGTGGGTGCGGTTGAGTGGACTGAGCAGGGCTGGTGCCTGTGGGCAAAGGTAAGTGCCGACACCGCTGGTCTCAGCCTCAGACAAGACTGCACTCCCCCCTGAGATCTTGCCACCCGCCACTCCGTTCCGCACACACTGATGCCGCCTACACACGACTTTCCGATGGAGTTGCCTACACACGATCACACCAAAGTCCGTTCGTTTAGAACGTGATAACGTACGACCGGACTAGAAAAAGGAAGTTCAATAGCCAATAGCTGCCCTTTGTCGTATTTGGTCCGTTGGACCAGCATACATACGGTTTTCCCAATAGGAATTGATTCCGTCTGAAAGATTTAAAACATGTTCTATTTCTAGGTCCGTCAGAATTTTCGAAAAGAAAAGTCAGATGAAGCCCCACACACGATCGGAATATCCGATGGAGTGATTCCGTCTGACCTTTTCTGACGGAAAGTCCAGTTGTGTGTACGCGGCATGACACTTCCCTGCACAGCGCTGACAGTCTGACTGAATTAAATCTCCACTCTGACACTGACACCGGCCAGGACGGATGATCGCAATGCAGGGCTGGACTGGAGCCTTCAGGGTGACATGCCTGTATTTGATGGACACAGTGGCTGCAATTGGTGGGCACAGTGGCTGTATTTGGTGAGCAAAGTGGCTGCAATTCATGGCACAGTGGCTGAATTTGATGGGCACAGTGGCTGCAATTCATGGCAGAGTGGCTGCATTTGATGGGCACAGTGGCTGCATTTGATGGGCACAGTGGCTGCAGTTGATGGGCACAGTGGCTGCATTTGCTGGCACAGTGGCTGCATTTTATGAGCACAGTGGCTGCTATTGGTGGGCACAGTGGCTGCAATTGATGGGCACAGTGGCTACATTTGGTTGGCACAGTGGCTACATTTGGTGGGCAAAGTGGCTGCAACTGATGGCACAGTGGCTGTATTTGATGGACACAGTGGCTGCAATTGATGGCATGGTGGCTGCATAAGATGGGCACAGTGGCTGAAATTCATGGGCACAGTGGCTAGATTTGATGGCACAGTGGCTGCATTTGATGGGCACAGTGGCAGCATTTGGTGGGCACAGTGGCTGCAATTGATGGCACAGTGGCTGCAATTGATTGGCACAGTGGCTGCAATTGATGTCACAGTGGCTGCATTTGGTGGGCACAGTGGCTGCAATTGATGGCACAGTGGCTGTATTTGATGAGCACAGTGGCTGCATTTGGTGGGCACAGTGGCTACATTTGGTGGGCACAGTGGCTGCATTTGCTGGCACAGTGGCTGTATTTGATGAGCACAGTGGCTGCAATTGGTGGGCACAGTGGCTACATTTGGTGGGCACAGTGGCTGCAATTGATGGCAAAGTGGCTGCAATTGATGGGCACAGTGGCTGCATTTGGTGGACACAGTGGCTGCAACTGATGGCACAGTGGCTGCAACTGATGGCACAGTGGCTGCAATTGATGACACAGTGGCTACATTTGATGAGCACAGTGGCTGCATTTGGTGGGCACAGTGGCTGCAATTGATCGCACAGTGGCTGTATTTGATGGGCACAGTGGCTGCAATTGATGGCATGGTGGCTGCATAAGATGGGCACAGTGGAAGAAATTCATGGGCACAGTGGCTAGATTTGATGGCACAGTGGCTGCATTTGATGGGCACAGTGGCAGCATTTGGTGGACACAGTGGCTGCAATTGATGGCACAGTGGCTGCAATTGATGGGCACAGTGGCTGCAATTGATGTCACAATGGCTGCATTTGGTGGGCACAGTGGCTGCAATTGATCGCAACAGTGGCTGTATTTGATGGGCACAGTGGCTGCAATTGATGGCACGGTGGCTGCATAAGATGGGCACAGTGGCGGAAATTCATGGGCACAGTGGCTAGATTTGATGGCACAGTGGCTGCATTTGATGGGTACAGTGGCAGCATTTGGTGGGCACAGTGGCTGCAATTGATGGCACAGTGGCTGCAATTGATGGGCACAGTGGCTGCAATTGATGTCACAGTGGCTGCATTTGGTGGGCACAGTAGCTGCAATTGATGGCACAGTGGCTGCAATTGATGGCAAAGTGGCTGCAATTGATGGGCACAGTGGCTGCATTTGGTGGACACAGTGGCTGCAACTGATGGCACAGTGGCTGCAACTGATGGCACAGTGGCTGCAATTGATGACACAGTGGCTACATTTGATGAGCACAGTGGCTGCATTTGGTGGGCACAGTGGCTGCAATTGATCGCACAGTGGCTGTATTTGATGGGCACAGTGGCTGCAATTGATGGCATGGTGGCTGCATAAGATGGGCACAGTGGAAGAAATTCATGGGCACAGTGGCTAGATTTGATGGCACAGTGGCTGCATTTGATGGGCACAGTGGCTGCATTTGATGGGCACAGTGGCAGCATTTGGTGGACACAGTGGCTGCAATTGATGGGCACAGTGGCTGCAATTGATGGGCACAGTGGCTGCAATTGATGTCACAATGGCTGCATTTGGTGGGCACAGTGGCTGCAATTGATCGCAACAGTGGCTGTATTTGATGGGCACAGTGGCTGCAATTGATGGCACGGTGGCTGCATAAGATGGGCACAGTGGCGGAAATTCATGGGCACAGTGGCTAGATTTGATGGCACAGTGGCTGCATTTGATGGGTACAGTGGCAGCATTTGGTGGGCACAGTGGCTGCAATTGATGGCACAGTGGCTGCAATTGATGGGCACAGTGGCTGCAATTGATGGGCACAGTGGCTGCAATTGATGTCACAGTGGCTGCATTTGGTGGGCACAGTAGCTGCAATTGATGGCACAGTGGCTGTATTTGATGAGCACAGTGGCTGCAATTGGTGGGCACAGTGGCTGCAATTGGTGGGCACAGTGGCTGCAATTGATGGGCACAGTGGCTACATTTGGTGGGCACAGTGGCTACATTTGGTGGACACAGTGGCTGCATTTGCTGGCACAGTGGCTGCATTTGATGAGCACAGTGGCTGCAATTGGTGGGCACAGTGGCTACATTTGGTGGGCACAGTGGCTGCAATTGATGGCACAGTGGCTGTATTTGATGAGCACAGTGGCTACATTTGGTGGGCACAGTGGCTACATTTGGTGGGCACAGTGGCTGCATTTGCTGGCACAGTGGCTGTATTTGATGAGCACAGTGGCTGCAATTGGTGGGCACAGTGGCTACATTTGGTGGGCACAGTGGCTGCAATTGATGGCAAAGTGGCTGCAATTGATGGGCACAGTGGCTGCATTTGGTGGACACAGTGGCTGCAACTGATGGCACAGTGGCTGCAATTGATGGCACAGTGGCTACATTTGATGAGCACAGTGGCTACATTTGGTGGGCACAGTGGCTGCAATTGATCGCACAGTGGCTGTATTTGATGGGCACAGTGGCTGCAATTGATGGCATGGTGGCTGCATAAGATGGGCACAGTGGCAGAAATTCATGGGCACAGTCGCTAGATTTGATGGCACAGTGGCTGCATTTGATGGGCACAGTGGCAGCATTTGGTGGACACAGTGGCTGCAATTGATGGCACAGTGGCTGCAATTGATGAGCACAGTGGCTGCAATTGATGTCACAGTGGCTACATTTGGTGGGCACAGTGGCTGCAATTGATCGCACAGTGGCTGTATTTGATGGGCACAGTGGCTGCAATGGATGGCATGGTGGCTGCATAAGATGGGCACAGTGGCGGAAATTCATGGGCACAGTGGCTAGATTTGATGGCACAGTGGCTGCATTTGATGGGCACAGTGGCAGCATTTGGTGGGCACAGTGGCTGCAATTGATGGCACAGTGGCTGCAATTGATGGGCACAGTGGCTGCAATTGATGGGCACAGTGGCTGCAATTGATGTCACAGTGGCTGCATTTGGTGGGCACAGTAGCTGCAATTGATGGCACAGTGGCTGCAATTGATGGCAAAGTGGCTGCAATTGATGGGCACAGTGGCTGCATTTGGTGGACACAGTGGCTGCAACTGATGGCACAGTGGCTGCAACTGATGGCACAGTGGCTGCAATTGATGACACAGTGGCTACATTTGATGAGCACAGTGGCTGCATTTGGTGGGCACAGTGGCTGCAATTGATCGCACAGTGGCTGTATTTGATGGGCACAGTGGCTGCATAAGATGGCATGGTGGCTGCATAAGATGGGCACAGTGGAAGAAATTCATGGGCACAGTGGCTAGATTTGATGGCACAGTGGCTGCATTTGATGGGCACAGTGGCAGCATTTGGTGGACACAGTGGCTGCAATTGATGGCACAGTGGCTGCAATTGATGGGCACAGTGGCTGCAATTGATGTCACAATGGCTGCATTTGGTGGGCACAGTGGCTGCAATTGATCGCAACAGTGGCTGTATTTGATGGGCACAGTGGCTGCAATTGATGGCACGGTGGCTGCATAAGATGGGCACAGTGGCGGAAATTCATGGGCACAGTGGCTAGATTTGATGGCACAGTGGCTGCATTTGATGGGTACAGTGGCAGCATTTGGTGGGCACAGTGGCTGCAATTGATGGCACAGTGGCTGCAATTGATGGGCACAGTGGCTGCAATTGATGGGCACAGTGGCTGCAATTCATGTCACAGTGGCTGCATTTGGTGGGCACAGTAGCTGCAATTGATGGCACAGTGGCTGTATTTGATGAGCACAGTGGCTGCAATTGGTGGGCACAGTGGCTGCAATTGGTGGGCACAGTGGCTGCAATTGATGGGCACAGTGGCTACATTTGGTGGGCACAGTGGCTACATTTGGTGGACACAGTGGCTGCATTTGCTGGCACAGTGGCTGCATTTGATGAGCACAGTGGCTGCAATTGGTGGGCACAGTGGCTACATTTGGTGGGCACAGTGGCTGCAATTGATGGCACAGTGGCTGTATTTGATGAGCACAGTGGCTACATTTGGTGGGCACAGTGGCTACATTTGGTGGGTAGTGATGGACGAACTTCCGACGGGACGTTTCGCGAACGCGAAACGCGAACG
Organism: Lithobates pipiens; assembly: GCF_037356315.1. NCBI lineage: Eukaryota > Metazoa > Chordata > Amphibia > Anura > Ranidae > Lithobates > Lithobates pipiens. Next base: position 21,986,005 of record NW_027507764.1, on the reverse strand, counting down.
GACACAAACGTTCGCGAAAACGACCGTTCGCCGCGGGCTCCATTGACTTCAATGGGAGGCGAATTTCGCAAACCTTTAGGTCGAATTTGCGGCCACGGGGTAATTATTAGGGGGTAGCACGTAGTCCCACCACCTGGACAATAGCATAATACATGTATGAGGTGAATTTGGGATCGATAACTACAAGCATTTTTTTTTTATTTGGGAAATTGTTCTGACAATTCAGGACTATGGAGCTAATGAAGGCAATGGAGGAGAGGGAAGGTCAGGGACCAGGGTAGGCAAACAAGAGGGTGCAGGAGATACAGAGCACTGACAGCAGCACCGTAATACAGAGCACTGACATCAGCACCGTGACATACAGCGCTGACAGCAGCTCCGTGACATACAGCGCTGACAGCAGCTCCGTGACATACAGCGCTGACAGCAGCTCCGTGACATACAGCGCTGACAGCAGCTCCGTGACATACAGCGCTGACAGCAGCTCCGTGACATACAGCGCTGACAGCAGCACCGTGACATACAGCGCTGACAGCAGCTCCGTGACATACAGCGCTGACAGCAGCTCCGTGACATACAGCGCTGACAGCAGCTCCGTGACATACAGCACTGACAGCAGCTCCGTGACATACAGCGCTGACAGCAGCTCCGTGACATACAGCGCTGACAGCAGCACCGTGACATACAGCGCTGACAGCAGCTCCGTGACATACAGCGCTGACAGCAGCTCCGTGACATACAGCGCTGACAGCAGCTCCGTGACATACAGCGCTGACAGCAGCTCCGTGACATACAGCGCTGACAGCAGCTCCGTGACATACAGCGCTGACAGCAGCTCCGTGACATACAGCGCTGACAGCAGCTCCGTGACATACAGCGCTGACAGCAGCTCCGTGACATACAGCGCTGACAGCAGCACCGTAAGCAGCCCCAGGAGGAAGTCAGCACAGCACAGGGATGGTGTGATCCCCTCATAATAAGAACCCCCAGGAGGAAGTCAGCACAGCACAGGGATGGTGGGAGCCCCTCATAATAAGAACCCCCAGGAGGAAGTCAGCACAGCACAGGGATGGTGGGAACCCCTCATAATAAGCAGCCCCAGTAGAAATATGACACCGCTCAACCTCTTCAAAGAGGAGGGTAGGGGCATATAGTACGGTGTGCTTTTTTGGGTCAGGGAAGTGAGCCAAATGAATTAAGAAGGTCTGTGTGCTTGATTCCAAAAATTGTTTATAGACATATACATGGTCTACTGATCACATGTGTTGAATTCCTCCGAGATCCATGCCTCATTCATTTTTAGAAATGTGAGGTAGTTAACACTGTCGTGAGCTAGGCGAGTACGCTTATCGGTCACAATCCCCCCTGCTGCGCTGAACGTCCTTTCGGACAGGACACTGGATGAGGGGCAAGCCAACAGTTCGATTGCAAATTGGGCAAGCTCTGGCCAGAGGTCAAGCCTGCCCACCCAGTAGTCTAGGGGTTCATCACTCCTCAGAGCGTCCACATCGGCCGTTAACCCAATGTAGTCGGACACCTGACGGTCTAGGCGTTCCCTGATGCTGGATCCGGATGACACCTGTCGATGGGTCGGCTGAAAGAATGACCTCATATCCGAAGTCACCAACACATCTTCAAACCGGCCTCTTCTTGCAGGCGCTGTTGGATTGGTACCCGCAAATCCTTCTCTGGGAGTGGGAATTGCTCCTCTGCCAGCGCACGCAAAAGCAGAATGCAGCATTTCTCGAAGCAAGGCCTGGAAGTGCTGCATTCTGACAGCCCTCTGCGACGGCGGTAACATTTCCGCCATTTTGTGTTTGTACCGGGGATCTAAGTACGTTGCCACCCAGTACTGGTCCTTGACCCTCATGCTTTTTATACGGGGGTCCCTATTAAAACACTGGAGCATGAAGGCCCCCATTTGCACTCAAGCGGAAGGTATGTGGTGGTGGTGGTGTTGTTGGTGGTAGTGTCTTTGGGGGTGCACATAGCAGAGAGTGAAGAAGAGGGTGCAGATCGAGAGGATGAGGAGGGTGCAGAAGAATAAGGCTGAGTGAGCCACTCAACCAAGTCTGGTGCGTCCTTTAAAGTAATTGAACGCACCTTCTGCAACTTCCCACTTTGGCTCAAGGCTGTTGCTCCTGCCCTACCCCTACCACCCCTGCGGAAGGGCCTGCCTCTTCCTCTGCCTGTCATTTTTTAAATCACCCTGTGACAAAACTCTTAGTCCCTATACCGCTGAAGGACTGCTGCAGTATAGGGCAGCGGTCAGCAGTAGTGCACGTCAACCCTATGTATTGTGGACCGATAGCGGTCCTTACAGAACAGCAGACTGTACTGCACTCAGGCCTATGTACCGTAGCACCCTATACCAAGTTACCAGTCCTTATAAAAACTTTTGTGGACCAAGCAGGTTGTGTGTTAGTGTTTAGCAGACTGTGCGTCAGTCCCTATACCGCTGAAGGACTGCTGCAGTATAGGGCAGCGGTCAGCAGTAGTGCACGGCAACCCTATGTATTGTGGACCGATAGCGGTCCTTACAGAACAGCAGACTGTAACGCACTCAGGCCTATGTACCGTAGCACCCTATACCAAGTTACCAGTCCTTATAAGAACTTTTGTGGACCAAGCAGGTTGTGTGTTAGTGATTAGCAGACTGTACGTCAGTCCCTATACCAATGAAGGACTGCTGCAGTATAGGGCAGCGGTCAGCAGTAGTGCACGGCAACCCTATGTATTGTGGACCGATAGCGGTCCTTACAGAACAGCAGACTGTACTGCACTCAGGCCTATGTACCGTAGCACCCTATACCAAGTTACCAGTCCTTATAAGAACTTTTGTGGACCAAGCAGGTTGTGTATTAGTGTTTAGCAGACTGTGCGTCAGTCCCTATACCGCTGAAGGACTGCTGCAGTATAGGGCAGCGGTCAGCAGTAGTGCACGGCAACCCTATGTATTGTGAACCGATAGCAGTCCTTACAGAACAGCAGACTGTACTGCACTCAGGCCTATGTACCGTAGCACCCTATACCAAGTTACCAGTCCTTATAAAAACTTTTGTGGACCAAGCAGGTTGTGTGTTAGTGTTTAGCAGACTGTGCGTCAGTCCCTATACCGCTGAAGGACTGCTGCAGTATAGGGCAGCGGTCAGCAGTAGTGCACGTCAACCCTATGTATTGTGGACCGATAGCGGTCCTTACAGAACAGCAGACTGTAACGCACTCAGGCCTATGTACCGTAGCACCCTATACCAAGTTACCAGTCCTTATAAGAACTTTTGTGGACCAAGCAGGTTGTGTATTAGTGTTTAGCAGACTGTGCGTCAGTCCCTATACCGCTGAAGGACTGCTGCAGTATAGGGCAGCGGTCAGCAGTAGTGCACGTCAACCCTATGTATTGTGGACCGATAGCGGTCCTTACAGAACAGCAGACTGTAACGCACTCAGGCCTATGTACCGTAGCACCCTATACCAAGTTACCAGTCCTTATAAGAACTTTTGTGGACCAAGCAGGTTGTGTATTAGTGTTTAGCAGACTGTGCGTCAGTCCCTATACCGCTGAAGGACTGCTGCAGTATAGGGCAGCGGTCAGCAGTAGTGCACGGCAACCCTATGTATTGTGGACCGATAGCAGTCCTTACAGAACAGCAGACTGTACTGCACTCAGGCCTATGTACCGTAGCACCCTATACCAAGTTACCAGTCCTTATAAAAACTTTTGTGGACCAAGCAGGTTGTGTGTTAGTGTTTAGCAGACTGTGCGTCAGTCCCTATACCGCTGAAGGACTGCTGCAGTATAGGGCAGCGGTCAGCAGTAGTGCACGTCAACCCTATGTATTGTGGACCGATAGCGGTCCTTACAGAACAGCAGACTGTAACGCACTCAGGCCTATGTACCGTAGCACCCTATACCAAGTTACCAGTCCTTATAAGAACTTTTGTGGACCAAGCAGGTTGTGTATTAGTGTTTAGCAGACTGTGCGTCAGTCCCTATACCGCTGAAGGACTGCTGCAGTATAGGGCAGCGGTCAGCAGTAGTGCACGGCAACCCTATGTATTGTGGACCGATAGCGGTCCTTACAGAACAGCAGACTGTACCGCACCCAAGCCTATGTACCGTAGCACCCTAGACAGACCAAGTTACCAGTCCTGATAAAGAGCTTTGTGGAACAAGTGAGTTGTGAATGATTAGCAGACTGCAGCAGAAGGGCAGCAGTCAAGTATAATATTCTTTCTATATTTGGAAGAAAGAATATTATACGTGTACAAGCCTATTACCGTACCACTGATACCAGTCCTGAAAAGAACCTTTGTGGAACTAATAGTAACAGCAAGTCTTTAAAATTATCCTCACTGCCTGACACACTGCTTCCTGCCTGTCCCTATACAAATTGGCAAAAAAGAGTAGGCTGGAACGATTAGCTGGAATAGCTCTTTTGTGGACCTGATAGTAACAGCTAATGATGATGATGATGATGATGATGAAGAAAGACTAATCTGGCTGAGCTGTCCCTAAAATAGCAGCATACAGCGCTCTGTCCCTTTATCTAAACTGACAAAAGAAACTCAGGCTGCTGACCTAACACCTATACCAGTCCTGAAAAGAACTTTTGTGTACCAAATAGCTAGCGTTTTCTCTGTCCCTACTCCACACAGGATCCTTTCCCTACAGTGACAGAAGAAAGAATGTAAAATGGCCACCGGATCGGGTGTATTTATAGGTTAGGGGGAATGTCCAAGTGTCCATGAGCTGTCATGTCTCAATTGGTTGTCCTGTAACACATGATAAACGTGTCACGAAAGGTTAAAGTTCTTGTATACATTAAACACGTAAGTCCGCCGGGGCGAACGACGGAAAAAGGCGTTCGAACCCGCGGACGGCGAAAGTCGGAAATTCGCCGCGAAACGACCGCCGGGCGAAACGTTCGTCCATCACTATTGGTGGGCACAGTGGCTGCATTTGCTGGCACAGTGGCTGTATTTGATGAGCACAGTGGCTGCAATTGGTGGGCACAGTGGCTACATTTGGTGGGCACAGTGGCTGCAATTGATGGCAAAGTGGCTGCAATTGATGGGCACAGTGGCTGCATTTGGTGGACACAGTGGCTGCAACTGATGGCACAGTGGCTGCAATTGATGGCACAGTGGCTACATTTGATGAGCACAGTGGCTACATTTGGTGGGCACAGTGGCTGCAATTGATCGCACAGTGGCTGTATTTGATGGGCACAGTGGCTGCAATTGATGGCATGGTGGCTGCATAAGATGGGCACAGTGGCAGAAATTCATGGGCACAGTCGCTAGATTTGATGGCACAGTGGCTGCATTTGATGGGCACAGTGGCAGCATTTGGTGGACACAGTGGCTGCAATTGATGGCACAGTGGCTGCAATTGATGAGCACAGTGGCTGCAATTGATGTCACAGTGGCTACATTTGGTGGGCACAGTGGCTGCAATTGATCGCACAGTGGCTGTATTTGATGGGCACAGTGGCTGCAATGGATGGCATGGTGGCTGCATAAGATGGGCACAGTGGCGGAAATTCATGGGCACAGTGGCTAGATTTGATGGCACAGTGGCTGCATTTGATGGGCACAGTGGCAGCATTTGGTGGGCACAGTGGCTGCAATTGATGTCACAGTGGATGCAATTGATGGGCACGGTGGCTGCAATTGATGGGCACAGTGGCTGCAATTGATGTCACAGTGGCTGCATTTGGTGGGCACAGTGGCTGCAATTGATGGCACAGTGGCTGTATTTGATGAGCACAGTGGCTGCAATTGGTGGGCACAGTGGCTGCAATTGGTGGGCACAGTGGCTGCAATTGATGGGCACAGTGGCTACATTTGGTGGGCACAGTGGCTACATTTGGTGGACACAGTAGCTGCATTTGCTGGCACAGTGGCTGCATTTGATGAGCACAGTGGCTGCAATTGGTGGGCACAGTGGCTACATTTGGTGGGCACAGTGGCTGCAATTGATGGCAAAGTGGCTGCAAATGATGGGCACAGTGGCTGCATTTGGTGGACACAGTGGCTGCAATTGATGGCACAGTGGCTGCAATTGATGGCACAGTGGCTACATTTGATGAGAACAGTGGCTACATTTGGTTGGCACAGTGGCTACATTTGGTTGGCACAGTGGCTACATTTGGTTGGCACAGTGGCTACATTTGGTTGGCACAGTGGCTACATTTGGTGGCCACAGTGGCTGCAATTGATGGCAAAGTGGCTGCAATTGATGGGCACAGTGGCTGCATTTGGTGGACACAGTGGCTGCAACTGATGGCACAGTGGCTGCAACTGATGGCACAGTGGCTGCAATTGATGACACAGTGGCTACATTTGATGAGCACAGTGGCTGCATTTGGTGGGCACAGTGGCTGCAATTGATCGCACAGTGGCTGTATTTGATGGGCACAGTGGCTGCAATTGATGGCATGGTGGCTGCATAAGATGGGCACAGTGGAAGAAATTCATGGGCACAGTGGCTAGATTTGATGGCACAGTGGCTGCATTTGATGGGCACAGTGGCAGCATTTGGTGGACACAGTGGCTGCAATTGATGGCACAGTGGCTGCAATTGATGGGCACAGTGGCTGCAATTGATGTCACAATGGCTGCATTTGGTGGGCACAGTGGCTGCAATTGATCGCAACAGTGGCTGTATTTGATGGGCACAGTGGCTGCAATTGATGGCACGGTGGCTGCATAAGATGGGCACAGTGGCGGAAATTCATGGGCACAGTGGCTAGATTTGATGGCACAGTGGCTGCATTTGATGGGTACAGTGGCAGCATTTGGTGGGCACAGTGGCTGCAATTGATGGCACAGTGGCTGCAATTGATGGGCACAGTGGCTGCAATTGATGGGCACAGTGGCTGCAATTCATGTCACAGTGGCTGCATTTGGTGGGCACAGTAGCTGCAATTGATGGCACAGTGGCTGTATTTGATGAGCACAGTGGCTGCAATTGGTGGGCACAGTGGCTGCAATTGGTGGGCACAGTGGCTGCAATTGATGGGCACAGTGGCTACATTTGGTGGGCACAGTGGCTACATTTGGTGGACACAGTGGCTGCATTTGCTGGCACAGTGGCTGCATTTGATGAGCACAGTGGCTGCAATTGGTGGGCACAGTGGCTACATTTGGTGGGCACAGTGGCTGCAATTGATGGCACAGTGGCTGTATTTGATGAGCACAGTGGCTACATTTGGTGGGCACAGTGGCTACATTTGGTGGGCACAGTGGCTGCATTTGCTGGCACAGTGGCTGTATTTGATGAGCACAGTGGCTGCAATTGGTGGGCACAGTGGCTACATTTGGTGGGCACAGTGGCTGCAATTGATGGCAAAGTGGCTGCAATTGATGGGCACAGTGGCTGCATTTGGTGGACACAGTGGCTGCAACTGATGGCACAGTGGCTGCAATTGATGGCACAGTGGCTACATTTGATGAGCACAGTGGCTACATTTGGTGGGCACAGTGGCTGCAATTGATCGCACAGTGGCTGTATTTGATGGGCACAGTGGCTGCAATTGATGGCATGGTGGCTGCATAAGATGGGCACAGTGGCAGAAATTCATGGGCACAGTGGCTAGATTTGATGGCACAGTGGCTGCATTTGATGGGCACAGTGGCAGCATTTGGTGGACACAGTGGCTGCAATTGATGGCACAGTGGCTGCAATTGATGAGCACAGAGGCTGCAATTGATGTCACAGTGGCTACATTTGGTGGGCACAGTGGCTGCAATTGATCGCACAGTGGCTGTATTTGATGGGCACAGTGGCTGCAATGGATGGCATGGTGGCTGCATAAGATGGGCACAGTGGCGGAAATTCATGGGCACAGTGGCTAGATTTGATGGCACAGTGGCTGCATTTGATGGGCACAGTGGCAGCATTTGGTGGGCACAGTGGCTGCAATTGATGGCACAGTGGATGCAATTGATGGGCACGGTGGCTGCAATTGATGGGCACAGTGGCTGCAATTGATGTCACAGTGGCTGCATTTGGTGGGCACAGTGGCTGCAATTGATGGCACAGTGGCTGTATTTGATGAGCACAGTGGCTGCAATTGGTGGGCACAGTGGCTGCAATTGGTGGGCACAGTGGCTGCAATTGATGGGCACAGTGGCTACATTTGGTGGGCACAGTGGCTACATTTGGTGGACACAGTAGCTGCATTTGCTGGCACAGTGGCTGCATTTGATGAGCACAGTGGCTGCAATTGGTGGGCACAGTGGCTACATTTGGTGGGCACAGTGGCTGCAATTGATGGCAAAGTGGCTGCAAATGATGGGCACAGTAGCTGCATTTGGTGGACACAGTGGCTGCAATTGATGGCACAGTGGCTGCAATTGATGGCACAGTGGCTACATTTGATGAGAACAGTGGCTACATTTGGTTGGCACAGTGGCTACATTTGGTTGGCACAGTGGCTACATTTGGTTGGCACAGTGGCTACATTTGGTGGCCACAGTGGCTGCAATTGATGGCACAGTGGCTGTATTTGATGGGCACAGTGGCTGCAATTGATGGCATGGTGGCTGCATAAGATGGGCACAGTGGCTGAAATTCATGGGCACAGTGGCTAGATTTGATGGCATGGTGGCTGCATTTGATGGGCACAGTGGCAGCATTTGGTGGGCACGGTGGCTGCAATTGCTGGCACAGTGGCTGAAGAATGATGGTTCAGTGGCTGCAATTAATGGGCACAGTGGCTGCAAGTGATGGGCACAGTAAGGCTGTAATGTTTTTTTTTCAGTATTTTTCTGAATTTTTCAGTTTGTTTACGCCCCCACAAAAATCTTGAGCACCAGCTGCCATGGATGCTGGTTATACACTATATAAATAAATCTGCCGAAATGTAGTCATTTGGCCAGTTCGTTTGTTTTTCGCCCAGTTAATGGGCACAAAATCGATAGTCGTTGGGACGTTTTGGAGCCAAAAAAAACAAAAAAAAACAAAGGAATTTGGGAATTTTCTGCCGGCTGTCTGATGTTGAATACCGTTAATATGGCAGCAGACAGGTACCAAAACCCCGGTATCTTTTTAACCACTAGAGATCCACGCTATAGCCGAATGACGGCTACAGCACGGACCTGCTTTGCCGGGACTACTTCTACTGACGTTGTCCTGTGCACGAGCGGCCTGTGCGCCCCCTAAAGGGCGCCCACGGCGCACTCTGTGATCAGCGAGTCTATGAGCCTCTCTGGATCCCGACCCCTTACCACGTGATCAGCCATCAGCCAATGACAGCTGATCATGTGATGACAACAGAGCCGGTAATCGGCTATTTTTTCTCCTTGCTAACAGCACGAGGAGAAAAAAAAAAGCCGATCACCGGTGGCCATGAGAGGGACATCAGGGCTGATCACGACGAGCTGCAGCCAGATCCTCAGTGCTCACCTGTGCTCCCTGCCAGTGTCCCCTAGCAATGGGCAACAGTGCTGCCCATCAGTGCCCATAGTGCCACCCATCAGTGCCCACAGTGCCACCTATCAGTGCCCACAATCTGCCTCAACAACAGTGCGACACCTCAGTGCCACATATCAACTCCCATCAGTGTCATCTATCAGTGCCATCAGTGCTGCCCATCAGTGCCCATCAGAGCCACCTATCAGTGCCACCTATCAGTGCCCATCAGTCCCATCTATCAGTGGTACCTATCAATGTCCATCAGTGCCACCCATCTGTGCCACCCATCAGTGCCATCGTATCTGTGCCATCTTTGCCCATCAGTACCGTCTTATCTGTGCCCATCAGTACTGCCTCATCTGTCCCCATCAGTGCCACCTTATCTGTGCCTATCAGTGCTGTCTTAACTGTGCCTATCAGTGCCCACCAGTGCAGCCTATCAGTCCCCACCAGTGCCGCCTCATCAGCGCATATCAATGAAGGAGAAAAAAGACCTGTTTGCAAAATTTTATAACAAACTATTAAACATGTTTACTTGTTTAGCAAAAAATAAAGCTCCCAGCTGTAATTAACCACTTTCAGACCGGACCAATTTGCTGGTCAAAGACCAGACCACTTTTTGCGATTCGGCACTGCGTCGCTTTAACTGACAATTGCGCGGTCGTGCGATGTGGCTCCCAAACAAAATTGACGTCCTTTTTTCCCACAAATAGAGCTTTCTTTTGGTGGTATTTGATCACCCCTGCGGTTTTTATTTTTTGCGCTATAAACAAAAATAGAGCGACAATTTTGAAAAAAACGCATTCTTTTTTACTTTTTGTTATAATAAATATCCCCCAAAAATATATAAAAAAAACATTTTTCCCTCAGTTTAGACCGATACGTATTCTTCTACATATTTTTGGTAAAAAAAAATCGCAATAAGCGATTATTGATTGGTTTGTGCAAAAGTTATAGCGTTTACAAAATAGGGGATAGTTTTATGGCATTTTTATTAATACATTTTTATTATTTTTTTTTTTTACTAGTAATGGCGGCGATCAGCGATTTTTATTGTGACTGCGACATTATGGCAGACACATCGGACATTTTTGACACATTTTTGGGACCATTGTCATTTATACAGTAATCACTGCTATATAAATGCAGTGATTCCTGTGTAAATGACACTGGCAGTGAAGGGGTTAACCAGTGGGTGGCAGTGTAGGGGTTAAGTGTTCCTAGGGGTGTGTTACTAACTGTGGGGGGGGGCTGGGCTTTCATTTAGTGAACACTGATCTCTGCTCCAATCACATGGAGCAGAGATCAGCGTCACTAGTTGCTAGGCAGAATGGAGAAATGTTGTTTACAACGGCACTTCTCCATTCGGCTGCTCCGTTGGACGATCGTGGGGATGCCAGCGGCGATCGAGTCCGCGGGTCCCGCGACCGGACTCACGGAGGACCCGACCAGCGCGGGAGCGCGCCGCCGGCGGCGCGCTCCCGATGGCAGGGTGGCAAATTTAAAGGGACGTACATGTACGCCCATTTGCCTGCCCGTGCCATTCTGTCGACGTACATCGTCGTGCGCTGGTCGGCAAGTGGTTAAATACCACCAAAAGAAAGCTCTATTTGTGGGGGAAAAAAATGATAAAAATTTAATTTGGGTATAGTGTTGTATGACCGCGCAATTGTCATTCAAAGTGTGTCAGCGCCGAAAGCTGAAAATTGGTCTGGGCAGGAGGGGATTTAAGTGCCCAGTAAGCAAGTGGTTAAACAGTCGGCGGTCCGCTTTCAGATAAAAGTGGTCTCTCTGGCAGATTCGCTGCAAGATCACTTTTATTGGTGGCAGGAGAGATGCCCCCTCTCGCTGCAAGTTTTCGTTGCATTGTAATACTTAAAATTCTTAAATAAAAGAATGCAGGAAAAAAAAAAAAAAAAAAAAAGGAAAGAAAGAATATATGATTTCTTAGTCAAAAAGGAGAGGAAAATGTAATTATTTTATTTTATTAATTATTTTCTAATAATATTTTACTTATGTTATTATTATTACTATTTATTTATTACAATGGTTTATCATTCAAATATTTGTTTATATATATATATATATATATATATATATATATATATATATATATATATATATATATATATATATATATATATATACTACTGATGTTTGTAGTGAGTGCTTTTTCTATGTTTTCTTTTTAATTTAAGAATTTTAAAGTATTACAATACAAAGAAAACTTAGAAAAAAAGCACTCACTACAAACATCAATATTATTTAAACAAATATTTGAAAAATATATATTTTTTTAATAAATGAATAGTAATAATAAAATAAAATAATAATAGAAAATAATTAATACAATAAAATAATTACATTTCCCTCTCCTTTTTGGCTCAGAAATTCTAATGAAGGAGAAAAATGACCTGTTTGCAAAATTTTATAACAAACTATTAAACATGATTTTTTTATTTATTATTTTTTTGCATTTTTTTTTGTTTGTTTAGCAAAAAATAAAACTCCCAGCTGTAATTAAATACCACCAAAAGAAAGCTCTATTTGTGGGGAAAAAATTATAAAAAATTAATTTGGGTACAGTGTTGTATGACTGCGCAATTGTCATTCAAAGTGCGTGATCGCCGAACGCTGAAAATTGCTCTGGACAGGAGGGGGGTTTAGGTGCCCAGTAAGCAAGTGGTTAAACAGAATTCTATATTATTTATTTCTTTTTCTTTTTTTGCATTCTTTTATTTAAGAGTTTTAAAGTATTACAATGCAAAGAAAACATATGGAAAGCACACATTACAAACATCAGTAATATATATAAACAAATATTTTAATAATAGAACATTTTAAATAATAAATATTAATAATATTAAAATAAATAAAATAGAAAATAATTAATATAATAAAATAATTACACTTCCCTCTCCTTTTTTGGCTCAGAAATTCTATTTTCTTTCTTTCTTTTATTTTTTTTATTTTTTGCATTCTTTTATTTGAGAATTGTAAAGTACTACAATGTAAAGAATGGTAAAAAAAAAAAAAAAAAGAATATAAAAATTCTTAGTCAATTTTTATTAATTATTTTCTAGTATTATTTTATTATTATTACTACTTATTTATTCAAATGTTTTGTTATTCAATTTTTTTTATATATTACTGATGTGTGTAGTGAGTGCTTTTCAAATGTTTTCTTAGCATTTTAATACTTTAAAATTCTTATAATAAAAGAATGCAAAAAAATAAAAATTGTCTGGAGAGAGCGCTCATCAATTCATGAATCAATGCATGACTTTTGCCAGGAGTTTTTTTATTTATTTTTTTGCGCTCTTCCCGGTCCGGCTCCATCGGTGAAAGGCACTTTGCAGATAAATCTCCCGTTAAGCACCTCTCTGACACATCTATCTTGTGCGTCCCGGGCTCCTCGCTCCATTTCCGAGGTGCGTTCCTCCCTCATATTTCCTGCCGGCGCGGTCAATATCTCTGACATTTCTCACGGAGACCCATCGATTGCCCGTCGCTCGGCGCAGATTGGTTATTTTTATATTCCAGCACCGAGCTAGCGAAAAATAACTTCATTCATCAAATCTCTGAATGAGAAACATCTGGGACTCCAGCGGCCCGGCCTTCTATAGACTCCGTGTACATGGCGGCCTGGGGATCGCTAATGGATTAGCCGCTGGGCGCGACCTGGAATGGAGGGTCCTCGCTGCGATCGCAGACAAGGAATGCCGAGACAAAGACGCAGCTCTTCCGCGGTGCAAGGAGGAATCATCAATACAGGAAAATCGCCACATTGTATATAATTAGAACATATTGCAACGTACCAGACTTTAGATGCGGTGGCTGCATTTGTTTTCTTTCTTTTTTTTTTGTTATATTCACCTGGCAGCAGTTCCGGTAAAACCCGGGGCGAACATGCCAAATTGCACCGCCCCCCCCCCCCCCCCCCAAGATGTACAGTGCTCAGCATAAATGAGTGCACCCCCCAACAGATTTGGCAGAAAACCTTTCCTTTCCTTTCACAACCAACCTTTTTCTATGGGACACTATACAACAAAATACTACAAAATACTACACTATACCACAAAATAATACAGAATACTACCCTATACCACAAAATACTACAAAATACTATACCACAAAATACTACAAAATACTATACCACAAAATACTATACTATACCACAAAATAATACAAAATACTACACTATACCACAAAATAATACAAAATACTATACCACAAAATACTACACTATACCACAAAATACTACAAAATACTACACTATACCACAAAATAAATAATACAAAATACTACCCTATACCACAAAATACTACAAAATACTACACTATACCACAAAATACTACAAATTACTATACTATTCCACAAAATAATACAAAATACTACCATATACCACAAAATACTACACTATACCACAAAATACTACACTATACCACAAAATACTACAAAATACTATACCACAAAATACTATACTATACCACAAAATAATACAAAATACTACACTATACCACAAAATACTACAAAATATTATACTATACCACAAAATACAAAATACTACACTATACCACAAAATACTACAAAATATTACACTATACCACAAAATACTACAAAATACTATACCACAAAATACTATACTATACCACAAAATAATACAAAATACTACACTATACCACAAAATAATACAAAATTAAAATTCTACACTATACCACAAAATACTCCCAGAAATGCGGCCCATTGATTGCAACCACGATTTGTTAATTTTCACACACAAAAAAAAGTATTTTTCCTAAAAAATCCATTCAAGACCGTGTTGCAAAAATTAATACACCTCCCCCCAATGAAAGTCTTAGCCCTTGTACACGCGGTCGTAGATTCCGACGGAATGTCTCCTATCGGACCGTTTTGTCGGATACTCCGACTGTGTGTGGTCTCCATCGGACTGTTTCCGTCGGAGTATCCGACGGACCAAGTTTTCCAACTTGTCCGTAAAATTTTCCGACAAAATGCTCTGATCGGACATACTCCGATCATGTGTAGCCTACTCCGACGGACAAAGTGCCAGGCATGCTCAGATCCAATTCCTAGACCAAAGCTATTGGCTACTAGCCTGAATGTAGTCCCGTCGTAATGAAATAACGTCATCACGTTATGTACAATCGGATTTTCAGACAACTTTGTCCGACCGTGTGTATGCAACAGTTTTGGACAAAATCCAACGGATTTGGTTGTCAGAATGTCCAACCGTGTGTACAAGGGCTTAGGAGCAAAGCAAAATTTCAGGCTGGGTTCACACTATTGCCAATTGGACGGGGGCTTCCCCCGCATTCCGATTCACATAGTAGGGGATTGTGACCGGCTCTCTGTGACTGGCTCTCTGTGGGACCAGTTTACACCAGGGACATGCAGTCAGGGGAGACAGGTGAGCCAGAGCCTCACCTGCCACAAACATAAAAAAATAAAGAGAGAAATAAATAAAAAAACATAAAACAATGATTGACTTTGAGGGTCGTAGCTCAATCACCTGGGGTCACAAATGGGGGGGGGGGGGGTAGGTAGCTGAAGTCCTACCCCACCGCTGGCCAAAATTTTGGGCTCCTATCTATGGTTCCGGAGATACGGGGACTCCTTGCACAGCCTGTCAGAAGCTGCATACAGAGCTGCCAGTTTAATTGCAAGCCGGCACAATCTGTTGAAAATGAAACAATTCTTGTAAAGGGGAACAGAACACTCCATAGAAATTGGAGGGAAGTTCATCCATTTTTTTTTTGTAAAGAATGGATGAAGGGTATGGGTGAGGGGTAGTATGGATGTGGTAGAGAAAGTAGGTTAGATGGTTAAATATAGATGAGGATATTAGAAGTAATGATGATGGGTTAAGTAGAAGATTTTATACAATAATAGAATGTATTGGGGATTTAGGATGTTTATATGCGTTTGTATAACTGTTTTAAAGTTTAAGAAAGAAACTTTGAAAACAAAATGTGGGGCTCCTATCATCTATGGTTCCAGAGATACGGGGACTCCTTGCGCAGCCTGTCAGAGGCTGCATACAGAGCGGCCAGTTTTATATACAACCTGGCACACTCTGTTTGCAGCAGACTGAGAGGATGAGCCCACAGTGTCTCTCCTCAATTCTTGTCAGAGGCACTGAGCTCAATGGACAGCTTGGAGCCTTGGACCAATGGTAAAGCACTATTTGAATAAGCTGTCTGATAAAAATACTGCAGTGGTGGCACGCCTCTCACTGCAGTGTCCTAAACGGGGGCCTGTCTAAATGACACACGCTCCCTTCCAGCCCAGCCCTCTTAACTAGAAGGAAAAATAATGTGTTTATGTGTATAAGATTTACCCTCAATCTCATGTTTTTCTCAGATAGTTAACCACTTGACCACTGGGCACTTAAACCCCCTTCCTAACCAGACCAATTTTCATCTTTTGGTGATCTCACATTTTGAATGACAATTACTCAGCCAGACAACACTGTACCCATATGAAAATTGTGTCCTTTTTTTCCACACAAATAGAGCTTTCTTTTGGTGGTATTTAATCACCGCTGTTTTTTTTGGGGGGTTATTTTGCGTTATAAAAGAAAAAAGACTGAAAATTATTTAAAAAAATAAATAGTTTTCTTTGTTTCTGTTATAAAATTTAGCAAATTACTAATTTTTCTTCATGAATTTTGGCCAAAATTTATACTGCTACATATCTTTGGTAAAAAATAACACAAATCGGTGTATATTATTTGGTCTTTGTGAAAGTTATAGAGTGTACAAACTATGCTGCCAATCACTAAAAATTGGCCACACCTGAAGTACTGATGGCCTATCTCATTTTCTTGAGACCCTAACAAGCCAGGAAAGCACAAATACCCACCAAATGACCCCTTTTTGGAAAGTAGACATTCCAAGGTATTTAGTAAGAGGCATGGTGGTTTTTTTTGAATACGTAATTTTTTCCCAAAATAATTAGCAAAATCAAGATTTTTTTTTCTTTTTTTTTCACAAAATTGTTATATTAGTAGGTTATTTCTCACACACAGCATATGCATAGCACAAATTACACCCCAAAATGCATTCTACTCCTCCTCCTGAGTATGACAATACCACATGTGTTAGACTTTTACACAGTCTGACCACATACAGAGGCCCAACATACAGGGAGCACTATCAGGTGTTCTTGGAGCATAAATTACACATATCATTTCTTGACTACCTCTTACACTTTTGAAGGCCCTGGAGCACCAGGACAATGAAAATGCCCCAAAAAATGAACCCATTTTGGAAAGAAAACACCCCAACATATATTCCATGAGGCATTATGAGTCTTTTGAACATGTCATTTATTTCTGCAAGTTTTTGAAAAATGTGGGAAGAAAATGAAAACGCATTTTTTTTTTTTTTTTACACAAAGTTGCCAATTTATACAATATTTCACACATAATTTTAACACATAGCATGTATATACCAAAAATCACACTCCAAAATATATTCTCCTACTCCTCCTGAGTATGGCGATACCACATGTGAGAGACTTTTCTACAGCCTGGCCACATAGAAAGGCCCAACATGCAGGGAGCACCATCGGGTGTTTTAGGGACATACACTTCAAATCTATTTAGACTACTTATTACACATTTGTGAGGCACTCTAGTGGCATGGATGTGGCATGGATAAGAACTGATGTGGCATGGATGAGCATGAATGGGGATGGATAACATGTGGATTAGGATGGCTGAGCATGGTTGAGTCATAAATGTGGATGGCTGAGTATGGATGGGATGATTGAGCATGAATGAGTATGGCTGGGTACGGATGGGATGGCTGAGTACGGCTGAGTATGGCTGAGTATGGATGGGATGATTGAGCATGAATGAGTATGGCTGGGTACGGATGGGATGGCTTAGTACGGATGGGATGGCTGGGTATGGCTGGGTATGACTAAGTATGGCTGGGTATGGCTGAGTATGGATGGGGGTGGATGGATGGATGAGTATTGCTGAGTATGGATGGCTGAGCATGTATGGATGGATGGATGAGGCTGCAATGGGCACAGATCATCGCTGTGGGCAATATAGATCCAGCTCACAGCACTGCTGCACACGATCTCTCCCCTCTCTGCTTACACTGTACTGATTGATACAGAGAGGGGAGAGAGGAACCGGGCGCCTTCCCAGAGTTATCGAGCCACGCTGTATCCGTCATCAGGACCGTTTTTAAGGCAGGGCAAAAGGGGCACCTGCCCTGGCCCCCATCATTGTAGTGGGGCCCAAAGCAGCTGCCTCATACTTGCCAACTATCCTAGATGAAATTCCCTTATCCCTCGAAGTTTAAGTCGCATGCTATGTCCTGATACCTCAGTGTAAACTTCTGCTGCTGCTGCCCAGCTTTATGTAAATAGTCGTGGGCTGTGGCATTGATATGTAAATAGAGATGGCATTCATATTTATATCATGTCACCATCACTTCTGCTAAATGCTGCCCACTGGGGAGGGTAAAGGATCATGCTTGAAAGTCCTGCCTACAACTGTGGTCATTAAGCCTAACATCAGCCTGTTCTGCAAAAGTAAGCAAATTGGAGGTGGGACCCTTCTTCAAAATAACACAGTGCCACGGCACCCTGAATTTTGGTGCATGTGAATACGCAGGCAGTGAGGAGATGATGTGCTGTAACATTTAGTAACCAATCTGTGAGAAGTAATGCTGTGCACTAACCTCTTGCAACCAATCAGTGAGCAGTAATAATGTGCAGTAACATCTAACAACCAATTAGTGAGTGGTATAGATGTTCAGTAACCTCTAGCAATCAATCAGTGAGCAGTATTGATGTACAGTAATCTCCAGCAACCAATCAACAAGCAGAAGTCATTCGCTGTGACCTCCAGAAAATAACAGTGAGCCATAATGTGTGCTGTAACCTTTAGCAGCCAGTCAGTGAGCGGTAATGATACATTGTAACATTGACAACACTAACTGTACTGTCACTATGGAGGAGCGGCGTTGTCACCGTAGGACAGGAAGTGTGCTAGGATGTTGAACTTGATGACATACTGTAATTGTGAAGGAGCAGCATTGTCAACCAAAGCTGCCCCCTCTATAGAACACCTCTGCTTCTCCTCTATGGATGAGCCGAACACCCCCCGGTTCGGTTCGCACCAGAACTTTCGAACGGACCCCACGTTCGTTACGAACGTTAGAACCCCATTGAAGTCTATGGGACTCGAACGTTCAAAATGGAAAGTGCTAATTTTAACGGCTAATATGCAAGATATTGTCCTAAAAAGGGTTTGGGGACCTGACTCCTGCCTCAGGGGACATGGGTCAATGCAAAAAAAAGTTTTAAAAACGGACGTTTTGGCGGGAGCACTGATTTTAATGACGATTAAAGTGAAAAAAAAAAGTGAACTATTCCTTTAAATATGGTGCCTGGGGGGTGTCTGTAGTATGCCTGTGAAGTGCCACGTGTTTCCCGTGTTTAGAACAGTCCCTGCACAAAATGACATTAAACGGAAATAACACCATTTAAAACTGCTTGCGGTTTTAATGTTATATCTGGTTCCTGCAATATGGATGAAAATCATTCAGAAAAATGGCATGGGTAGCCCTCCCTGCCCATTACCAGCCTATTTGGGTCTTGTACGCATATTAAGGGGAACCCTGTACCCATATTAAAAAAAGGAAATGCGTGTGGCCCCCAGGCCCTATATACTCAGAACAGCAGTATACAGGTGGTGCAAACAAGACAGGGACTGTGTAGGTTTGTTGTGTTAAGTTGAATCTGTTTGTAATTTTCAACTGGTACATTTTTAAAGTGTAGCTCCAGTCAAAAAAACTATTTTTAAGCTTTTTGGAAAACATAGGGAAGGGTTATCACCCCTGTATAATTTGTTTTGTCGTCCATCTTTTTTCATCTCACTTGCTGCTGTCTCCTTCTGTTTGCAAGTAGGAGATGTTTGTAAGTTGGATGTTTGAAAGTAGGGGCCTGCCCTATATTATAGCGGTATGTACTGGGTACAGAGCACGCAGACAACACGCACTATCTCCTAACACTACTGACTGCAAGCTCTATTATTAACCACTTGACCACTGGGCACTTAAACACCCTTAATAACCAGACCAATTTTCAGCTTTTGGTGCTCTCACATTTTGAATGACAATTACTCAGTCATGCAACACTGGACCTATATGAAATGTTTGTCCTTTTTTTCACACAAATAGAGCTTTCTTTTGGTGGTATTTAATCACCTATCAGTTTTTTTATTTTTTGTGCTATAAAAGAAAAAAGACCGGAAATTCTGCGAAAAAATGAATTTTTCTTTGTTTCTGTTATAAAATTTAGCAGATTAGTAATTTTTTCTTCATAAATTTTTTTTTACTGGTTACATGTTTTGAGTTGCAGAGGAGGTCTAGGACTAGAATTATTGCTCTCGCTCTAACGTTCTCGGCGATACCTCACATGTGTGGTTTGAACACCGTTTTCATATGTGGGCGGGGCTTACGCATGCGTTCGCTTCTGCATGCGAGCACATGGGGACATGGGCGCTTTAATTTTTATTTTATTTTTTATTGTTCATTTTACTTTATTTATTTTAGTTTGACATTTTTTTCCCCAAATATATTTTTGATCACTTTTATTCCTATTACAAGGAATGTAAACATCCCTTGTAATAGGAATATGGGGTGACAGGTCCTCTTTACAGTGAAATCTGGGGGTCAATATGACCCCACATCTCACCTCTAGGCTGGGAAGCCTGAAATAAAAAATAAAAAAAAGATTCTGGCTTTGATCGTACTGGCGAGTTGGTAGAAGCACCAGAGGGCGGTGAGGGGTGGGGGCGTCTATGGCTGGGTATTTCAGGGTATCACCGAGTATGGCTGGGTATCTCCGAGTATGGCTGGGTATGGCAATTTATGGCAGGGTATTGCAGAGTATTGGCGGGGTATTGGCGGGGTACTACAGAGTAATAGCAGGGTACTGCAGAATTTTGAGGGAGTACTACAGAGTAATGGCAGGGTACTGCAGAGTAAAGGCAGGGTACTGCAGAGTAATGGGGGGTACTGCAGAGTAATGGCAGGGTACTGCACTGCAGAGTAATGGCGGGGTACTGCAGAGTAAAGGCAGGGTACTGCAGAGTAATGGGGGGTACTGCAGAGTAATGGCAGGGTACTGCAGAGTATGCACTGGTATTGCAGAGTATTGGCGGGGTATTGGCGGGGTACTACAGAGTAATAGCAGGGTACTGCAGAGTATTGGGGAGTACTACAGAGTAATGGCAGGGTACTGCAGAGTAAAGGCAGGGTACTGCAGAGTAAAGGCAGGGTACTGCAGAGTAATGGCAGGGTACTGCAGAGTAATGGCAGGGTACTGCACTGCAGAGTAATGGCGGGGTACTGCAGAGTAATGGCGGGTACTGCAGAGTATTGGGGGGTACTGCAGAGTAATGGCAGGGTACTGCAGAGTAATGGGGGTTACTGCAGAGTAATGGGGGGTACTGCAGAGTAAAGGCAGGGTACTGCAGAGTAATGGGGGGTACTGCAGAGTAATGGCAGGGTACTGCAGAGTATGCACTGGTATTGCAGAGTATTGGCAGGGAATTGAGGGGTTAAATTCGGTGAGCAGCGATGTGGGCACTGCAGATGCAGCCCACATCGCTGCTGACACCGATCTCTTTCCCCTCCGCTGTACCGATCGGTACAGAGAGGGGAGGGAGGAACCGGCGTCATAACATGACGCCGGTTTGTTTACAAGTGATCACTCCGTCATTTGACGGAGCGCTCACGTGGTAAACGGCCGCGACGAGCGGCCGTTTACCGTGATCCGTGATGCGCCGGGTCCACAGGACCCGGCGGTCACGGATGCTCTCGAGTGCGCGCCCCAGGGGACGCGCGAGAGCAGAATTCTGGGAGGCCGTTAATTAACGGCCTCTCAGAGTTAAACAACCGCCCTGAAGCCATTAATCGGCAATGGGCAGTTGTTAAGTGGTTAAAGCTAGATCACTAGCTATATAGGTGAGGTGAATATAGTGGTGTATACTGCGGTCAGGGCACAGACAGTAACCACTACACAAGAGCAAGATAGGAAATCAGCCAAAAACGATTGGTGTGTAACTGTGTTGAAGGTACACAGAACACCCACTGCTTCAGATGCCAACACACTACACGAGGCCGCCTCAAAGGCGGCCTTATATAGTGTGGGGCGTGCACTACACAGCCTGAGCTATGATTGGCCACAGGCAGGATGCCTGTGGCCAATCATGGCTCTCCTCGCTGCTGGCGCTGCGATTGGCCAAGCATGCGGGGTCACAGTGCATGCTTGGCCAATCATGAGCCAGCAATGCACTGCGCCATCGCAGTGCATTGTGGTCCACGCGCGCCATACGAATTTTGACGCGAACGGACCAAGAGTTCGGATTTCGCCGAATGCCCGAACAGCCAATGTTCGAGTCGAACGTACGTTCGACTCGAACACGAAGCTCATCCCTATTCTCCTCATCTCTATGGATGAGACTAATTAGGCTAAGTTCGGTAACGTATTGCAACCTACCAGTTTTTTGATGTGATGGCTGCATTACTTTTCTTTTTTCAGCAAGGAATGCATGTTGATGGATCAACTTCAGTACAGCCAGTCTGCCTATAGATGGATCAAATCTTAAATGGTACCTGTTAAACCAACCAAGATTCAACCTATCTATGGCCGGTGCAAAAACTTAACAATCTAATTGTGCAATCTTGTTGATTTCAGGACAGCTACTTCATGTCATGCCACGGCTTACCAAAGCAACCCATTCGATGAATATATGGTTAAATGGACCATGGCACGAGTACTGGTATGCAGGTAACCATGGCTGTGGATAAGGGGGTACCAGCGGCCCTCCTGTATGGGGCCTGGACCAGCAGAGGGGTCCAAGCATCAGGGTCAATCATATGTGGGCAGGGTGGGGTGGTCGGCAGCTGAAAGCGGGCGGGTGGGAGAGGAGAAGAAGCCAGATTTCAGCTGCCGACCACCCTCCCTGCCCATATATGATTCACCCTGCTGCCTGGCCCCCCCCCTGCTGGCCCGTGCCCCGTACAGGAGGACCGGTGATACAGAGAGAGCCATACAGGCATATCTCAAAACTGTAACTGATTTTGACTGTCCCTGATTTGGAGCAATGTCCCCCTGTCCCTCTTTCTTCCTCATTTGTCCCCCATTTGGGTCTGATCTATATAGATGTATATAAAATGCACTTTTTATCTATCAAAAGTGTTTCCCAGCGCTAAAACTTTCATCTGATTTCTAAATTGCTGCATTTGTAAATTCCAAAAGCCAATATAAAGGAATATTAGCGGTAACCAATCTTTTTTTTTGTACAATTCTCCTTTAAGGAGGCGTGGCAAGGGGTGTGTCCCATGTCTGCATACTTTTGCTGATAGGGGTCCCTCATTCCCATCTCAAAAATTTGGGAGGTATGGGTACCAGCGGTCCTCCTGTATGGGGCCCGGGCCAGCAGGGGTTCCCAGGCAGCAGGGTGAATCATATGTGGGCAGGGAGGGTGGTCGGCAGCTGAAATCCGGTGGGAGGGAGAGGAGAAGAAGCCAGATTTCAGCTGCCGACCACCCTCCCTGCCCATATATGATTCACCCTTCTGCCTGGGTCCCCCCCCTGGCCTGGGCCCCGTACAGGAGGACCAGTGGTACAGAGAGAGTGTCAGAAACCATGAAATCAAACCGAGACAGAAATACAGTTAAATCACACATGTTTAATAATAAAAGTAAATAGAACAAAACATAGTCAAAACATAGCCAGAGTTCAGGAACAGAAATGGATAGTCAGACAAGCCAAAACGTCAGGAAGCTGGAGATGAGCGTAGTAAAACAGAAAGCAGGATCTGGAGCCAGAAGGGATGCCAGCAAAGCAAGCCTTGAACAGGATCGCAGGAGATAGTCTCTGTGATGTTGACCAAGGTGAAGGCAGAGAACCTTTGGACCGGATGGCTTAAGTAGGCAGGACTGATGAGCAGGATCATCAACAGGGGAGTACCTGTGGAGAGATAGGAGCTTGCAATTAGCCGACAGCTGAGCAGCCAGCTCAGAGAAGGAAGGGCTGGGCTCAGCCCTGACAGAGAGCCATACGGGGGATCGGTTCCAGTAATTGCCCCACCCCCCGCTGCACTGATCACCCTCCCTGTGCACCATATGTTTCCCCCTGCTGCCCAAGCCATCCCCTGTGTGTCCCCTACCCCTGTAGTGCTTCTGGCTTCCCTCCCCTCCTTCCTGCCGGCAGCTGCAAGCACACAATACGATCCTTTAGGGTGGAGAGTGCGGAAAGGTTTACCGTAAATATGTTATATTTACAAGCCCCTTCCTTTTTTGAATGAACACAAATAGTGATTGGTACCGATCACACACTGTATTCATTCACAACTGAAGCATAGTAAACTGTGCTTATTTGGGGGTGGGGAGGGGGAGCTGTCAAGTTGGCTGTATGGGCAACCCTGGTTTCTAACAGCAGCCCTGCTTGTAACATAAGATGTGCGGCCAGCTTTAAAAAGTGTCACTATGTAGATGAGATCAGTCTTAGCATTTGCTGAGAAGGCAGGAGGACTGACAACACTATCTGATGTACAAACAGCCATCACAATCATACCTCCCAACGTTCTGAGATGGGAATGAGGGACACCTGCCAGCAAATGTATGTAGGCCTTAGGACACGCCCCACTGCCACACCCCCTTAAAGGAGAAATTACCAAAAAAAGGTTAAATAAATCCACAAGTTTTTTTTTTTTTTGTTGTTTTTTTTTTACCACTATTATTCCTTTATACTGGCTTTTAAAATGTACAAATGCAGCAATTTAGAAATCGGGTGGAAGGTTTAGCGCTTTGTAAGATAAATAGTGCATTTTATATACATCTATATAGATCAGACCGAAATGAGGGACAAGCGAGGAGGAAAGAGGGACAGAGGGACATTGATCCAAATCAGGGACAGTTCCACGAAATCAGGGACAGTCCCTCGAAATCGGGGACAGTTGGGAGCTATGTCACACTGTATTCATTGCCATATAAAGAAGACAGTTGGGAGCTATGTCACAATGTATTCATTGCCATATAAAGAAGACAGTTGGGAGCTATGTCACACTGTATATAAAGAAGAAAAAACAAATATGAAACAGCAACCAAATTTCAAGATAAGCATTGCACCAGCTTTGAAAAAAAAAAAAACAACAGCCCCGGAGTTTCCCTGTAGAGATAGTTATCAGGAGTGTCTGTATTGCGGCTAAGTGTCTATTTCCTGTGTTTCGGCTAAGTGTCTTTCTTGCTCACCTATTAGGCTTGTTGGTAATCAGTATTTGCACTAGTCACATTCCCGCTTCCATTTCTTCAATCATCGGGGGCGCCTCCATTTCATGCCTGGCGGACTGATTTCCCACAAGCCCCCGCCTATCACATTTGCATTTAGAAGCGGTGAATAGCGCGTGCAGTACGAAAATGACAACCGCCCCCGGGGGCCAGACACGGGAAGAGGAGAACGCAACCTTTTAACTTCTGCTAAACGATCTTACTTAACGCGGGAGATTTAGTGTAATGAAATGGTGCAATATAGAGGTCAGTGCGCTCTCACCCCACCCCCCCCCCCACCCCCCCAGGACTGCGCCCCACCACAACGCCGCGCCACTGAATAAACATACAGCATCTGAAGGACCGGGCCTTTTTTTAACACTTTTTGTTTACAAATAAAAATCAGTAATTTTTGCTACAAAAACACCCAAACATTATATCATTTTTTTTTAGCAGAGGCCCTGGAGAATAAAATGGCAATTTTTTTAAAAGTTGCAATTTTTTATATCGCGCACATTTTTTTTTTTTTTTTTGCGCAGAGGTTTTTCAAATGAAATGTTTTTGGGGGAAAAAAATACACTTAAACCCCTTCAATACCGGGCACGTTTACCCCCTTCCTGCCCAGTCCTGCTGTCACACTTTAAATGACAATTTCGCGATCATGCTACGTTGTACCCAAACTAAATTTCTATCATTTTTTTTTCCCCACAAATAGAGTTTTCTTTTGGTGGTATTTGATCACCTCTGGGCTTTTCGATTTTTTTGCTCAAATAACTTTTAACAGAAAGTCTGAAAGACTAGCTCATTATGCCTTTGTCTTGCATGTTTTATTTATTTGTTTATTTTTTTCTAGGTTGTTTTTCTAGGGTTTACAACCACTTTAAAGGTCAAAACCATGACGCATTTTCCCAGTTAGGCGGACGGCACTCTGGGAGATTTTACCCCCTACATGACCAGGGCATTTTGTAATTTGCAATTCAATACTGCGCTACTTTAACTGGTAATAACTAGCTCAGTTATGCAACACTGTACCCGAATTAAATTTGTAACATTTTTTTAAATTTTTTTTACACAAATAGAGCTTTCTCTTGGTAGTATTTGCATTTTTTTAAATTCTTTGCTATATAACCACTTCAGCCCCGGACCATTTTGCTGGTCAAAGACCAGACCACTTTTTGCGATTCAGCACTGCGTCGCTTTAACTGACAATTGCGCAGTCGTGCGACGTGGCTCCCAAACAGAATTGACGTCCTTTTTTTCCCACAAATAGAGCTTTCTTTTGGTGGTATTTGATCACCCCTGCGGTTTTTATTTTTTGCGCTATAAACAAAAATAGAGCGACAATTTTGAAAAAAATGCATTATTTTTTACTTTTTGTTATAATAAATATCCCCCAAAAATATGTAAAAAGATATTTTTTTTCCCTCAGTTTAGGCCGATACGTATTCTTCCACATATTTTTGGTGAAAAAAAAAATCCCAATTAGCAATTATTGATTGGTTTGCGCAAAAGTTATAGCATTTACAAAATAGGGGATAGTTTATGCCATTTTTATTAATATTTTATTATTATTTATTATTTTTTTATTATTTTATTATTATTTATTATTATTAATATATTATTTTCTTTTACTAGTAATGGCGGTGATCAGCAATTTTTTTGTGACTGCGACATTATGGCGGACACATCGGACATCTTTGACCCATTTTTGGGACCATTGCCATTTATACAGCAATCACTGCTATATAAATGCAGTGATTCCTGTGTAAATGACACTGGCAGTGAAGGGGTTAACCAGTGGGTGGCAGTGTAGGGGTTAAGTGTTCCTAGGGGTGTGTTACTAACTGTTGGGGGTTGGGCTTTCATTTAGTGAACACTGATCTCTGCTCCAATCACATGGAGCAGAGATCAGCGTCACTAGTTGCTAGGCAGAACGGGGAGATGCTGTTTACAACGGCATTTCCTCATTCAGCCGCCCCGTGAGACGATTGCAGGTATGCCCGCGGCGATCGAGTCCGCGGGACCCGCGACCGGACTCACGGGGGTCCCGACCAGCACGCGAGCGCACCGCCGGCGGTGTGCTCGCGATGGCAGATTGGCATTAAAGATTGGACGTACCTGCAAATGCCTGCCCGTGCCATTCTGCCGACGTACATCGGCATGCGCTGGTTGGGAACCGGTTAAAGAAAAAATACCAAAAATGAAAAATTTAAATCAAAAACAAAAAAAAAAGAAAAATGGCTTTTTTTTGTTTCTGTTATACAATTTTGCAAACAAATAGTCTTCTTCATAAATTTAGGCCAAAATATATTCTGCTACATTTCCTTGGAGAAAATAACCCAATCCATTGTAAATTATTTAGTCTGTAGGAAAGTTATAAAGTCCACAAACTTTGGGATAGAGATCTGAAAATCGATCAATTCTGATCTAATTTCATGAGGCCCTAAAACGCCAGGACAGGACAAATACCTCCAAATGACTCCTTTTTTTGGAAAGGAGACGGTCCAAATTATTCGGGCAGGGCCGTCTTTAAGGCAGAGCAAAAGGGGCAGCTGCCCTGGGCCCTGTCATTGTTATGGGGCCCAAAGCAGCTGTCTCATACTTGCCAACTATCCCAGTTTACATTCCCTTGTCCCTTGAAGTTTTAGTCCTGTGCTGTGTCCTGATATCTCAGTGTGAAGTGCTGCTACTAATGCTGCCCAGCTCTGCCCTATTGTTGTGTACAGACGACTCGGCTGCAGACCTGTGTTTACATGTAAATAACCGGCATTCATATGTAAATAGAAGTGACATGCATATGTAAATAGCTGAGGCCAACTGCATTGATATGTAAATAAAGGCAGCATTCATAGGCATATCATGCCCCCCTGCAGTGAGGAGAAGATGTGCTGTAACCTATAGCAACCAGTGAGCAGCATTACTGTACAGCAATCTCTAGCAGCCAATCAACAAGCAGAAACGTGCTGTAACCTCTAGCAACTAATCAGTGAACCTTAAGGAGTGCTGTAACCTCCAGCAACCAGTCAGTAAGCAGTAATGATATGCTGTAACCTCTGGCAACCAATCGCAATCGCTGCCTGATCTGATACAGTAAACTGATTTTAAGTCTAGCTGCTATTTATTGTATGTCTCCGAGAAGGTGGAGAGCGAAATTGCATGGGGGGGGGGCCCTAAGAAAAATTTTGCCCAGGGTCCAATCAATATTTAAGACGGCCCTGTATTCGGGCAGTTGATTCAGGACTGCACAACTCAACTTCTTGGGCTCATCTTTACTTGTATACTATTGTAGGTCTATTGCATAATTCATTCTCATAGGAATATTGTGGAAGATGTCTTCTCTCCACAACAAGACAGCTGATGTGCCTACCACCTCCATACAGACACACCGTTCATTATCCTGTCACCGTCACTCCATCCGATCTGGCTGTATGTAGGCAGCTGATATCATAACACATCGAAGAAGTGTCTTATTATCCTCTGTTAATCAAATGCAGCGTTTTGTCCTGTTAGGATGACATCAGTCAGTTTTCTTGCGTTTGTCAGCCAAGGAAACATCTAACTTCCTCCTATCTACAAAGATAATGTACAGCATAAAGAGAACGTGTTCCTTCTTCTATATCTTACAAAAAAAAATATATATATATATATATATATATATATATATATATATATATATATATATATATATATATCTTATTATTAAAATGCTTGCTGATCCTTTTAACTAAAGTTCTGTCCAACCAAGAAAGTTTTGAAGACCAGCAGTGTCTTCAGAGGCATTTCTGGGTCTCTTAAATACGTAAGGCAAATATGGCCGCTCTGGGGTCTACACAGCATAGCAATGACACAAGTGTTCGCTTAAGCCCCTGAGTGTATGTGTTATAGCCACTAAACCAGGGATATGCAATTAGCGGACCTCCAGCTGTTGCAAAACTACAAGTCCCATCATGCCTCTGCCTCTGGGTGTCATGCTTGTGGCTGTCAGAGTCTTGCTATGCCTCATGGGACTTGTAGTTCTGCAACAGCTGGAGGTCCACTAATTGCATATCCCTGCACTAAACCTTGATGTCATGGTTGTAGTGAAGCTACTATGATGACAGAGCTTTCTGCTAGGGAGAGGAACATGTGAAAACATTGCCCTGTCAGAGAGACTGCAATAAAGGAAGAATGTCTTACAGCAGGAGTCTCCTAATTGCTGCCCTTTGCTAGTCTTTATCTGGCCCTTGGGGCACTATTCCTTCAAATGATATTAAACACTATTCTTCTCACTGGCACCAATAATGGGGCACTATTTCTTCCACTAATCCCAGTGATGGGGTACTATTCCTCCCACTTATACCAATGATGGGGCAATACTACTCTTCCTGCTGACCATCAACCCCAAGGCAATGTTTCGTCTCACTGGTGCTTAGCCTGGGACATTTTCTACCCCCACTGGCCACATTCTGGCCCCCCCTGAGGTCTAGAGGATTGGCAAACTGGCCCTTTGTTTGGAAAGTCTGGAGACCTCTGTTTTAGAGGATGACTTGTTAGAGAGACTGCCATTAGGGAAGAGTGTCTTATGCCGCGTTCACACAATCAGATTGTCCGGCGTACTTAGTCTGCCGAAACGCATTTCAGCGGACAATTCGATCGTGTGTGGGCTTCAGCGGACTTTTCCAGCGTGAAGTCCGGCGGACTAAGAAAGAATTTTTGCACTCCAATCTTCCCGTCGGACTTGGGTTTCAGCGGACAATACGTTTGTCAGTATGCTAGGACTGCGGACTAAGAATGACGCATGCTCAGAAGCAAGTACGAAAAAGGAAGCTATTGGCTACTGGCTATTGAACTTCCTTTTTCTAGTCCCGTGCTGTACGTCATCGCGCTAGCAAATGCCCGACTTTCTGTGTGTCCGTGTGTGGCCAAGTCCGTTCGGTAGAAAGTCCGCCGGACTATCCGCCGGATTGTTTGCCGGACTAAGTACGCCAGACAATTCACTCGTGTGTACGCAGCATTAGAGAGACTGAAATGTTAGAAAGCCTACCATAAGGGGAGAGTGTTTTAGAGAAACTGACCTGTTAGCCTGCCATAAGCCTAGAGGTTCTTGCAGAGACTGACTTGTTAGACCGCCATTAGGGAAGAGTGACCTAGTGACACTCAACTGTTAGAAAGTCTACCATAAGAGAAAAGTGCCTTGGAGAGACTGACCTGTTAAAGAGACTGTCATAAGGGAGGTGTCTTAATGAGACTGACCCGTTAGTCTGCCATAAGCCAAGGGCTCCTTTGAGAGACAGACCTGTTAGAAAAACTGCCATAAGAGAAGAGTGTCCTAGAGAGACTGAAATGTTAGAAAGACTATCATAAGGGGAGGGTGCCTTGGAGAGACAGATCTGGTAGAAAGACGGCCACAAGGGAAAAGGGTCTTAGAGGGACTGACCAGTTAGAGAGGCTAAAATAAGAGAAGGGTGCTTTAGAGAGACTGACATTTTAGCCTGCCATAAGTCGAAAGTTCCCTGGCGAGACTGACCTGTTTGAAAGACTGCCAATAGGGGAAAAAGGTCCTAGTGAGACTCATCTGTTAGAAAGTCTACCATAGGAAGAGAGTCCCTTGGAGAGACTGACCTGTTACAGAGATTTTCATAAAGGAAAAGTATTTTAGGCTTACGTATTAGCCTGTCATAAGCTGAGAAATCTTTGGAGAGAATGTCCTGTTGGAAATACTGCCATAAGGGAAGAGTGTCCTAGTGAGACTCACCTGTTATAAAGTCTACCATAAGAGCAGAGTGCCTTGGAAAGACTGACCTGTTAAAGAGACCACCATAAGGGAAAAAAGGTCCTAGTGAGACTCATCTGTTAGAAAGTCTACCATAGAAAGGGAGGGCCTTGGAGAGACTGCCCTGTTAGCGAGACTGTCATGAGGGAAGAGCGTCTTAGAGGGACAGAAATATTAGAAAGTCTACCATAAGAGGAAATTGCCTTGGAGAAAACCTGACCTGTTAAAGAGACCGCCATAAGGGAGGTGCCTTTATGAGACTAGCCTGCCATAAGCCAAGAGCTCCTTGGAGAGACAGACCTGCTGGAAAAACTGCCATAAAGGGAAGAATGTCCCGAGAGGCTGAAATGTTAGAAAGCCTATCATAAGGGGAGAATGTCTTGGAGAGACAAACCTGTTAGAAAGACTGCCATAAGGGAAGGGTGTTTTATGCCGCATACACACGACCGGACTTTTTGACACCAAAGGTCCGACGGAACGAGTCCGTCAGACAATTCGATCGTGTGTGGGCTCCATTGGACCTTTGCTTGCCAGAAATACGGCGGACTTTAGAAATTGAACATG
Organism: Lithobates pipiens; assembly: GCF_037356315.1. Lineage (NCBI taxonomy): Eukaryota > Metazoa > Chordata > Amphibia > Anura > Ranidae > Lithobates > Lithobates pipiens. The sequence goes on along the minus strand of NW_027507764.1, from coordinate 21,954,942 downwards.
TTTTACATTTTTCCACCGGAACTCCGCCGGACCGAGAAATCCGTTCGTGTGTATGCTAGTCCGAAGGACAAAAACCGATGCTAGGGCAGCTATTGGCTACTGGCTATGAACTTCCTTATTCTAGTTCGGTTGTACGTCATCACGTTCAAATCCATCGGACTTTGGTGTGATTGTGTGTGGCCAAGTCCGTTCATTCGGAAAGTCTGTCGGAACTCCGCCGAAAGTCAGTCGGAAAGACCGTCAGACCTAGTCCTTCAAAGTCCGGTCGTGTGTACGCGGCATAAGAGAAACTGACTTTTTAGCATGTCATAAGTCGTGAGTTCCTTGGGGAGACTGATCTGTTTGAAAGACTGCCATAAGGGAAAAAAGGTCCTAGTGTAGACTCATCTGTGAGGAAGTCTACCATAGGAAGAGAATGCCTTGGAGAGACTGACCTGTGTCAGGTCACCTTGAGGCGAGGTGACAGATGCACCCCGTAGAGATCATTAGTGCACCGCAAGGTTGTGGACCCTACGGCTGACTGCTGCAGACGGGGGACAGATCCCACTGGGGTTAGAGCGTAAGATTCCCTGGTGTGCGGAGTCTAAGAGCCAGCAGGTGTTCACCAGCACCTCTAGTGGTGAGGGTGGACTTTGCTGCAACTGGCTCTAGGTCGCGACCCCCAGGGTCCCCCAGCTCACACCCACAGTAGGCAACAGGAGGATAGGGATGGTGAGGGACAAAGCCAAGGTCGGGGCCACAAGCAGACAAGAATAGTCAGGGACACGCCAAAAGGTCAGGATCACAGGCAAACAGGGATAGTCAAGGACACGCCAAAGTCGGTAATGGAAAACAGTAGAAGAGCACACGGCAGGAAACAGGAAGCTAACACACAAAGGTTGATCAGCCAGGCTGGCCTGCAGTGCACAGGTTAATATAGAGCTCTCTGATAGGAGCTAGGGTGGAGCCATGCCAGAGGGTGGATACAAAAGCAGACAGGTGAGGGTCGGCTGGTCTCTAGATGAACACATGGGAACAGGTAAGCAGACAAACTATTGCATAACCATGACAACCTGTTAGAGAGACTGCCATAAGGGAAGATAAGCCTAAAACCAAGAGAGAGTATAAAAATAAGAATAAACCTTATAAACCTTACAACTGTAGATATAGAAGTATGGGCAAACCTATTACGTTTCTAACTACATTTTCCCAAGAATATCATCAAACACATCAGAATAATAAAAAAAGAATCTGCCAATATTGTAAACAGATAAAGATTTAAATGGGATTTTGCAAGCAGGTTTGCCATTTTTCTTGCCAACTTGCGCCCACATTAGGGACTGCACTATCACCTAGTCTTTTCTCATCTAAACAATGCCAACCCACCTGGCTCTCCTATCCTGGAAATTACCCTTGTAATACAAAAACCTGTAGGTACTGTAATTTGTGTCTTTTGGGTAAAACGTTTGTTGCCACAGCCATAGATGAAGAGTTCATTATAAAGCAATACATCAACAGTGGCACAAACTATGTAATTTAACTGATCACCTGTATATCATGCAACCTCCTTATATATGTAGGTTGTACCACAGGTCCTTTGAGAGCCCGTATAGGGGAACAAATAACCCAAATGCTAGAAATATTTCAAATGCAACACGTCACTTTAGAGAATGTCATCAGGGTGATCTTTCCTCATTTCGCTTCAGAGGAATAGAATGGTTGTCTCACTTGCCCAGAGGAGGTGATAGGGAGAGAAGGCTACTGGAGAGAGAAGCATGTTGGATTTTTAGATTAAAAAACTAGATCTCCTCAGGGGTTCAACCTGAGGTGGGACCTGGACTTGCACTTACATTAACCACTTGCAGACCGGACCATTTTGCTGGTCAAAGACCAGACCACTTTTTGCGATTCAGCGCTGCGTCGCTTTAACTGACAATTGCGCGGTCGTGCGACGTGGCTCCCAAACAAAATTGACGTCCTTTTTTTCCCACAAATAGAGCTTTCTTTTGGTGGTATTTGATCACCTCTGCGGTTTTTATTTTTTGCGCTAAAAACAAAAATAGACCAACAATTTTGAAAAAAACGCATTATTTTTAAATTTATGTTATAATAAATATCCCCCAAAAATATATAAAAAAAACATTTTTTTTCCCTCAGTTTAGGCCGATACGTATTCTTCTACATATTTTTGGTTAAAAAAATCGCAATAAGCGATTATTGATTGGTTTGCGCAAAAGTTATAGCGTTTACAAAATAAGGGATAGTTTTATGGCATTTTTATTAATATTTTTTTTTTACTAGTAATGGCGGCGATCAGCGATTTTTATTGTGACTGCGACATTATGGCGGACACATCAGACATTTTTGACACTTTTTTGGGACCATTGTCATTTATACCACAATCACTGCTATATAAATGCAGTGATTCCTGTGTAAATGACACTGGCAGTGAAGGGGTTAACCAGTGGTTGGCAGTGTAGGGGTTAAGTGTTCCTAGGGGTGTGTTACTAACTGTTGGGGGCTGGGCTTTAATTTAGTGAACACTGATCTCTGCTCCAATCACATGGAGCAGAGATCAGCGTCACTAGTTGCTAGGCAGAATGGAGAAATGTTGTTTACAACGGCATTTCTTCATTCAGCCGCTCCGTGAGATGATCGCGGGTATGCCCGCGGCGATCGAGTCCACGGGTCCCGCAAACCGGACTCACGGGGGTCCCGACCAGTGCGGGAGTGCGCCGCCGGCAGCGTGCTCTCGATGGCAGGGCGGCAAATTTAAAGGGACGTACAGGTACGCCCATTTGCCTGCCCGTGCCAGTCTGCCGACGTACATCGGCGTGCGCTGGTCGGCAACTGGTTCTCCCCAGAGCCCTCTCTCTCTTTTCCTTTCTCTCTTCTGGGTTTTTATTTTTTTTCACATACCTGGATTATTATTTTCATCTTTTTTATTTAATGCTTTTTTGAATTTTATGGTGTGCTTTCTTATGCATATGTCTACACGTGTATGAATGTATGCACGTGTGTGTACATGCGTATGCATATTGTCGTATCTGTACGCCAATATGCCTGCCCGTGCCATTCTGCCGACGTACATCAGCGTGCGCCGGTTGGGAACTGGTTAATATATGATTCTTTCTATGTTTTTTTTTTATTGAGAAAATGAGGGTAACAAACATGTTAATATACATGTCAATCTGTTAACATAAACCAAAGTCGTAATCTACCGTACAAAGTTTAGATAACCTTCCGTAAGGATTCTATGTTTCATGGCAATAGGTAACTTAAAACAGAAGAAACCGTGTAAGCTGTAATGTCCTGGTACCCGGGGTAAGTACTATTCTTCCACATTCTCAGGTGAAACATATGTGCAGTTCCTTATTAGTCCTGAATAGTGACAGGTTAATACGAAAAAACACACAACAGGGGCAAGGGATCTAACCCTTAGGGACTTTCAAGGTGCTGATATATCATAATAGAAACGATATCAAGCAGAAGGAAATAGCGTAAAAATAACACCAATTTTTATTATACACAAGAAATACAAAATAATGTAAAAAATAAGTGAAAACACTTAATCACATTTTTTGATTAAGGATTTTGATACAGTTTATGGAGCTTATAAAATGTACCACTCAACATGTTTCGCTCCAAAAGTGAGCTTCCTCGGGAGTAGTTGGTATATCTAGTAGATAAACTGTAAACTGTACAGTGTTTTCACATATTTTTTACATTGTTTTGTATTTCTTGTGTATAATAAAAATTGGTGTTATTTTTACGCTATTTCCTTCTGCTTGATATTGTTTCTATTATGATATATCAGCACCTTGAAAGTCCCTAAGGGTTAGATCCCTTGCCCCTGTTGTGTGTTTTTTCGTATAGATTTGGGGATGTGGTGCTAAAAATCATCCAGGCTATACCTCCTTTCTGTATATAGTGACAGGTTAATGTTTAATTATGCTAAAAATAATGTCTCTGTCGCCCAGGGTCTCTAATGATCTGGAACAGTGAGTAAGACATGCACTTGAGCAATCAAAATATCAACAACCCATAGTCCCTATGTTTCATCCCGGTCTGAAACATAGGTTGTAAAGACTAGAGCAGTATAGCCCCAGTGATGAAGTCAGTGTGGTGATACGAAGGAAGAGAAATAGGAAGGTAGCGATGTTCTATGCCATTTTAGTGGGCGATTACACTCGTATACTGAATAAGAAGGGGATGATGTAATTTGGGGAGAAAGAGAGGGGGGAAGAGGGGAAGGTAAAGACATGAAGGAGGGGGGGGGGGGGGGCGCGTGATTAGTGATCATTCATACCTTTAGAGCTCTCCTTTAGATGGAATAGAGATTGATCTTAGGTCTGGGAGGTCCTCGTCAGAAGTTACATATCTGGCTGAAGTATGGTGAATTCGCGATAAGACACAGGTCAGGGAGGTCCAGTCAGGTGGTCATATCCAAAGTGCAATGGTCGAGGGTCTGAAGGTGTGTTTGGTAACTTGTTGTCTTCACTGCTCTGAATGGGTAACATAAGTGAGCGTTCAGTCAGGCGTTAGAAGGATATTATCATAATCGGAGGTGAACTTGAAATGCGTCCAACATGCCCATTTCTGGCTACATTTTTGTGGGGTATTCCTGGAAATGTGTATCAGTTCTTCCATCTCAGTTATCTTTTGAATCCTGTAAATCCATTCTTTAATGGATGGACTAGTTTGGGATTTCCAATGGAGCGAAACACATTGTTTTGCTGCGTTGATGAGATGAATGATTAAGGATTTACGGTACGAGGCTGTATGGTGAGTGGTATGATGCAATAAAAATTGGGCTTCTGTAAAAGGTATATCGTAGGATGTGATTGCCTGTATCAGTTTGTGAACTTCTTTCAGGCATGTACTGGCCATCGGGACTACCGGGAGTTTCCCAGTGGGCCGATGGCTCAGTGAGCCACTCTAATGTAAGGGGGCTGGTGATGGGACACTCTGATGTAAGGGGGCTGATGATGGGACACTCTGATGTAAGGGGGCTGATGATGGGACACTCTGATGTATGGGGGCTGGTGATGGGACACTCTGATGTAAGGGGGCTGCTGATGGGACACTCTGATGTAGGGGGGCTGATGATGGGACACTCTGATGTAAGGGGGCTGGTGATGGGACACTCTGATGTAAGGGGGTGCTGATGGGCCACTCTGATGTAAGGGGGTGCTGATGGGCCACTCTGATGTAAGGGGGCTGGTGATCTCAGCTATCTTTTGAATCCTGTAAATCCATTCTTTAATGAATGGACTAGTTTGTGATTTCCAATGGAGCGGAACACATTGTTTTGCTGCGTTGATGAGATGAATGATTAAGGATTTACGGTACGAGGCTGTATGGTGAGTGGTATGATGCAATAAAAATTGGGCTGGTGTAAAAGGTATATATCGTAGGATGTGATTGTCTGTATCAGTTTGTGAACTTCTTTCAGGCATGTACTGGCCATCGGGACTACCGGGAGTTTCCCGGTGGGCCGATGGCTCACTGGGCCACTCTAATGTAAGGGGGCTGGTGATGGGACACTCTGATGTAAGGGGGCTGGTGATGGGACACTCTGATGTAAGGGGGTTGATGATGGGACACTCTGATGTAAGGGGGCTGATGATGGGACACTCTGATGTAAGGGGGCTGGTGATGGGACACTCTGATGTAAGAGGGCTGCTGATGGGACACTTTGATGTAAGGGGGCTGCTGATGGGACACTCTGATGTATGGGGGCTGCTGATGGGACACTCTGATGTATGGGGGCTGCTGATGGGACACTCAGATGTATGGGGGCTGCTGATGGGACACTCTCATGTAAGGGGGCTGCTGATGGGACACTCTGATGTAAGAGGGCTGCTCATGGGACACTCTGATGTAAGGGGGTGCTCATGGGACACTCTGATGTAAGGGGGTGCTGATGGGACACTCTGATGTAAGGGGGCTGGTGATGGGACACTCTGATGTAAGGGGGCTGGTGATGGGACACTCTGATGTATGGGGGCTGCTGATGGGACACTCTGATGTAAGGGGGTGCTGATGGGACACTCTGATATAAGGGGGCTGGTGATGGGACACTCTGATGTAAGGGGGCTGGTGATGGGACACTCTGATGTATGGGGGCTGCTGATGGGACACTCTGATGTAAGGGGGCTGCTGATGGGACACTCTGATGTAAGGGGGCTGCTGATGGGACACTCTTATGTAAGGGGGCTGCTGATGGGACACTCTGATGTAAGGGGGCTGCTGATGGGACACTCTTATGTAAGGGGGTGCTGATGGGACACTCTTATGTAAGGGGGTGCTGATGGGACACTGATGTAAGGGGGCTGGTAATGGTAGACTCTCATGTAAGGTGGTGCTGATGGGACACTCTGTTGTAAGTGGCTGGTGATGGGACACTCAAAATGTAAGTGGGTCGGTCTGGATGAAGTCCAGGGCCAAATTTCTGTCCCAGTCCAGCCCTGACTTCTTTCCAGTAGATTTGAATGGTGGGGCATTCCCACCACATATGTAACAAAGTGCCCCGTGTTCGAAGGCATCTCCACCACTTTCTATGTTATCTTGTCAGGAAACGTTTTTCTTTACTTGCCGATGTAAGCACACTTGCTTTTTTGGTTAGTTATTGTTTATTTTTATGTAGATATGTTTTTATTAATAAGCTGTATGATTTTTTTTTTAATAAGCAAAAATGTACACTCTAATGTCCTCCATAGTCACACACTATTATTATTATTACGGTATACATATATTGCATATAGCTCCCAGTGCTGCAAGGCAGTCTAGATAACCATTGCACTGATTATTAATCCACATTCAGCATGCAGGTACTGTGCTGAGGACGAAACCTGTCTGAGCAGAGCCATGCATCAAGTCAATTCCAGTTTCCGATTTTTCATGAAAAGCAGCAAGAATGAAAATCAATTCAATCAGCCTATGAATATACAATGTTCATTTAATTTGTTCGTCTGTCTCTGTGGGGGATATGTAGAAAAAGCGTATTTTTTTTTAATGGCATCCAGAGATGTCCAGGCTGAACTCACTCATTTGCATTGGGTATATAATTCTGTTAAATTAAACATGGACAGCTGACAAATTTTTGTATTCAATTAGTAGACAGCTATAAAATTAATTTAGTCTCCAGGCGCATTCGTTCCTAAACTATCCCTGAGCTGTTTCCATTACTGTGGTCAGATCATTTCTTTCGTATTACCTACAGCATTATTGCGCATTAGCCATAGGAGCCATAGTAGAAATTTAGATTCAGGGTAATGCCATTTATTGGCTAACTTAATAGATTGTTGAACAAACTTTTTATGCATGCTGGCCTCTTCTGCCAGCCATATCATTGACCAAAAAAAAAAATAGTTTAGAGATAAAATCAGACTATGGGCCTATATAAGCCTGTGAGTAGGGACTTGTCATTGGCTAGAAGTTGGCGCTAAAGTTACAAGTTCCTGCCCCACTCCTCTCCTTGCTAGAACAGTGACCCTCCTGCTAAGGCTGTACCCTCCACCATCTTGTACCCACTCTATACCACAGGCTTCCTCCATACATTTTCAGCTGTTGACCTTTATAGCCCCATAGGAAGGGTCGCTGCACTTTACTGGTGGCACTTGAAAAATGGCATAAACAGTCACATGACATCAACATACTATCCGGGATCATAGTGGGTGGTCCGTAGTAGTCACAAGTGAAAGCATCACGCTGCGCTTTAAGTCAGCCATCTTCTCTTAATAGTCTCTCTCAACCCGGGGTCATTAGTACTCACTGGGATTGGATCTCTACAGTCATCTTCTCCATGGGTATGCCTCTCCCAGCCGGCTCTCCTGGATGCAGGTCTACCTCTGCCTGGCCTCCAGCTCTGTCCAGTGCCCACACTTGCTGGCTACATCTACCTAGATGTAGGGTGTTTGCCTCCCATGTCCCAACTGCACAAGGGCACTTTCCAACCTGGCTTATATTTGGATCCTGACTCACCCATTACATCACTACAAGAGGGCTCTGACTCAAAGGGGCCTAGCACCTGATGACACATCTCTTGTAACCATACAACATTCTGAAACAGAGCCACCTAGTGGCAGACTAGCTAGCTGCATCTGCCTACAAGCTTGTCAAATATTTTCTTTTTTTTGTTAGTTTTGGATAAAGTGCAAAGAGTTTTTTTTATAAGGTTTTACTTGTCATCTGTGACTTCATTGGAGACATTTCCCCTCATTTTCTATCTTGGTGAATCTAGGACAAGAAATAAGGAAAGCTAGTGGGGTCACTGGAACAGGAAGTGATGCCTGGAGATCCTTACCTGACATGCTAGAATTTTTTGTTACTTGTTTGAGGACTGTACTGTGTTTCGGCATTCTCCTTCTAAGTGATCCAACAATGCTTTTAATTGGACCATATTGCACCTCAACAGATAATTTTTTCCTTCATCGCAGTATAAAATATTATGAGTACCTACCTCAATTGCCATAGACACAGGGAGCAGGGTGTGGGGATGGGCATGTGATGCAGGTTGTAGAGTGCAGTGGAGTCACAGGAAGATACTGGACACAGAAGTCACATAGTGAGCACGGATGCTGTAGGGACGCAGGAGATATCAGGTGAACCTTCTATGCTGCTTGCACATTTAGTAAGGATGTGAACCCTACAAAAGTCCAAGGCACAAAGTCTAAGGAGCCAGCTCCAAGGTTGCAGCCCTTGGACACAACCATGAAGCTGGCAGCAGATCTTAATACACTGGAAACTGTGGAGACACTGGAAGAACATGCGTTACTGGGGACATACAGATGTACAGGGGTTGCTGAAAGCATAGGATGCACAGGGGTCACTGGAAGCGCATGATGCACAGGGGCTACTGGAAGCACAGGATGCACAGGGGTCACTATAGACACACAAGTCACAGGGATTGCTGGAGTCACAGGAGTCGCTTGAAGAAAAGGATGCAGAGGGGTCACTGGAGATACAGGAGTTACGGGGGTTGTTGGAGGCACATGGATGACTGGAGACACAAGAGTCACAGGGGTCACTGGAGACACAGGAGTCACTGGAGGGTGCTGGAAACACAGTACTTACAGGGATCACTGGAGACATAGAATGAACAGGGGTCACTGGAGACACAGAAGTAACAGGGATCACTGGAGACGCAGAAGTAACAGGGATCACTGGAGACACAGGAGTCACTGGAGACACAAGAGTCACAGGAGTCACTGGAGGGTGCTGGAAACACAGTAGTTACAGGGATCACTGGAGACACAGTAGTAAATGGAGACACAGAAGTAACAGGGATTGCTGGAGATGTCATTGAGGCACAGGAGTTACAGTGGTCACTGGAGACACAGGTGTAACAGGGGTCACTGGAGGCACAGGAGTTACAGGGGTCACTGGAGACAAAGGTGTAACAGGGGTCACTGGAGACACAGGTGTAACAGGGGTCACTGGAGACACAGGAGTTACAGGGGTCACTGGAGACAAAGGTGTAACAGGGGTCACTGGAGACACAGGTGTAACAGGGGTCACTGGAGGCACAGGAGTTACAGGGGTCACTGGAGACACAGGTGTAACAGGGGTCACTGGAGACACAGGTGTAACAGGGGTCGCTGGAGGCACAGGAGTTACAGGGGTCACTGGAGACAAAGGTGTAACAGTGGTCACTGGAGGCACAGGAGTTACAGGGGTCACTGGAGACACAGGTGTAACAGGGGTCACTGGAGACACAGGTGTAACAGGGGTCGCTGGAGGCACAGGAGTTACAGGGGTCACTGGAGACAAAGGTGTAACAGTGGTCACTGGAGGCACAGGAGTTACAGGGTTCACTGGAGGCACAGGAGTTACAGTGGTCACTGGAGACACAGGTGTAACAGGGGTCGCTGGAGACACAGGTGTAACAGGGGTCACTGGAGGCACAGGTGTAACAGGGGTCGCTGGAGGCACAGGAGTTACAGGGGTCACTGGAGACAAAGGTGTAACAGTGGTCACTGGAGACAAAGGTGTAACAGTGGTCACTGGAGGCACAGGAGTTACAGTGGTCACTGGAGACACAGGAGTTACAGGGGTCGCTGGAGGCACAGGAGTTACAGTGGTCACTGGAGACACAGGTGTAACAGAGGCCGCTGGGTCACAGGTGATCTATATTCTGCAATAGAATTGAAACCATGTCTTTGCTTAAAGGATATCTAAAGGTCCCTCGGTGGTGCTCCTGGCTCCTCCTCTTCTCGAGTGCCCCTTTGAAGAGCCGCTCTCCCTCAGGGGACTCGCAGGGGCACACTCCTGTGTCCTGCTGCTGTGTCTATTGACACAGACAGCAGGACTCTGCCCGCCTCCCACCTCACTGGATTTGATTGACAGCAGTGGGAGCAAATGGCTGCACTGGTATCAATCGATCCAATCAGGACCGGGGCTGGTGTGCTTATCCCCGTCGCTGGAAAGACCGGGTTAAGGTAAGTAAAAGGGGGGCTCTGGGGGGCAGCTGCATCACATGAGGTTTTTCACTTTAATGAATAGAATGCATTAAGGTGGAAAACCTTGAGGGTTTACAACCCCTTTAAATCCAAACAGCCTACTGCATATATATATATATATAACACCTTGTATGTACAGTGCCCCTGACAATTTACTCATACCCCTTGAAATGTTCCACATTTTCTCATGTTACAACCAAAAACGTAAACATATTTTATTGGGATTTTATGTGATAGACCAACACAAAGTGGCAGCTAATTGTGAAGTGAAAGGAAAAATGATAAATGTTTTTCAACATTTTTTTACAAATAAATATGTGAAAAGTGTGGGGGGGCATTTGTATTCAGCCCCCTTTACTCTGATTCTCCTAACTAAAATCTAGTGGAACCAACTGCCTTCAGAAGTCACCTAATTAGTAAATAGAGTCCATCTGTGTGTAATTTAATCTCAGTATAAATACAGCTGTTCTGTGAAGCCCTCAGAGGTTGTTAGAGAACCTTAGTAAACAAACAGCATCATGGAGGCCAAGGAACACACCAGACAGGTCAGGGATAAAGTTGTGGAGAAGTTTAAAGCAGAGTTAAGGTATAAAAAAATCTCCGAAGCTTTGAACATCTCACGGAGCTCTGTTCCATACATCATCCGAAAATGGAAAGAGTATGGCGCAACTGCAAACCTACCAAGACATGGCCGTCCACCTAAACTGACCGGCCGGGCAAGGAGAACATTCATCAGAGAAGAGCCAAGAGGTCCATGGTAACTCTGGAGGAGCTGCAGAGATCCACAGCTCAGGGGGGAGAATCTGTCCACAGGACAACTATTAGTTGTGCTCTCCACATATCTGCCCTTTATGGAAGAGTGACAAGAAGAAAGACATTGGAGAAAGAAAACCATAAGAAGTCCCCTTTGCAGTTTGTGAGAAGCCATGTGGGGGACACGGCAAACATGTGAAAGAAGGTGCTCTGGTCAGATGAGACCAAAATTTTACTTTTGGCCTAAAAGCAAAACTCTGTGTGTGGTGGAAAACTAACACTGCACATCACCCTGAATACACCATCCCCACTGTGAAACATGGTGGTGGCAGCATCATGTTGTGGGGATGCTTTTCTTCAGCAGGGACAGGGAAGATGGTCAGAGTTGATGGGAAGATGGATGGAGCCAAATACAGGGCAATCTTAGAAGAAAACCTGTTGTTATGCCGCGTACACACGATTGGAATTCTCGTCGGAAAAAGCTCTGATGGTTTTCCCGACGGAATTCCGGCGGAATTCGGCTCAAGCTGTCTTGCCTACACACGGTCACACCAAATTCCGATAGTTTATAATGCGGCGACGTACAACAGGTACGACGGGACTAGAAAAAGGAAGTTCAATAGCCAGTAGCCAATAGTTTCTGTCTCGTAGTTGAATCCGAGCATTCGTGATTTTTGGGAATTTCCGTCTGGAAAATTGAGAAGATGCTATCAATGTTTGGCTGGCAGAAATTTGGCCAGCTAAATTCCGATGAAGCATACACACGGTCACATTTTCCGATGAAAAGCTCCCATCGGTCTTTTTCTGGCCAGAATTCCGATCGTGCGTACACGGCATTAGAGTCTGCAAATTACTGGGGCGGAGGTTCACCTTCCAACATGACAACGACCCTAAAGATACAGTCAGAGCTAAAATGGAATGGTTTAGATCAAAGCATATTTATGTGTTATGCCCTGTACACACGACCGGACTTTCCAGCGGGCTAGGTCCGACGGACTTCCCGCCGGAATTCCGACGGAGTTCCAACAGACTTTCCGAACGAACGGACTTGCCCACACATGACCGGACTTTCCGGCAGACTAGGTCCGCCAGTCTTCCCGATGGACTTCCGACAGAGTTACGGCAGACTTTTAAATGAACGGACTTGCCCACACACGGACTAAAGTCCATTCATTTTGAAGGTTATGAGTTATGACGGGACTAGAAAAGGAAGTCAATCTCTCCGCTTTTATTGGCGAGATTGACACCTTGCGAGCCCGTCGCCTGGTATGGATTTTAAGGGGAACTCCCTACGCCACAAAAACGGCGTGGGGGTCCCCCCAAGGTCCATACCAGACCCTTATCTGAGCATGCAGCCTGGCCGGTCAGGAAGGGGGTAGGGACGAGCGGGCACCCCCCCTCCTGAACAGTACCAGGCCGCATGCCCTCAACATGGGGGGTGCTTTGGGGAAGGGGGGCGCCCTGCGGCCCCCCCACCCCAAAGCACCTTGTCCCCATGTTGATGAGGACAAGGGCCCCTTCCCGACAATCCTGGCCGTTGGTTGTCGGGGTCTGAGGGCGGGGTCCCCAGATCCCGGGTCCCCACCCTATGTGAATAAGTATGGGGTACAGCTAACCCCTACCCATTCAACCGGGGGAAAGAAAGTCAATAAAAAAACACACTAGACAGGTTTATAAAGTAGTTTATTTGGCAGCTCCGGGGGTCTCTTCCATCTTTGGGGGTCTCTTCCAACTCCTCTGCTCTCTCTAGCCTCTTCTCCCACTCTCCGGCCTTCTCTCCCGGTCTCTGGTTTTTCTCCCACTCTCCGGCCTCTTCTCTCACTCTCCGGCCTCTTCTCCCGCTCTCCGGTTCTTCTGCTGGGCTCCTCCGCTATCTTCTGCTCTTTTGCCGCTTTTTTGGTAACGGTGGCCCGGTCTTCTCCACCGTCTTGATCCCTCTTCTCTTCTTCCGATGTTGACACGACACTCTCTCCCGCTGTGAAAGGCGGTTCTACAAAGCATTGACTTATTTATCATTTTCCTTTCACTTCACAATTATGAGCCACTTTGTGTTGGTCTATATCACATAAAATCCCAATAAAATACATTTACGTTTTTAGTTATAACATGACAAAATGTGAAAAATTTCAAGGGGTATGAATACTTTTTGAAGGCACTGTAATATATACTATATTGTCAAAAGTATTGGGACACCTTCCTTTACACGCACATGAACTTTAATGGCATCCCAGTCTTAGTCCTTCTGGGAAGACTGTCCACAAGGTTTAGACCCTTTTCACACTGGGGAGCTTTTCAGGTGCTAGAGTGGTAAAATTAGCGCCTGCAAAATGCCCTGAAACAGCTGCTGCTTTGTCTCCAATGTGAAAGCCACAGTGGAGCAATGCGCAGGCAGGACGGTAAAAAAAGTGCTTGTAGCAGCATCTTTGGAGCGCTGAAGGAGTGGTGTGTATACCGCTCCTCCATCGCTCCTGCCCGTGGCTATACTGCCGGCAAAGCGCCTCTGCAGAGGCAGTTTGCAGTGGTTTTTAACCCTTTCTCAGTCACTATCAGGGGGTAAAACCTCCCACTAGTGGTCGAATAGTGCCCCAAATCCGATGGTAAAGTGTCGCTAAAAATAGCGGCGCTTTACCGCCAATGCACCTCCCGCCCCAGTGTGAAAGGGACCTTAGGAGCGTGTCTATGGGAATGCTTGACCATTCTTCCAGGTTCATAAAGACATGAATGAGTGAGTTTGGGGTGGAGGAACTTGATTGGCCTGCACAGAGTCCTGACCGCAACCCCAATAGAACACCTTTGGGATTAATTAGAGAGGAGACTGCGAGCCAGGCAAGACATTTTGGACAATTCCATGCTCCCAACTTTGTGGGAACAGTTTGGGGACGGCCCCTTTATTGTTCCAACATGACTGCTTACCAGTGCACAAAGCAAGGACCATAAAGACATGGATGAGCGAGTTTGGGATGGAGGAACTTGACTGGCCTGCAAAGAGCCCTGACCTCAACCCGATAGAACACCTTTGGGATGAATTAGAGCGGAGACTGCGAGCCAGGCCTTCTTATCCAACATCAGTGCCTGACCTCACAAATGCGCTTCTGGAAGAATGGTCAAACATTCCCATAGACACACTCCTAAACCTTGTGGACGGCCTTCCCAGAAGAGTTGAAGCTGTTATAGCTGCAAAGGGGTGGACCAACTCAATATTGAACCCTACGGACTAAGACTGGGATGCCATTAAAGTTCATGTGCGTGTAAAGGCAGGTGTCCCAATACTTTTGAAAATATAGTGTATATATGTAAGCTATTTGGATATTAGCACGGCATTGCTTCTAGACCATATAGAAAGGGTGAGAGATCCACGGAAAGACTTCCCCGGTAGTCGCGGACCTGCCGATCTCGAGTTAATAAAGACGTACCATGCTTGTCATGACAGATTGCTGTTCACTCATTTCACATTGCCCAGGACAATCTCTCCGAAGAGCTCCAGAAAACGTTAACGAGACACTTTCAGAATTTGTCCTACATCGTCCTCATTGTGAAAACAACAGGACGCGGATGAAGAATCCTCTCAGAAAACGCAGCGAGGGATACTCAGATTTTCAGAGCCGTGTTTGGGAAAACTACAAAGCCCGACACTTCAATTGTGGGGAAATTGAGAGCTTCCGCTCACAAGTCGGCAGCACTCTACATAGAGAGGAGCAGAAAATGGGATGTGAAATATCAAAGTGTCAGCTTAATAAGCTCCTGCGAAGTACAGAGGGGGGACGATAAGGGGAGCAAGCCGCGCATTTCCATATTCGCTCTTTTCACGGGGAGCGTCGCTTACTTTTTTGCGCTTCTGAAGGTTTTGTGGCGCTCGGCTATCGTAGTAAAACAGAGACGCAGGGACGCCGGGACAGGACCACTGGGCGGCTGTGTGGTCAGAGGTGCCGGAGATCAGTAAAGGGAATATACATTGTATATCACCGAGAACATAGATCTTCATGTAATGCAGAACGGAAAAACTGTGATGTGTTTGTAACATTTCTCAACACTTGTTATCATTTTCATGTATTTCTTTTATGCAGATCTGTTGATTATTTTTCTAGTGAAATTTCAGACAAGCTCAAGGGTATGTATACCCATAGTTACCCATCACTTTGTGGAGATATGCCCCATACACACAGTCGGATTTTCCGACGCACAAAGTTTGAGAGCAGGATCTAAAATTTTCCGGCAACAAAATCCGATCGCATAAATTCCGATCGATGTGTAGACAATTCCGACGGACTAAGTGCAGCGCATGCTCAGAATAAACTAAGAGACGGAAGCTATTGGTTACCGTCCCGTTTATAGTCCCGAAGTACGTGTTTGACATCACCTCGTTCAGAACGATCGGATTTTCCCACAACTTCGGGCAAAATCCGTCTGAAAAAATCCGACAGATTTTGTGGTCGGAATGTCCGACCGTGTGTATGGGGCAATAGACTCTAATGTCCTGATGCATCTCCAGGACAGGAAGTGAAAGCGGAGGTCCACCCTAAAGTGGACCTTCCGCTCATTGGAACCCTCCCCCCCTCCGGAGCCACAATTGGCACCTTTCAGGGGGGAGGGGGGTGCAGGTACCTGTACAGTACAGGTATCTGCACCCACTTCCTGGATAGTTCTCTGCGGAAAGGGGCGTAGATTACGCCCCTTTCCGAAAGTCCCCCGCTGCCTGCTGGGAAACACACAGATCCCAGAGGCAGCGGGTCCATCCTCATTGCGCAGCGCGACTCTCGCATGCGCAGTAGGGAACCGGGAAATGAAGCCGAAAGGCTCCACTTCCTGATTCCCATACCCAAGATGGCAGCGGCAGCACACGAGAGACGATCGAGAGATCGGCTTCGGGTGCCGACATCGCGGGCGCGCTGGATAGGTAAGTGTCACTATTTTAAAAGTCAGCAGCTGCAGTATTTGTAGCTGCTGGCTTAAAAAAAAAAAAAAAACGCGCACTCCCGGCGGACTCCTGCTTGAAGGAATATCTTCCCTTTTTTTAAAGTTTTGGTGGAACAAATGCTTTATTGCCTATTTTCAAGGCACATGATCATATCTGGTCAGTGATTTTACAGGAAAATTATGGATCTGCGTTACTTTCAGAACCAGGACCTCAACCCATGACCTCTGCTGGTCCAGCAGTAGCTCTTCTTGCCGAGTCACCTGAGATGCTGGACAGCACCCGGTCTGATCCTTACGACCATCCTGCCTTGTTCCTTGTTTGTGGTGAACCTTGAACTCTTTGCTCCTCCCATTAACTTCCTATTTAAGCCATGCCTTTGCACTTCCTGTTTGCCAGATTATCATGCTCTCTCCAGTCAATATCTTGCTCTTCGTCTCTCCTTTTGCCATCTGTATCTTCACTACCGCTCATTACCGACCTCTGGCTTGTTCCTCAACTGCGCTTCTGCTTGATCCCAACCTGCAACCACTCGTTATCCGGGTTGCCAACCACCAGTAAATTTACTGACAGTTTGTAAACATCTGTGATTTTTTTTTTGCAAGTGTCAGTAAACATCAGCAGGGGCTGATAATCTCATCTGGTGTTCACTTTTTAAGTGTAAATCAAGCAAATTACTTTGTTATAAGTATTGTCACTGTTTCCATATCATGTTTATACTGTTTAAATATTCACTGTGTTAGATTTCAATAGGAGTTCTGTAATTTCTCAGGTTGCCAGTAAAAAATGTGCTCCGCCAGTAAATTTTCCATGTTTTGTCAGTAAAAAATGCTGCAGGAGGTTGGCAACCCTGCTTGTTACAAACCTTGGCTTGCTACTCAACTATGCTTCTGCTCAATCCCAACCTGCAACCCATTCACTACCAATCTTTGGCTTGTTCCTCGACTACATTTCTACTTGACCCCTATATTTGCTATATATGCCCCCTTATTGTTAAAGGGGACTTCTAGATTCCGATAAGCCTCCCATTTGCAGACTCGTGAATCACTGGGCCAGGGTTGTGGGGAAGAGGCTCTTTTCCTCATTAACCCCTTTGCACCAGTGCCTCCCGGCCCATTAACAGATTTCAGATGCTGGGAGGCTGGGCTTATGGTCATGTAACCGCCTTGATTGGTTGTCATGCTGATCACATGATCGGAAGGCTCCCGATCAAAAGAGGCGACCGGGAGCTTTCCGTTAGCCGCCTGTAACTGTGCCGAGAGCTGGCAGGGCGCACTCTCGGCACAGCTGTGTTGGCTAATTGGTACACAAATATTCGGATGCTCTGCGCCTAGGCCCACCCGCCAAGAGGCCGCATATTTGCGTACTGGGGTTAACATGGGATAAGGTGCTTTGCCATGCAAATTACCAATCCCCTATGTTGAGGGCATGCTTCCTGGTATGACTTAGGAGGGGGGTTTCACTTCCCCCCTTTCCAAAGGTTTTTGGGAAGACTCACGTTTTTTTTTTTGCATGCATGTGGCTTCCCCTTAAAATATATACCTTTAAGGCTTTCAGGTATGGAATTGGGGGGCCCGCTTGTTTTTTTCCCCATACCAGACCCTCATCAAGAATAAGGACTTGTACGTATATTTGGGGAATTTTATTTTGTATGGGGTCCCCAATTTTGCTTTAGTACATGTCCCCCAGGGCAGTGCCCCCCCCCCCCCCATACCATCTGTTTGACAATCCCTTGCCTATTAGCTTAGAAAACTATGTACCTCTTACTTAGCAACATGGGGGGGCAGTATCTGGGGGCCCCCTGATTGTTAAAGAGGACTTCTAGATTTCAATAAACCCCCTGTCTGCAGATCTTCACAGCCACTGGGCCAAGGTTGTGGGAAAGAGGCCCTTGTCCTCATCAACATGGGGTTAAGGTGCTTTTTCAGGGGGGTCTCTCCTGGCAAGGCACCCCCCTATGTTAAGGCTATGTGACCTGCTTAAATGCAAGTTAAACAGCCGGTAAATGAGAGCTTCCAGCCACTTTAGTTTTTGTAAAGTAAAAATTCACTGGGGATTCCCCCCTCATCTATGCCAGGCCCATATCCTATATGATATATAGGTGTTAATGGGAAACCCCACTAGCACCGCTGAGTCCTTAACAACTAGTGACATCACCCAGCCTCATTCACTTACAGGGCCGGGAATCCCCTGCAAAGGGGAAGGGTGGGGGTGACACCACTGACCAGTTATGGCCATGTGCATAGTTGCACCAAGGAAGGTAAGACTGCAGCTCCAAGTTATACCATCCAAGTCTGGTAACTCACACTGTAGGTGTTGCCTCAGAAGGAGCCTGTCCTGGCTCAATACATACAGAATAGGAAGAAGAGAAACCCTTGAATGCAGCACACTGATAAGACTTCACAGTCATAATGTAAAAGCAGCCTCAGCCCAACCACACCCCCGATGCGTTTCATCCTGCCCATGGTTCCCACCATCGCTGTGCTGAGTTACTGGGTCTGGCCATCATGAGGGTTCCCCACCATCCCTGTGCTAGGTTCCCGGGTCTATACACCTGTTGTGCTCATTATGAGAAGGTGCCACCATACCATACCACACCATACCATACCTGTGCTGAGTGCCTGGACCTGCACACCTGTTGTGCCCATTATGAGGGGTCCCCACCATCCCTGTGCTAAGTTTCCAGGTCTGTACACCTGCTGTGCCCATTATGAGGGGTTAATTTTGTTTATTGAAAATCTTACAAACAACTTATATACAATAAAAACATAATAAATAAATAAAACATATTTACAAAATAATTGAATACAATTATACAAACCAGAAAGAACAAGAACAAAATAAACAGTGCAAAACAAATTGCACACAACATAATACCTACGGGAGAGCCAGACTAAGGAACATCACCGTCACCATGCATGTAGCCTTTTATCAAAATTATATTGGATCTGAAAATCTAAGGGAGTGAAAGAAGAATACAAAGAAAGCCGCACACCCCGAGATCAACAGGCAGCAGCTACAGAGCCCTGATATTCCTCCACGCCTTTATCCAGGCCTCCTGCTGCCACCTGTCTTTCTCAAGACCCCGAATCTTCCCAACCTCACCCAGAATGTTCTCCACCACCACTTCCACAGGGAGGATTTTACCCCGTAAGGATACCTGACACCGTGCGCTCCACGTGAAATAACGGACTACTAAACTAACTAAAAAAAGTGTTTCCAAATCATAATCCCGACGAGTCTGGAAAGCCCCATACACCCACTCTGCATAACTCATATGGGGGAGGAAGGGTATACTCAGAGCCCTCCCCACCCTCTTGTACACCTCTATATTAAAAGGGCACTGAAGTAGAAAGTGATCCATGGACTCCACCACTCCTCCACACTCCACTCTCGGGCAGCCCCGATCACTCATGGAAAGAAACTTCAAGTTGCCCTTCACATATAGTTTTCCATGAAAGGCAAGCCAAGCCTGATCCCTAAACTTCATTGGGATTCTCTCCAAATTAATCAACCGCAAACCCACCCCCAAAACCAGGCTTGGGCAATCCCTCAGGGCCAGTGGCTCGCAAAAAACAGAGCTCATGATCCGCTTCTCAAGAAGTTTCCTTGGAAGAGATCTGACTTCTCCTGCCGTTACTTGCCACTGCCGAAGCATTTTCAAACACGGGGCAACATAAGCCGGGAGCTTATCATGCTTGACCCTCAGGCTTTTCACTGGCCCACCATTTTCCCAGTCTCGCAGAAAGGGCCTAAACCAGGACTGGAAAATACCAACCCACCCAGGCGGTCTCTCTGCCAACATGTTACCAAGATTGTACTTCACAAACATCAGAGAGAAAAAGACTACAGGGTTGATCATCCCTAGACCACCCTCCCGCCTAGAAAGGTAAGTCACATTCCTTTTGACAAGGTTTATTCTGTTCCCCCATAACAGCTGGAAGAAACAAGTATAGACCCTGGTATAGAGAGAAGCTGGCAAAACGCAAACAAAACTGACATATAGAAAAATCGGAATCAGGTAAGTCTTGATCAGATCAACCTTTTCCCTCAAGGAAAGCTGCCAACCTTTCCAGCTTGCCACCTTGGCATCGGCATTCTCCAGCCTGTTCACCCAATTTGCATGACCATAGTCACCTGGGCCAAATTCAATGCCTAGAACTCTAATTTTTTGCTGGGGCTCCGGGAAGTCATCCGGGAGAACAAAGCTCTCACCTTCCACGCCCATCCAGAAAGCTTCACACTTGTCCTGGTTGACCTTTGAACCTGATGCCTCTGAATACCGTGTTATCACTGAGACCACCTCCTGCGCCTCCCCAGTCCCAGAGACAAAAACAGAAACATCATCAGCATAGGCCACAACCTTCAAAGGAGGCTCACCAGCGATGCCCAAAGGTACCCCACACAATGGCCCATTCTCCAGCCTTCTGATGAAGGGGTCAATTGCAAATGCATATAACAGAGGACTCAATGGGCACCCCTGACGCACACCCGAGCCAACCACAAAGGGCTGCCCGACCCAACCATTAACTAGCGGAAAGCTTTCAGCCCCTTTGTACAAGATCTTAAGCCAATCAATGAAACCCCCCTCCAGGCCATATCTGCCAAGAAGGAGCCATAAGTACTCATGATTAACCCGATCAAAGGCCTTAGCCTGATCCAATGTCAGCAAAAATTTACCCCAACCAGCAGCCCTACAACGCTCCAAGGCCTCCCGGACGGCTAACACTGCTGAGAAAGTGCTTCTACCTTGGACCGAACAGTGCTGGTGGTGGGATAACAAACTGCCTGCCACTGGTGATAATCGCCAGAAAAAAATCTTTGCCAGTATCTTTCTATCGACATTAAGAAGGCTAATGGGGCGCCAATTCTCAATCGTCGAAGGATCTTTACCCTTTGACAGAAGGATCACTGCAGATTGCCTCATGGAGGGAGGGAGAGAACCCTCCTGCAAACAGCCATTAAAAACCTCCGCAAGGTAGGGAGCCAGGATCGTCTTAAAACATTTATAAAACTCAGCTGTCAACCCATCTGGCCCTGGCGTTTTCTTGATGGCCAGTTTATCAATAGCCTGGACTACCTCATCTGCAGTGATTTCATCTGTCAAATTCATCAAAGGAACATTACTTTCCAGTCCTGGTGTAGAGTCCAAAAAACCCAACATCCTTGTCCGATCAAGGTTCCTTCCTCCCAGGAGATCGGCATAGTATGACCTGACAACCTCCAGGATCCCTGACCTAGACTTCGTCAGAGAGCCCGTACTGTCCTTCAGGCCATGGACCGTCTTAACTGCTACGCTCTGTTTACAGTTCTGGTAAGGGTCAGGCGAATGGTATTTCCCGTAATCCCTCTCCTGAACCAAAGAGGCGTGCCGGTCATATTCATGTCTCCTAAGGAGGAGCTTCACCTCAGAGATCGCCCCAGAATCTCCTCCATTCGAAACAAGGCGGTCAAGTTTCCTCCGCAAACGCTGGTAGGTGATATACTTATCTTGCTGCTTCTTTCTTCCTATGGCCTTGAAAAGCCTAACAGTCCGCTGTTTTACAAGCTCCCACCATTCTGACTTGCTGTTGCAAAAGTCTAGGATCGTTACCTGTGCTTGAAAAAAGTCCTCAAAGGATTGTCTTACTCTCTCGTCTTCCAGGAGGGCCGAATTCAATCTCCAGATACCCCTCCCCCTAGGTGGCATGTCTGAGGCATTCAGAGTCACAGATAGAATACAGTGATCAGAAAACTCCACTGCCCGGCACACAGGTGCCGAAAAAGCAGAGTCTCCCTTTAAAAAAAACCTATCTATCCTACTCTGACTACTACCTCTCTGAAAAGTGAACCCCGTGCTGTCTGGGCAACGCTTAATGTGCGCATCTACCAGACCTGCTTCCCTAACTATCGCATTGAGAAAAAGGGTGTCATAGCCCAGCTTATCTCTGAAACCTCTCCTGTCTTTAGACCTAGTAATGGTGTTAAAATCACCTCCAAAGATAACCTGCTGGGCCGTAAAAAGAAAAGGCTTAATCTTTGTAAAGAGGCATTTCCTGTCCCACTTCGTCTGGGGACCATAGATGTTAATCAGGCGCAAGTCCTGCCCCCTTACAGAGACGTCCAAGACCATGCATCTCCCAATCTCTACCTCAATTACCCGCCGGCACGTTACCATACCAGAAAAAAGGACTGCAACCCCGCTGTAAGGCTCGGCCGCAAGAGACCAAAATGAGGGACCACGTCTCCACTCCTTCTTTGCCAGATGTATATCAGCCAGACTACTCAGATGGGTCTCTTGTAAAAACAAAATGTCAGCATCAAACTCGCTGAGCAAAAATAAGGCCATATGACGAGCGCTTACTGATCTCAAGCTGGCAACATTAATGGTTGCCACTTTTAACGGAGTGGGAACTGCCATTAGGGTAATTGAGGCAGACGTTTCTTAGCCTGACTACTCCCTCTCCCTGGAGAACCAGCACGCTTTGTTGCGCCCTGGCACTCATCGTCCATAGAGGACGCTGAACTGAACGAGTCCCACTCATCATCATCATCATCCGACAGGACCTTAAACTTATTTTCCAAAGGCAAAACTACAGGATTTAAGGGAACTGAACCCCTTTTTTTCCTTCTTTTGCCCCTCCTCCTCCTATCCTCCAACCACTCCATATCATCTTTGGATAAACCACAACCAGCCTCCCCACACCTATCCTCCCCTTCAACCCCCTCCCCCCCACTCTCCCTTCCCTTATCTACCACCAGACCAGCCTCCCCACTATTTTCCCCACTCCTCTGGCCCCCACGATCTGCAATAGGAACCCTGCAGCGTCGGGGGAGGGGGACTGGCACCACACCTGATGCACCAGCCTCAGCACCTCTTGCTGCCTCTGCAATTTTAGAAGACACAGAAGGATTGGACACAGAAGGATTGGACACATTCTTGGCAACTGAAACTTTACATACAGGCTGGGAGGACACAGACACATTGGGTACTGGCACAGACTGGGGAACCACAGACTGGGGAGACACAGACCCATTGGGTATGGGCACAGACTGGGGAGACACAGACACATTGGGTATTGGCACAGACTGGGGAGACACATTGGGTATTGGCACAGACTGGGGAGACACATTGGGTATGGGCACAGACTCCGATGGAATCACAGGCCCTCCAGCTGATGAGCTCTGTGCATCCTCCATGTCCAGACGGAAGAACTCTCTCATGAGCTCCGGCTTGTTGTGCATTGCCTCAGGACACTGACTATAAGGATGTCCCACTGCATTGCACAGATTACACCTTATAATATTACAATCCTTTGCCAAATGTCCTATACCCTGACACAGAGAGCACTTCATCACTGGACAGGAGGATGCAAGATGCCCTTTATCTCCACATTTATTGCAGAGCTTTGGCTGGCCCGGGTAGAAGATGGTCAGCCTGTCCCTCCCCAGGAAAGCTGAAGATGGCAGATGTTGGACAACATTATCAATAACCTTTAGTTTCAGCTGCACAGACCATCCCCCTGTCCATATTCCCCGATCGTCCAAAATCTTTCTCAGGGGGCTCAGGACGTCCCCATACCTCCTCAACCATACAGTCAGATCCCCTTGGGGTATGGATTCATTGCGCACAAGTATTGTCACCATTTTAATGAGGGGCTGGCGGGAAATAAGTTTGGGGATGAGCCCTTTCCAGTCCGGCAGGCCCCTACACACGTGTTCAAACTTCTCCCAAAATATGTCCAAAGACTCGGGACGGATAAAGGACAAATCATATTCATAGGAACCTGCCGGACTGATCAGGGCGAAGATATCCGCAGGCCTAAACCCCATCTGCAGGATTTTATCCACCACCACCCTCCTATGTGGGGGGTTTCCATCACCTTCCCATTTCAATTGTACAACATTCCTCCTTTTAAACAGGGAGAAAGATAAAACGTCCCCATGCTCCTTCCCTGCTTGTTCCCCCTTCCCAGATCCTGTGGCAGCAACACCAGCATAAGTTTTTCTTCCAGCTTTTGCAGTCTTGTCCTCAGATACATTCAAACCTGCTGGCAGAGAGTCTGAATCAGCTGGGATAGCAGTCTTCTGATTAGCAGGACCCACCCCCTCCCCCGAACACTCAGCTTCAATCCTGGGAGCCGTCACAGTCTTGGCTGCTGCAGACTCCTGGAGAGCTGTAGTACTACTGCTCCCAGCATCACCTCCACCATTCACAGGAACAGCCGCTGTGCCTGGTCCAGGCAAAGTCACTGTATTGTCCATGGACCTCTCTGCAGACTGAAGCTGACAGTTATTAGCAGATGTTATTGCTTGCTGTACATTGTCTATGGGTCTGGGCTGACTGTCTGCAGTACCACAACCCTCAGCAGGCCCATTGTTATTAAAGATCCCACCATCCTGCACACACACAGTACCTGCAGCTGCTCTCTCCACAGGTCTTTCCTCCACAGGGCTGGGAATGGTGTCCATCTTCTCCTCCTCACCTTCCTGGGGAGCTGAATCTGGACTGGCCTCCAGTTTGTTGATCAAATCCAACATGTCAGAACCTTCAACCTCCTGCACGGATGTTCCACATTGCTGGGGAGGGAAGGGGACAGAGGCCTCCGCCATTGAGGGTTCAGCAGGTGTCTGAGATGTTGAAGAGCTGGGCTCATCCTCCGGGCCCACTTTCTCACTCTCTGCTTCCATCTCCTCGCTCTCCATGCAGGAAGAGGCTCCTTTCCTCATTTGATTAAATCGCTCCTCATTTTTATATTTTTCTTTAAAAGCTCCACTATTCTCCTTCAGAGAACTCACCAATTCTTTCTGCTTCCGCAGAGATTGTTCCAGGTCCTTCAATTCAGGCCTCAGAGCCGGTCTCTTCTTACTGAAGACTTTGGCACAAAACTGCTTTTTCTTTTTAAATTCAGCTTTCAAAGCTCCCAACTTCTCCTCTTCCTTCTCAATCCGCTTCAGCGTTTCCACAATCCTCCGTCTAAAGGAAGACAGAGATTCATCCTTCCTTGGGCCAGGCCCAGAATCTTCCGCAGGTTGAGGCCTATCCAGGGGGCCCCCGCCAGGGTCCTCCCCAGGATCCAGCATCCTTCCTGGGGCAGAGGAGTAACTCTAACCCCTGGTCTCTGGAAGCACAGGAGCAAAGGAACTAGCAACCTCTCACCTCGCTGTCAAGGAGAGGAATGGCAGTTTCCCACCATCCCTGTGCTGAGTTCCCAGGTCTCTACACCTGCTGTGGCCATTATGAGGGGTTCCCACCATCCCTGTGCTAAGTTCCCAGGTCTGTACATCTGCTGTGCCCAATATGAGGGATTCCCACCATCCCTGTACTAAGTCCCCAGGTCTGTATACCTGCTGTTCCTATTATGAGGGGTTCCCACCATCCCTGTGCCGAGTTCCCGGGTCTGTACACCTGTTGTGGCCATTATGAGGGGTCCCCACCATCCCTGTGCTAAGTTCCCGGGCCTGTACACCTGTTGTGCCCCTTATGAGAGGGTCTCCACCATCCCTGTGCTAGGTTCCCGGGTCTGTTCACCTGTTGTGCTCATTATGAGAAGGTCTCACCATACCTGTGCCGAGTTCCCGGGTCTGTACACCTGTTGTGCCCATTATGAGGGGTCCCCACCATCCCTGTGCTAGGTTCCCGGGTCTGTAAACCTGTTGTGCTCATTATGAGGGGTTCCCACCATCCCTGTGCTGAGTGCCTGGGCCTGTACACCTGTTGTGCCCATTATGAGGGGTTCCCACCATCCCTGTGCTAAGTTCCCAGGTCTGTACACCCGCTGTGCCCATTATGAGGGGTCCCCACCATCCCTGTGCTGAGTTCCCAGGTCTGTACACCCGCTGTGCCCATTATGAAGGGTTCCCACCATCCCTGTGCTGAGTTCCCAGGTCTGTACAGCTGTTGTGCCCATTATGAAGGGTCCCCACCATCCCTGTGCTGAGTTCCCAGGTCTGTACAGCTGTTGTGCCCATTATGAGGGGTCCCCACCATCCCTGTGCTGAGTTCCCAGGTCTGTACACCTGTTGTGACCATTATGAGAGGGTCTCACCATACCTGTGCTGAGTTCCTGGGTCTATATACCTGCTGCTCCCATTATGAGGGGTTCCCACCATCCCTGTGCCGAGTTCCCAGATTTCCATCTAGTCCAGGTTGTAGAACCGGAACCCAAGGATAACCTTTCAATGATAGGTGAAGATTTCCATAGAAATGATCTGGTTGCTCTACATTGTAACCTTCTTGCAGACTCGTAAAGACACCTAAAGGTTCACTCTAAGATGAAGAGCTTTAATTTAACCTGAGTGGCTTTTTGGGAAAGTGTCACGGAAGATGCCAAACAACTATCGGAAGGATAAATGGCTCAGACCGTAAAATATGTGTCTCGTCAACCGCCGTTATTTTCAAGCGCTGATAAAAGGCGCGAGGGATTTTTTTTTTCTTCTGCAAGCTCTGATGCCTGAAGCAGGATAAAGGTCTGTAGGGTTGTACATTACTCCTGGCGCCCCGCGATTGAAAAGAGGACAAAAAATAAAAAAACAGGCAGCGACAAACATCAGCAATAAATATGTTTTCTGAGAATTCCCCGAGCTTCCCGCCTGAGCCCCCCCCCCCCCCCCCCGATGAGAGCGCTAATTTATATCCGTGCGTTTTGATTTTTTTTTTGCCAGCTCCGAGCGCTCCGCGTTGCATTCTGACTTTCATATTTATCTTCCTGTCTTTTTATTTTCAACTTTTTCCAAGTCAATTAAAGGCAGACGTAATTTATGTTGTGACTTGCCGGGACTCGCTGCGCATATGGCGTTTGTGCGCTTGGCTGCCCGTACACAAATGTTTGCACTTTTGACAATTTGACTTGCGTTTTTCGGGACATTGCAGGGTGAGTTTGACGTATTATCAGCGGTGAACAGAGACGGAGGGCCGATAGGCATCTTCCCCCGCTTCTCATCCTTCACCTCAATTTAAAAAACTGTCGACGGTGAGTTATGCCTCGCTCCCTCGTTTTGCATGCCGTCGCCACCGCCGTGGGGACGCGGCTTCTTATCAGGTGTTAGATGAAAAGAAGAAGAGAAAAATGATTCCTTCATTATTTCGGGGGAACAGGTGGAGGCGACTCTTCTGAAGTCACAGCCTCGCCTCCCGCCCTTTCATGCGAAGGGAATTAATGCGGCGGCTTCGTTTGTTCCGCCGAGTGATCTGGCCTGTGATCAAAATGATAGAGGACAAGGGGCAGACAGAGCAGACGTATTAACTTTAAAAATAAAAATAAAAATTCAGTATTGCTTAGCAAAAAAAAAAAATCCCTGGTGGGCCAAATATACATTGCAGGAACATAGCATTCAGATTCTGACCTGCTTCTGTCCTGTAGAAAGGGAATCTAAATGTGTGTGTGTGTGTGTGTGTGTATATATGTATATAGATAGATAGATGTATATATATGTAGCACTAACCCCCGAAGGAGCTGCTGGTTAGATTTGGGCTTACCATTACCTTCTGTTTTCCTTGTTGCACGTCT
Organism: Lithobates pipiens; assembly: GCF_037356315.1. Lineage (NCBI taxonomy): Eukaryota > Metazoa > Chordata > Amphibia > Anura > Ranidae > Lithobates > Lithobates pipiens. Next base: position 21,927,346 of record NW_027507764.1, on the reverse strand, counting down.
AGGAGTGTCCCGTGGTAGATGGCCCAGTAACTTGAGAGACCGACAACAGATCCACTTGAATGGATTTTATTTGCAAAACGTAGACAACGAACAGTCTCTTAAATTGGGATCAGAGGGTTGGAAAGGAAAATTCAGGCACTCTTAGTGTCAAAGTCAAAATGTTGAAGAACTTGCTGACTTTGACTGCATCCAGAGAGTAGCCATTCGCAACTGGATGATCACTCAGGTTGGACAGTCCCTCTCTCACAAGGCCTAGCAGCCAACAAGGTGCTTCACTCAGGAACAAGTCTCTGCCACAGACGTTGTTGTAGAACACTAAGCTTGAAAACACTTGTAAGACACCTGGATCTTTCAGCCAGCTTGGTGATATCCACAAGACCAGGTTCTCTCGGGTACCTCAGCCCTTCCAGGCTCTTACTAAGAAACCAACCCGTATGTGGTCTTCTTCTGAAGAGTCCTCTCCTGGAATGCTTGAAGTCACTGGGTCTCTCCCAAACCGGAGACGCACCCAAACACCTCAGAATCCTTCTTTAGTTTCCTTGCCTCGGGCTAGCCAGACCTGAGACATTTAAAATCGGGTGGATCCGCACCCCAGGCCATAGCCTTCCTGGGGGCTGGTCAGGAGGACCAGGACCATGAAGTCAGTACATCATTCTGGACCGGAAACCCCGAACCATGTGACATCCGCATCTTAAATACCCTCTCCCAGAAAGCACAGCGAGAGGGCCACTCCCACTGGGCAGGCTCCGAGAGAGAGTAACTTAAGCACCTAACCAGACCATAGTTACATGCCTGGCAGAAGAGACACTGCCCCCTGTGGCCAGGTTGAACATCTCATAGTCCAGTCAGACTGATGCTGAAGTCTAATTTAAATAGTTGTACCCAAACCAAATTACAGTTCAGGCATAACTTTAACTTTAAAAAACGCATAGCGAGTGCTCTTCAGGAGCATATATATATATAGATGTATGTGTATGTATATATATATACATATATATATATATATATAGAGAGAGAGAGAGAGAGACTAATGCTCACAGTACTAATTTCTTAACTCTGGGCACCTTCCCACTTCCATCACACGTTGCTAACCACAGGAATGCAAAGTTAATCAATTACAATCAAGTACAACAAATTCACTAGGGAGCTCCCCCTACTTTATAATGCAGTCCCTCTTAGCATTTATAGGATACAAGGCCTTGCAATGAGAGATGCAGTGTGTAGTCTTCTGTCTTCTGCTAGCTATTTGTGTTGTAGTAATTGTAATCCAACAAAACAAGGATTAAAGTAAGGTGAATGTTAGAACTATTCTTGTAGTGTAGTACGCTTGTAACTGTCTCCGCTGCAATTGGCTTTGAATAACACAGTGTCAGTAGTACAGTGAATGGTAGCCTTGAGGCCTGTTTAAAATCAGTCCTTTTGAATAAGATCTCCTCTGTGGGACTACAGGTCCCAGCAACACTGTGTTAAAAAGTCTAGGTGTATAAAAGTGCTTTAAGAAACTAAGGGCAACAGCCCCCTCACCCAATCCGGCCTGGAGAACAGAACTGCTCCGCTCCAGTGCACTTAGTCTTGCTCCGCACCAGCCAGTGCCATCACACCGCTCCACTCTGCAAGATGAACTGGGACCCTCTGATGGCTCCGACAGGTGTCTCTGGATCCTTCCTGATCCGGTCACACAGTCTTTCCAGCACACAGGTATAATGCAGAGTCTCTAGTTGTTTCCGCTCCGCGGTGGCTGTAGGCCGAGCTCTCTGGAGACCACCTCATAGGTCCTTGTAGGCAGGCCATGCATCCAGAAGAGAAAGAAAATGGCCGCACAGACTCTTTTATAGCCTACCCAGCATGCAGTTCAGTACTGAGTGTTCCTGGCTAGGTCACTCGGCATTCTGGGTAGGTAGGTCATTGTAAAATGTAAACAAACAGTCACTTCCTGTAATATTTCTCCATGTTCATGAAAAGAAAATAATTGAAGTCCATTTCACATTTAGGCCACTAGATGATGCCAAATACCAAATTATTACACTATGATAGTTTAACACTGCATAACACTAGCAGGAAAAAATACCAGCGCTACATATATATAGATCTATATATATCTGTATATATAAAAAAATAAAATAATTATATATATATACATAGATAGATAGATAGATAGATAGATAGATAGATAGATAGATAGATAGATAGATAGATAGATAGATATAAATATATATACACACTATATTACCAAAAGTATTGGGACACCTGCCTTTACACGCACATGAACTTTGTGCTGGTCTATCACATAAAACCCCAATAAAATACATTTACATTTTTAGTTGTAACATGACAAAATGCGAAAAATGTCAAGGGGTATGAATACTTTTTCAAGGCACTGTAATATACACTATATTGTCAGAAGTATTGGGACACCTGCCGTTACACGCAGATGAACTTTAATGGCATCCCAGTCTTAGTCTGTAGGGTTCTATATTGAGTTGGCCCACCCTTTGCAGCTATAACAGCTTCAACTCTTCTGGGAAGGCTATCCACAAGGTTTAGGAGTGTGTCTATGGGAATTTTTGACCATTCTTCCAGAAGCGCATTTGTGAGGTCAGGTGCTGATGTTGTAGGAAAAGGCCTGGCTCGCAGTCTCCACTCCAATTCATCCCAAAGGTGTTCTATCGGGTTGAGATCAGGACTCTGTGCAGACCAGTCAAGTTCCTCCACTCCAAACTCGCTCATCCATGTCTTTATGGACCTTGCTTTGTGCACTGGTGTGCAGTCATGTTGGAACAGGAAGGGGCCGTCCCCAAACTGTTCCCACAAAGTCTGGAGCATGAAATTGTCCAAAATGTCTTGGTATGATGACATCTTAAAAGTTCCCTTCACTGGAACTAAGGGGCCAAGCCGAATCCCTGAAAAACAACCCCCACACCATAATCCCCCCCCTCCACCAAATAATTTGGACCAGTGCACAAAGCAAGGTCCACAAAGTCATGGATGAGCAAGTTTGGGGTGGAGGAACTTGACTGGCCTGCACAGTTGTTTTTTCAGGGGTTGGGCTCCTTAGTTCCAGTGAAGGGAACTCTTAAGGCGTCGGCATACTAAGACATTTTGGACAATTTCATGCTCCCAACTTTGTGGGAACAGTTTGGGGATGGCCCCTTCCTGTTCCAACATGACTGCACACCAGTGCACAAAGCAAGGTCCATAAAGACATGGATGAGCGAGTTTGGAGTGGAGGAACTTGACTGGCCTGCGTAGAGTCCTGACCTCAACCCGATAGATGTGTGTGTATATATATAATTATTTTATTTTTATTTTTTTACACTTATTGTGTGCAACACTAGAAGAATAATTTCAAGGAAACTCTAGGTTTTTCCTGTCTTGCATTGATGCATCTTAAAAAAATCATCTTTTACTACAATATTCACCTTCCATAGATCTAATGCTGCTGCTCACACGTCGTTGACCATACATTGCAGGCTGAAAAATCGAATGCCGTGTACACACGACTGGACTTTCCGGCAGAAAAGGTCAGACGGAATCATTTCATCGGATATTCCGATCGTGTGTGGTGCTTCATCTGGTTTTTTTTCTTCAAAAATTCTGACGGACCTAGAAATAGAACATGTTTTAAATCTTTCCGACGGACTCAATTCCTATCGGGAAAACCGTTTGCCTGTATGCTATTCCGACGGACCAAATACGATGCAAGGGCAGCTACTGGCTATTGAACTTCCTTTTCTAGTCCCCTCGTACGTCATCACGTTCGAAACAAACGGACTTTGGTGTGATCGTGTGTGGGTAGGGTTGCCCCCTGTCCAGGATTCACCTGGACAGTTCGGGTTTGGAATCATGTGTCCAGGTTTCAGACTGTCTGAGACCCGGACACATTATTTAGACTGGACTATGGCTTCCCAGCAGGATTGCTGGCTGCAGTTGTCTCAGCTGAGTGTCTGTTACACCCTTTCACACTGCCCAAAGCCAACACTAACACCCCCCCCCCCCAAAACACACAGATGGGAGAGGAGAGAGGGCTTAATCTGCACCTCTTACTCCCCCCCACCCCTCTTTGTCTGCTCTCACTCCAGTCCCCGGCGCTGTGCCTCAGAAAAGGAAAGTTGGGGCCAGAAATTGGATCTGGATGAGAGGTGCTGCCAAAGGGTGAGTGAGCTCACCATCCATCCCTGTCTGTGATTGAAGTCTCACCCCCCTTCTGCCTCTGAGTAAGTACACAAAGGTAAATCAGGGTTCCCAGAGCACCCCTTACATCAGAGTTCCCCTTTACACCAGAGGCCACAATGTTTCCCCTTACATCAGAGTTCTCAGTGTTCTCCTTTAAATCAGGTTTTACAGAGCATCCCTTATGTTAGAGTCCCCAGAGTTCTTCCTTACATCAGAGTCTGCAGAGTTAACCCTTACAGTGAAAGGGAACTCTGCGAGTTCAGATGTAAAAGGGGAACTCTGTGCACTCTGATGTAAAGGGGGACTCTTGTTATTAACTTCATATGATTAGAAATGCTATTTAATAGCAAAATATATGTATAGTTTATACTATAAAAAAACATTGCTGTGCGGCGCTAAAGTGTTCGGGTTTGACTTGAACAAAAGGTGGCAACCCTATGATCAATGGTGTGAGTGGGAACTTATCTGAGAGGCAGAAATTGCCCAATACTGAAGGAACCCCTAACAACCTCTGGAGGAACCTTAGGGTTCCACGGAACCCCGGTTGAGAATCACTGGCGTAGATGGGCAATGCCCAGCTTTCTCCATCCTGGGAGTTCAGTCTGTCCCGGAAAAGCCTCCAGGTTGCCGTTATCAATTAGTCTGTTCTCACAGTAGGAAAAAACAAACACATTTCTGAATCTGCAGTTCTGGCTATTATATTTTGCACTGGCAGCTGACAGTATACCAGAACAGCGGCTGCATCTGAATGGACGCAGCTGCTGTTCAGCCAATCATTTTCCTACTGCTTCCTTTGATTTTTCAATTGAAAGATGTCAGGTGGGGGGATGCCAACAGTGCTACCCACAAAGCAAATTTTGTCCGGTTTTGCTCAGTGTATGGCCAGCTTTTGTCTAAGAGGAAGGACTGCCGACCACCACAGACGAGGAAGAAGAGGAAGGACCCATGTGGTCACCAGATCAACCTAAGCCTTCAGGAATGGTGTAAAGTTAGGTTTTAGGGCAGGGGTCTCAAACTGGTGGCCCTCCAGCTGTTGCGAAACTACAAGTCCCATGAGACATTGCAAGGCTGACTGTTACAAACCTGACTCCTACAGGCAGAGGCATGATGGGATGGTAGTTTCGCAACAGCTGGAGGGCCGCCAGTTTGAGACCCCTGTTTTAGGGGCTTCCAGGATGGAGAACTGGAAGGGATCAAGCTAGAGTTTCAATTTTAATTTCTTCATAGTTTGAATGGTTTTATGGTTAAAAAAAAATAAGTACATGAAACATCAATACTTGTCCTGAGGAAGAAAAGCCCTGCTCCTCCACCATTTTTCTGCTTTGTAACTTATAAGGTCACTTTGCAGTAAAGCAAGGAAGCAATACAACTTCTGTAGTGTATTAATGTGCTTTACTAAAGAAAAACACTGTACACACATTTGTAGGAAAAACAATTCAAGACATACAAAGTATTACAGATATACATAACTCCTGCACATGCTACCTAACCTTCCTAGCGAATGGGCATGCCCATTGGTCTGTAGGAATACTCTAATGCCCTGTACACACGATAGGATTTTCCGACAACAAAACTTTTGATTTTTGAAGGATGTTCGCTCAAACTTGTCTTGCATACACACGGTCACACAAATGTTGTCGGAAATTCGAATTGGCAAGAACGAGGTGACGTACAACACGTACGACGAGCCGAGAAAAATAAAGTTCAATAGCCAGTGCGGCTCTTCTGCTTGTTTCCGAGCATACGTGGGTCGAAAGTGTGTACACACGCTCAAAATTTCTGACAACAAGTTTTATCGTCGCAAAATTTGAGAACCTGCTCTCAAACATTTGTTGGCGGAAATTCCGACAACAAATGTTCTATCGAGCATACAAACAGTCAGACTTTCCGACAAGCTCACATCCAACATTTGTTGTCGGAAAATCCTATCGTGTGTACAGGGTATAAAAGTTGCTTATTTCAGGTTATAGCGGCTTTATAATATCCTTAGGCAACCAAGGCTCCAGGCTTACTCTACCAAGGGATTGCAAGAAATTGGATGCTAGCGTCATTCAGGTAAAGTTTCTTCTTTGGTTCACTGAAGTTCCCTCCGGCATAGATCGTCTTTGTTGTTATGTCTTGTGCTGTGTACACACGGCCGGACTTTTTTCAACAGCAATGGTCTGACGGAAGAAATCCGTCGGACAATTTGACCATCTGTGGGCTTCATCGGACCTTTGCTGTCAAAAAATCTGATGGACTTTAGATTTAGAACATGTTTCCAATCTTTCTGACGTTCATCTGTATGCTAGTCCGACGCACGTAAACCGACGCTAGGGCAGCTATTGGCTACTGGCTATGAACTTCCTTATTCTAGTCCGGTCGTACGTCATCACAGTCAAATCTGTTGGACTTTGGTGTGATTGTGTGTAGACAAGTCCGATTCGACGGAAGTCAGTCGAAAGTCCGCCGAAAGTCCGTTGAAAAGTCAGAAGGAATTCAGTCCGTTGAAAAGTCTGGTTGTGTGTACACGTCATTAGAGTCCTCCAAAATGACTTCTCTTTGTCTGCGTTCAAGCACTTTATTCCCTCCCCCTACTACCTTGCTAACATCACTATTGCATGAGCTTCATGAACCAGTCAAACAAGTTCATTAGCCTATGAATAGGGGGGGGGGGAAATTGAAAAATATACTGTGAAAAAATACAAAATAGCAGCCAGCACAGCTGTAGACAAATAGCAATAGTGCAAATCTAAATAAGTGCAGCGCTACTTGTACAAAATAAAGATAAATTGTATATCTATTACAATACACTTAATCTAAATAATCAAGTGCACTTAACCACAAGAGAATGGTGTAATAGCTACACCTCTGTGTATAAATAAACAGTCCTGAGTGGATGTGCAACTAAAAAAGTCCAAATGACAGTGTGATTTAACAAATGAATATAAAAAGTCCAACCACAGATGTGACCCATGAGAAGGGAAAATAGCCGGAAAAAATAAAGTGCTCCTTTGCAGCTACAAACTTACGAATAAAATAGTACTATTACAAATATGCATTCCTATAATTGTTAAATAATGAAGATCTTGTGAAAAAAAATATATATTTTGATACATTTCACATTATCGTCACATGGTCAGCCTATTTTTCCTAAAGTTTTACAAAGTTCTAGAAGAAGAGAGAAGATTGTTCTGGAACGACTGAAGTGTCTTCTGGAGGAAGATGTGTCTTATGCTCTGGGGCTCATTATACAAGTCTCCGGGTACAAGAGATGGTCGTTAGCTATTACTAGTCATGCAGATCAGAGTTTAATTAGCACTTATCTTCATATTAATCAGATGATGTTCCTCTGGAATAGAAGAAGCTGCAAAGAACACACGGCTCTTATCACCCCGCACTGAGAACAATCTACTCCTAATTGGTGGAGATATTTCCCACATAGAAGACCAGGGAGAGAGAAACGTATTTTTAGGACTGTCATAGGTTATCCTAATTCTATCTATCTATCTATCTATCTATCTATCTATCTATCTATCTATCTATCTATCTATCTATCTATCTATCTATCTATCTATCTATCTATCTATCTACATATCTACCTACCTATCTACCTACCTATCTATCTATCTATCTATCTATCTATCTATCTATCTATCTATCTATCTATCTATCTATCTATCTATCTATCTATCTATCTACCTACCTATCTACCTATCTATCTATCTATCTATCTATCTATCTATCTATCTATCTATCTATCTATCTATCTATCTATCTATCTATCTATCTATCTATCTACATATCTATCTATCTACATATCTATCTATCTATCTATCTATCTATCTATCTATCTATCTATCTATCTATCTATCTATCTATCTATCTATCTATCTATCTATCTATCTATCTACATATCTACATATCTATCTATCTATCTATCTATCTATCTATCTATCTATCTATCTATCTATCTATCTATCTATCTATCTATCTATCTACATATCTATCTATCTATCTACATATCTATCTATCTATCTATCTATCTATCTATCTATCTATCTATCTATCTATCTATCTATCTATCTATCTATCTACATATCTATCTATCTATCTATCTATCTATCTATCTATCTATCTATCTATCTATCTATCTATCTATCTATCTATCTATCTATCTATCTACATATCTATCTATCTATCTATCTATCTATCTATCTATCTATCTATCTATCTATCTATCTATCTATCTATCTATCTACATATCTATCTATCTACATATCTATCTATCTATCTATCTATCTATCTATCTACATATCTATCTATCTATCTATCTATCTATCTATCTATCTATCTATCTATCTATCTATCTATCTATCTACATATCTATCTATCTATCTATCTATCTATCTATCTATCTATCTATCTATCTATCTATCTATCTATCTATCTGTCATGGTCGTCCCCGAAATCCAGCGGCCCATGGAAGACCTATCCACAGAATCCCTTAGTTGAGCGCTAATAGGTTTCCCTGGGCGCGCGTTGGCGCGAACGGACGCACGCGGGTGCGAGCAGGTACGAACGGGCGCACGCGGGTGCGCGAGGTTGCGAATGTTCGCACGCGGGTGCGCGGGGTCACGAACGGCTGCACGGTTTCACGTGGGAGCGCGCGGGCACGCCGTGCGACCGTTCTTGGCGCCCAGAGGGCTTCTTAAGGAATCCGTTCTAGTGCCCCGGTGCTGTCCAGTCTACAGCGTTCCTGTGACTTACCTCTGCTAACCTGATTGTTCCTGCTCTGTTCTACCCGGCCTGTTCCTGACTACTCCTGCTTGCTTCCAGCCTTGACCCTCGGACTGTTTGACTACGCTTCTGCCTTCTCCTTTGTACTGCTGCTGCCTGCCCGTTGACGACCCGGCCTGTGTTTGACCCTGCATGTTCTGCCAGTTGATCCGGTCTGCCATCCGTGACCGCTGCTGTCTGCTGCCTGCCTGCCAGCTGATCCAGTCCGCCATCTGTGACCGCTGCTGTCTGTTGCCTGTTCCAGTACGATCACCTGTACCCGCTGCCAGCCGCTGACTGCTCACCAGCTGTTCCAGAACCACCTACCTGTACCCGCCTCTGTCTGACGCCAGTTCCAGGGCCAATCCTACTATCACCTGCTTGGCACTTGTGCCCTCTGAACTCTAGAGTCCCTGTTCCCACTCTCAGGGAATCTCGAGCCAGAGGCTTAGGAGAGGCCGCTCCCTGCACTCCGGGCTCCTTCCACCAGGTACGTGACACTATCTATCTATCTATCTATCTATCTATCTATCTATCTATCTATCTATCTATCTATCTATCTATCTATCTATCTATCTGTCTATCTATCTATCTATCTATCTATCTATCTATCTATCTATCTATCTATCTATCTATCTATCTATCTATCTATCTATCTATCTATCTATCTATCTATCTATCCAGTGGCGTAACTAGAACCTTCAGGGCCCCGGTGCAAAAAATGATGGAGGGCCCCCCTGACCTCCGGGCCAGGGCCCTTCCCACTGATCTCAGGGGCAGCAGGACCTGGATAGAAGGGGGAACAAATCCCCTCCATTTTCCTCATGCAGCCACTGAATGCCTATCAGAGAGAGGAGGAGAAGCAGAATTTTAGTGGTTGCAGGAGAAAAATGGAGGGGGATTTGTTCCTCTAAATGCCCCCCCCCCATCCAGGTGGTCAGGGGCAACATGTGTGCTATTGCAATTGTAACCCCTGTAGTTACGCCCCTGGGATGAGTGGGTGGTAGCAGTGTTGGTGGGGGATGGGATCAGTGGCGGTTGGGGAGGGATAGGATCAGAGTCATCGGTGGAGGGGGGTGGGATGTGTGGCAGCGGCGAGGGAGAGATGGGATGCGTGGCAGCGGTGGGGGGATGGGATCAGTGGTAGCAGTGGTAGTTGGGTAGGGATGGGATCAGTGACAACAGTGGTGGTGGGGGGATGGGATAAGTGGCAGCGGTGAGGGGGATGGGATCAGTGGCAAGGGTTGGGGTGGGGGGGTGGGATCAGTGGTAGGGGGGATTGAATGGGAGGAGTGGCAGAGGTGGTGGGGGAATGGGATCAGTGCAATGGAATCCATGGCAAGGATGGTGGTTGGGGGTGGTGGGTGGGATTGAGTGGTGGGGAGGGGAATGGTATCAGTGGCAAGGATGGGGTCAGTGGCAGTAGTGGTCATGGTGGATCAGTGGCAGTAGTGGTGGTGTGGGGGGTATCAGTGGGGGTATCAGTGGCGGGGGTGGTGGTGCTGTGGGGGGTATCAGTGGCAGTAGTGGCGGGTATCAGTGGCAGTAGTGGCGGGGGTGGTGTTGCTGTGGGGGGGTATCAGTGGCAGTAGTGGCGGGGGTGGTGTTGCTGTGGGGGGTATCAGTGCAGTAGTGTGGGTGGTATCAGTGCAGTAGTGTGGGTGGTGTGGGGGTATCAGTGCAGTAGTGGGGGTGGTGTGGAGGATCAGGGCAGTAATGGGGGTGGTGTGGGGGTATCAGTGCAGTAATGGGGGTGGTGTGGGGGTATTAGTGCAGTACTGGGGGTGGTGTGGGGGTATCAGTGCAGTAGTGGGGGTGGTGTGGGGGTATCAGTGCAGTAGTGGGGGTGGTGTGGGGGTATCAGTGCAGTAGTGGGGGTGGTGTGGGGGTATCAGTGCAGTAGTGGGGGTGGTGTGGAGGATCAGTGCAGTAGTGGGGGTGGTGTGGGGGATCAGTGCAGTAGTGGGGGTGGTGTGGGGGATCAGTGCAGTAGTGGGGGTGGTGTGGGGGTATCAGTGCAGTAGTGGGGGTGGTGTGGGGGTATCAGTGCAGTAGTGGGGGTGGTGTGGGGGTATCAGTGCAGTAGTGGGGGTGGTGTGGGGGTATCAGTGCAGTAGTGGGGGTGGTGTGGGGGTATCAGTGCAGTATTGGGGGTGGTGTGGGGTTATCAGTGCAGTAGTGGGGGTGGTGTGGGGGTATCAGTGCAGTAGTGGGGGTGGTGTGGGGGTATCAGTGCAGTAGTGGGGGTGGTGTGGGCGTATCAGTGCAGTATTGGGGGTGGTGTGGGGGTATGAGTGCAGTAGTGGGGGTGGTGTGGGGGTATCAGTGCAGTAGTGGGGGTGGTGTGGGGGTATCAGTGCAGTAGTGGGGGTGGTGTGGGGGTATCAGTGCAGTATTGGGGGTGGTGTAGGGGTATCAGTGCAGTAGTGGGGGTGGTGTGGGGGTATCGGGGTGGTGTGGGGGTATCAGTGCAGTAGTGGTGGTGTGGGGATCAGTGGCAGTGTTGATATTGAGGGATGGGTGCCACTCACTTGCAGATCACTCTGTCCCCCTTCCTTGCTGGGTCTTGCTTGGATGAGCAGTAGCACTGAGCAGAGGGGATGGGCAGGGCCTGTGAGTGCAGGCAGGGCCAAAGAAGATGGGCGGAGCGGGCGGGGACTGTGCCCGTGAGTTCAGGCAGAGAGTATGGGTGGAGAGGATGGGCGAAGTGGGCGGGGACTGTGCCCCTAAGTGTGGGATGAGAGGATGGGTGGAGAGGATGGGCGGAGCCTTGCAGTGTGTCCGTCAATGCGCTCGGTAAGGATGGGCGGATCGGCAGGAGAGGATGGGCGGAGCGGACTCCCCGTGAATGACTGTACACCGTGAGTGTACTGTACTTTCTCCCAGGCAGCGGCGGGCCCCCCTACAGTGGCGGAACCAGAGGGCCCAGTCGCCAATGCGACTGGTGCGACCCTGGTAATTCCGCCACTGTATCTATCTATCTACATATATATCTACATATCTATCTATCTATCTATCTATCTATCTATCTATCTACAGTGCCTTGAAAAAGTATTCACACCCCTTGAAATTTTCCACATTTTGTCACGTTACAGCTACAAATGTAAATGTATTTTATTGGGATTTTATGTGATAGACTCACACAGAGTGGCACATAATTGTGAAGTGGAAGGAAAATGATAAATGGTTTTTAATATTTTTTTTTTAAATAATAAATATGTGAAAAGTGTGGGGTGCATTTGTATTCAGCCCCCATTACTCTGATACCCCTAACTAAGATCTAGTGCAACCAATTGCCTTTGGAAGTCAACTAATTAGAGTCCACCTGTGTGTAATTGAATCCTCAGTATAAATACAGCTGTTCTGTGAAGCCCTCAGAGGTCTATTAGAGAACCTTAGTGAACAAACAGTATCACGAAAAGGCCAAGGAACACACCAGACAGGTCAGGGATAAGGTTGTGGAGAAGTATAAAGCAGGGTTAGGTTATAAAAAAATCTCCCAAGCTTTGAACATCTCACGGAGCTCTGTTCAATCCATCATCCGAAAATGGAAAGAGTATGGCACAACTGGAAACCTACCAAGACATGGCCGTCCACCTAAACTGACCAGCCGGGCAAGGAGAGCATTCATCAGAGAAGAGCCAAGAGGTCCATGGTAACTCTGGAGGAGCTGCAGAGATCCACAGCTCAGGGGGGAGAATCTGTCCACAGGACAACTATTAGTCGTCTCTCCACAAATCTGCCCTTTATGGAAGAGTGACAAGAAGAAAGACATAAAAAGCCATAAGAAGTCCTGTTTGCAGTTTGTGAGAAGCCATGTGGGGGACACAGCAAACATGTGGAAGAAGGTCCCACTGGTCAGATGAGACCAAAATTGAACTTTTTGGCCTAAAAGCAAAGCGCTATGTGTGGTGGAAAACTAACACTGCACATCACCCTGAACACACCATCCTCACCGTGAAACATGGTGGTGGCAGCATCTTGTTGTGGGGATGCTTTTCTTCAGCAGGGACAGGGAAGCTGGTCAGAGCTGATGGGAAGATGGATGGAGCCAAATACAGGGCAATCTTAGAGGATAACCTGTCAGAGTCTGCAAAAGACTTGAGACAGGGGTGGAGGTTCACCTTCCAGCAGGACAGCAACCCGAAACATACAGCCAGAGCTACAATGGAATGGTTTACATCAAAGCATATCCATGTGTTAGAATGGCCCAGTCACAGTCCAGACCTAAATCCCATTGATAATCTGTGGCAAGACTTGAAAATTGCTGCCCACAGACGCTCTCCATCTGATCTGACAGAGCTTAAAGAGGAGGTTCATCCAGCCCTGCAAAAATTTAAAGCCAGCAGCGACACATACTGTATCTGCTGACTTTTAATAATAGGACACTTACTTGTCCTGGAGTGCAGCGATGTCGGCACCGCAGCTGATGTTTCCATCAGCTGTCGGGTGCTGCCGCTGCCATTACAGGTAAGGGAACCCAGGAGTGTAGCATTATGGCATCATGCTGTGACCTCTACTGCACATGTGTGAGGCACTGCTGCGCTTTCCTACTGGCTGGCGGCCCGGACTCCCGGAAGTGGGCACAGGATACCTGTCAAGGACCAGAAATGTGCCAAATGTGGCACTGGAATGGGGGAGGAGACAAATGAGTGGAAGTTCCACTTTTGGGTGGGACTCTGCTTTAAGCTATTGTGCAAAGAAGAATGGGCAAAAATGTCCTTCTCTAGATGTGCAAAGCTGGTAGAGACATCCCCAAAAAGACTTGCAGCTGTAATTGCAGTGAAAGGCGGTTCTACAAAATGAAAAAAGACAGCAGTCATAATGCCACATCCGTAAATTTAAGGGGAAAAAAAAAGGGTACTATAAAAATATCCAAAGGTCGGACTTTTTAGGCAAGGAAACAATAATGAAGTAACAAAAATATTAATATTTATTGAAAAAAGTACATAGCATGATTACAGTATTCAAAAATTAAAAATCATATGAGAATGATACAATTTGTGCATCTACACGTTTCGCCTTAATGCTTCTTCAGGACGATCAAGGTTCAGAGATATAACAGAGAAAAAAGGGGGAAGGAGAACGAATCTCACTATCTGAAATTAGATATATTCAAATTAAAATCCAATACAGCACATATATATTCCATCATATTGCATTACAAAGTGTATGCTGTTCCATCTTGGAGAAAATGAGAGGGACAAAGAGACACATCTTTGCTAACCCTCTAACCACTGGATATTTGTACATGAGGCCTAGCCCACCTAAAGGTATCTTGTATGGCTTTATGTGTCTCTTTGTCTCTCTCATTTTAATTCCCCCTTTTTTCTCTGTTATATCTCTGAACCTTGATCGTCCTGAAGAAGCCTTACGGTGAAACGCATAGACGCACAAGGGCTCATTGTACATCATTCTCATATGATTTTAAATTTTTGAATACTCTAATATTTTTGTTACTTCTTTATTGTTTCCTTGCCTAAAAAGTCCGACCTGGAGTTCTACAAAGTATTGTCTGAATACAAATGTACACCACCCTTTTTTCTCACATATTTCTAAAAAAATTTGGAAGACCATTTATCATTTTCCTTCCACTTCACAATTATGTGCCACTTTGTGTTGGTCTGTTACAGTGTTGGCGAACCTTGGCACCCCAGATGTTTTGGAGCTACATTTCCCATGATGCTCCTGCACTCTGCAGTGTAGCTGAGCATCATGGGAAATGTAGCTCCAAAACATCTGGGGTGCCAAGGTTCACCATCACTGGTCTATCACATAAATTCCCAATAAAATACATTTACGTTTTTGGTTGTAACATGAATGAATGAATGCATGAATGATTTGTATAGCGCTGCAAATGCGAACTGAATCATCTCAAGGCGCTTGGTCCGTCCTGTGTTGTATTGCTTCTTAGAAGAGGCGGGTCTTAAATTTTTTTTCTGACGGCCCAATGGTTTTCTTCCATGCGGATGCTCGTGGGTAGAGCGTTCCATAGCCGCGGTCCTTGGACTGCGAATCTTCGATCTCCCTTTGATTTGTAGTGGGACTTGGGGCATGACAAACTGTGGACAATTTCCAGGACTATGAATACTTTTTCAAGGCACTGTATCTATCTATCCATCAGTGGTGGCTGGTGCTCCGTTTTTTGGGGGGGTAGCAAACAAATCATCCGCCACCCCCCCTCCCGTTCGGTCGTTCCGTCAGTCAAACCCAGCAACTCCCCCACCATTCTGACTGTCCAGTCAAAATCCCCCCCATCGCTTGATTGATCGGCAAAACACCCTCGCTCGCCCATTCGCCCGCAAACCTTACCTCATCTAGGTCGTGGGCAGCTTTCGACAGCTTCCCCCTGCATCTCCTCCTCGGTGGCCAATACGGCCGCTTCTCCTATAAGCCAATCGGGTCTTAAGACCCGCTTCCTGATTGACAAGGAGCAGAAGCAGGAAGATAATGGCAAATATTAATTCGCTATTGCCACAGAACTGGGTGGGCTCAGGGCGCAGTGCTCTGCGCCCCCCCGGAGCCCACCCTTTTTTGAAGCCAATTTGAGCCTCAGGCTGTAATCATGTGCTAAAAAAAAAATGCCATTGAAATCCATGCGTCCACCGCACTGCATGCAGATTAGGGGCCAGGAGCATGCATTAGGGGGGCGGCACCCCTTTGCCCCTAATGGACGGGCCGTCATTGCTATCCATCTATCCATATATCTGCTAACCCCTCAGAACAGAGCTCTTCTACTACTAATCCCCACCCCCCCGTAAAGAGCTCCCCCCTGCCCCCACCTCCAATTCCCCTTTGCTAGTACAAAGTAGAACAGAGGAAGGCTGCTGTAGAAGCTGTAGAAAAATATCTATCTATCTATCATTTATGAGGTCAGGTACTGATGTTGGATAAGAAAAATTGTCTCGCAGACAGTGTTCAAATTCATCCAAAAGGTGTTCAGTAGGGTTGAGGTCAGGGCTCTATACAGGCTATCCCCTAGTACTCTAAACAGTCCCAGTGACTTATTGGTCAGTACTCTGATTTCATGCTCTGTCTGTTACTCCTGGACCATCCTAACTGGGTAAGATGGGGGAAGTACCAGGTGGGGGAGGGGATCGGTACTCACAGGACAGGGCGAGGTCCCGAAAGGTGGCGTGCTCGGTCAGGTCCCGTTGGCGGATGATGTGCTGCTTCCATGGGATCCTGGAGTATCCCCCCGGGCCGCTGCATCCCTCCAACACACAACACAGGGGAGAGGCCACATGTCACTAGCTGGGCTGGGAGGCTGAAGCGTAGAGTGCAGGCTAACACTGTGGGAAACTGGCCAGTTGGTGGTGACCACAAACCGGCCCCTGTAAATGATGTGGTCAGTGCCGGTGGTCTGATGTGTGCACTGTCACAGATAGGGGTGACACCATTGTGGTTGGATATCACTTCCTACTTGATGGTGCGTCACCCCTCTGGAGGGTGTCACCCGGGTGCAGTCCACACCCCCATAGCAACACCACTGGGTGTCCATGTACAATAAGGTGAGCAGATTTTTTATAAATGAAATCCGGGGACATATTTTTTTTTACTAGTAATGGTGGCAATTAGCGACTCTCTGCCCGCCTCACAGCCTGTCAAGTCTTAGCCTCTGTAAACATGGTCGGAGATTCCGACAACCAAATCCGTTGGATTTTTGATCTTGTCCGAAACTGTTGCATACACATGGTTGGACAAAGTTGTTGGAAAATCCGATCTTTCAGAACGTGATGATGTAATTTAGTTACGATGGCACTATGTTCAGGCTAGTAGCCAATAGCTTTGATGTGGGAATTTGATCTGAGCATGCGGGGCACTTTGTCCGATCGGAATTCTCTACACATGATCGGAGTATGTCCGATCGGAGCAGTTTGTCGGAAAATATTTCCAGCAAGTTGGAAAATTTGGTCCGACGGATATTCCAACGGAAACAGTCCGATGCATACCACACACAGTCGGAATATCCGTCAAACCGCTCCGATCGGACAGATTCCGACGCAATCTCCGACCGTTTGTACAAGGGCTTACTCTCCGGGCCCGGGTACTACTGGGTGAGGAGCAGAGGAAGATCACTCCACCAGGGAAGGCGAGGAGATGGGCAGGTGGCTGGCTGGGACTTGAGCCAAGGCAGAAGAACATATGAGTAGGAGCAGAACGGGCATGCACGGGCATGTGCTCTGACCAGCACATGATCATCAGAAAGGGGCACAGAATAACTACCATAATTCTAGTAGTACTAAAGCTAGTAGGAGCGGCAGAGTGGGGGGGGGGGGGGGTGTAATTCAGATTTTTTTTTATTCTGCACTGACTGTCTTTGAAATTGCCCCAGCCCCTGTCCAAATCCAATCCGGAGACAAAACCGGGGACAGACTTGGTTCGGGGACAGTGTCCTCAATCCAGGGACTGTCCCTGGAAACCCTAATGTACAGTACTTTTGGTTATATACTGTAGATAGATGTAATGATCAGGCTTCCACAAGCATTTAGTGATATATGTATAGCCAGAGCCACGTTGTTTTCAGGAGTATCCAAGTAATTATTGTCCCATTTCTATTTCTGCTATCGCAGTTACCAATCGGGAGAAAATACATAATGATCTTGGAAACTTTGGCAACAATCTCACAAATACATTTATTTCTCTTGGCGGGAGTCATTTCATGTCCTGAAATTGCGACTGGCCAATAATAGAAAAAGTATCATGAGTAAAAAATAGAAACTTGAGAGCGTTTGATGGTCTGCTTCTCTGATGTATGACGTGCGACTTTTAATCGTACCTCATGGAGTGCGCTCAAACCTTTCCTCCCACCAGGAAGCCAGTTCCCAGCAGCAAAGAGTTAAGATGGAGGATATTTTTAGCGTCATGTAGGAGGCAGAAGGTGACGTCCATGAGGGATCAGCGGGGTTAGAACACAAGTGGCATTTAAGTAAGTGTGCGATCAAAACAGTAAATGGCTTTTTCATCAAAGCTTCCACGCCGAGCGACACATGGAGTCTGCGGGTTGCTTGCCAGTGTGATTAACAAAATTCTGGAAACGTTGTGTTTCTTGGATGTTGGATGTTCTTGGATAAACAGGTTGGGTCATTCAGGGACTTTTGAGGACAAAAATCTATTTTAATTTTTTTCCTAAAGCTGTGAGATTCGATTTACGAAGATTAAAATGCGGAAGAATGGTTTAAAGGGGACTCTGAGGGTTTCAAGCAATACAATTACACTGAGAACGACTGCACTGAAATGGAATTATATTTAATTATAAAGTCATATAATGATATAAAGGAAGACAGGTCCCTTTTGGAGGCTTGAATGTTTGGGGCTGGTGGTGGATTCCAAAGTATGGAAAAACTCTTCAAAGCATTGGCGTGGTTATACTTCTGGAGTCAAAGTCCAGGCTCTTGGTATACAGAAATCCATGAGGATGTTTCTTGGTGCTCACATTGGGTTTGCTTTTGGGAAAAATAAACACAATTCTGCCGCACTAATAATAATGCAAACCACAATAAAAGAGTAAAAAACTTATGGTGGTTATAAGTCAGTTTATATGTGCGTAGATGAAAACCACAGTCCCAATCAAAAGTAACATCCACCACGTGGGCCATCACCAGAAGTTGGAGGGACTCTTACCAGAGTCTATGGACTCTTACCAGAATCTATGGATTACAGAATCAGATGGACCTGCAAACAATATCCTAGTATTCAGTGAGGACTGAGGAGACCCAGATGATTACATCTGATCCTCATGATACCTCAGATTCCTGGTACCATGGATATGCACTCGCCAACCACCTTGCTAGTACCAGGTTGGACCCCCTTTTGCCTTCAAAACTGCCTAAATTCTTGGTGGCATAGATACAACAAGGTGTTGGAAACATTCCTCAGAGATTTTGGTCCATAGTGACATGACAGCATCATACAGTTGCTGCAGATTTGTCGGCTGCACGTCCATGATGCGAATATCCTGTTCCACCACATCTCAAAGGTCAGAGGTTTAACTACAACCTTCAAGGCCCCAGTGCAAGAAACCATAAAGGACCCCCTTGACCTCTGGTACCAAGGTCCTTCCCTCTGATCCTTGGGCCCTTCCAACTGATCTCTGAGGTCTTTACTCCCATTGCAGGAGGGAGGGTCAGATACAAGAAGATTTCACTGACATGTCGGGACTAAGGACTCCACTCCATGGCAGAATATATAGGGAAGGACTGGCTATAATCTCAAGTACCTGCCATGCAGGGAGTTTCCTCCTCGGCTCCTGCTGCTTCAGCCCTTCATTCCACTCTCCTCTGCAGAGCCAGCCAGGGAGCCCAGCCATGGACCCTCCAGCCCAACCGGCTCAGCCTCCTCTGGCTAGCTCCGGTTCAAGCGTTGGCAGGAATCCCCATTGTGGGTGGAGCGCCATGGGACGGGGCTGAGCCCAGCATTGTCCCAGGTCACTGCATTCAGGGGATCTTGGAGGGATACAGCCATCTCCCAGGTGGCCTGGAGTGGGAAGAGCCATCATGTGGGTGCTGGCCAGTCAAGCAGATTTTCCAGTGACCCCCTACACAGCGGGGCCCCTCATTCCAGTGGAGGGGTGAAGAGGAGCCACGGTGCAACAGCCAAGCACACAAGTCCTGCGGGGCAGAGGTGCAGGAGGGACAGCGGACAGCCTGGGACTTCTGTGGTCCTGCCAGACCCTCAGCTGCCAGATGATCCCCTGGATTCCTCGCGATCTGAGGGTGAGCTTTCCGGGTCTGAAGATGAGGTCGCTCCGCTGCAATCAGCGATGGGGGATTCGGATCTGCGGCTGTGGGATCGGGTTCTGGTCAGCCTGATAAGTCCATGTCTAATTCCATATCTTCTTTACAGCTTCCTTTGTCTTCTATGTCGGGGGTTAGGGTGAGTCAGGTCCTGGGGGTTAGTACGGGTACCCTTATGGCTACAGTGAGCAGGGCCCCCATTCCCACAGCCCACTGGCCTTGGGCTCACAGTTCCGGGATGATTGTGCTGTCCATGATCTTGTGGCCGGGCTGCGTTTGTTAGTACAGTGTTTTTATGCGGGCTTGGCTTCTGGCTCAATGCTGGTGTCACTGTGGGTTTTGGATCCATTGGGAGCCATCCAGGCAGTGGACCTTGGTAGAGTTGCAGAGGGATGCTAGTAAGAGCACAGATACGGTTTGCTTGGCCGATGCGGCCAAATGTGAGGTTTATGTCTGTTTCGAGGGTCCTTTGGGTGAGCATCTCAAACCTGAGGTTCGGAAAAAGATTTGGTGGGGGGATTATGGGGAAATTTTCGCATTGTTGCCTCTTGAGAAGTTTAACCTGGATAGGATTAAACTGGAAGAATCCAAGATGGAGGATGAGGAGAAACATTGCACCGTTTGATTCCGCGGACGTTTAGTAACTGTCGCCAGGTAATCGGCATTTTTGCTAGCGTGATCAGGAAAAAATCTTCTGAGAACAGTTCCACTCCCCCTTTTTTGTTATTTGTATTCCATTAGCAAGGCCCAGAGGGTGTATGGGGGAATGGCTTGGCTGCATTATGATGAACAGTTTCATCAACGTAAGGCTATTCGTATGGCTATT
Organism: Lithobates pipiens; assembly: GCF_037356315.1. NCBI lineage: Eukaryota > Metazoa > Chordata > Amphibia > Anura > Ranidae > Lithobates > Lithobates pipiens. The sequence continues at coordinate 21,906,853 of NW_027507764.1, read as the reverse complement.
CATCCCTCGCTACATTGGAATCATAAGGACATCAGTTTATGGATGAAACTCATGTCTTTGTCTCGGGCCTCCTCCTCGTTTTTTCCAGCGATGGGCCGGGAATCTGACTGCCCCTGGAAAACCGGCCGCAAAACAGCGGGACCAGTGCTGGCAGTTCAAGGAGGGTTCTTGCAGATTTGGCACCGGCTGCAAATATAGACACGAATGCTATCATTGCGTGGGGGGTCGCTCCCCCTGTCTCATTGTTTCAAAGTCGGCAGGGCCTGTTCCAGCAATGTTTCAAGAAAAAGGCAAGATTCCAGTGAGGGTGGACAGGATGGCCCCCTTTCTATGTAGATATCCAGGCCGGTCTGCAGTCCAGTTATTGCAGGTGGGTTTCACTGAAGGTTTCTTAATCCCTTGCTCCCTTTCTCAGATCCCTCCCATCGCAGGCAATTTGCGATCGGCTCTTTTACACTCTGCGGTGGTTTCAGAGAAACTTGTGTAGCACTACCCCGGAAGGAGCTGCTGGTTAGATTTGGGCTTACCGTTACCTTTTGTTCCAATCGCTTCACATCTAGGGGTGTCCCGTGGTAGATGGCCCAGTAACTCGAGAGACTGACAACAAATGGATTTTATTTGCAAAATGTAGACATTGAACAGTCTCTTAAATTGGAATCAGAGGGTTGGAAAGGAAGTTCAGGTACTCTCAATGTCAAAGTCAAAATGTTGAAGAACTTGCTTACTTTGACTGCATCCAGAGAATAGCCATTCGCAGCTGGATGATCACTCAGGTTGGACAGTCCTTCTCTCACAAGGCCTAGCAGCCAACAGGGTGCTAATCTCAGGAACAAGTCTCTGCCACAGACGTTGTTGTAGAACATACAAGATAATGTCTCTGCCACAGCCGTTGTTGTAGAACACGTAGGGAAACTAAACTTGAAGAACACTTGTAGGATACCTGGATCTTTCAGCCAGCTTGGCGATATCCACGAGACCGGATTCTCTCGGGTACCTCAGCCCTTCCAGGCTCTAACTAAGAAACCAACCTGTATGTGGTCTTCTTCTGAAGAGTCCTCCCCTGGAATACTTGAAGTTACTGGGTCTCTCCCAAACCGGAGACGGCACCCAACCACCTCAGAATCCTCCTTTAGGCCCCTTGCCTTGGGCTAGCCAGCCCTGAGGCAATAAAGTTGGGTGGATACGCACCCCAGGCCATAGCCTTCCTGGGGGCTGGTCAGGAGGACCAGGACCATGAAGTCAGTACAACATTCTGGACTGGAACCCCGAACCACGTGACGTCCGCATCTTAAATCCCCTCTCCCAGAAAGCACAGCGAGAGTGCCTCACCGCCTGGGTGGGCTCTGAGAGAGAGTAACTTAAGCACCTAACCAGACCATAGTTCCATGCCTGCCAGAAGAGAAGGTGTCCCCTGTGGCCAGGCTGAACATCTCATAGTCCAGTCAGACTTATGCTGAAGTCCAATTTTAGACAATTGTACCCAAGCCAAACTGCAGTTCAGGCACAACCTTAACTTTGAAAAACGCATAGCGCGTGCTCTTCAGGAGCCGCTGCTACACTTGCTAAGCAAGTGTTCTTGGGTCGGATGTGCGCTCCTTTCCCTCACCCCCCATTTGGACAACTTGGTAGTCTCCCGCTTGGGTGATGTTCCTAAGAAGGAGCTCAATAAATTTTGCTTGATAAACAACGCTATTGACCCAGAGGCATGTGCGGTATCTTACACCTCGTTTGGTGCTGCAGTTTTTTGGGTGCTGCACTGCGGTAAGGGTGTTTTCATAGTTAAGACCGACATCGAGTCAGCCTTTCGCTTGTGGCGGTTCATCTGCACAGTTTTGGTTGTGGATGGTGGGCTCTTTTTGTGTGTATTGGTGCCTTCCTATGGGCTGCTCCATATCTTGCGCCTTTTTTCAAGACATTTCGCTCTTTCCTGGAATGTGTGCTTCGCTACGTGGTGGGTGTCAATTCAGTTATCCATTACTTGGATGACTTTTTGTGTGTTGGCCCTCCCTCTTTAAATTTATGTGGGATTCTCTTGGCTATGGTTCGGCATCTCTCTGAGCATTTTGGGATTCCCCTCGCAGCTGATAAAACAGAGGGCCCCACGTCATCTATAAAATTCCTGGGGATAGTAATTGATAGGCGATGGAGTGTTTGCTTTCTCTCAAGGAAGAGGTATGTTTTGGTGTGTGGCAATCATAAAATACAGCTCCGGGAGATAGTCTCTCCTCGGCAAGCTGAATTTTACTTGCCGCATTATGCCGATGGGCAGAGTTTTTTGTTGGCGGCTATCACCAGCTATGGCTGGGATACGTTTGCCTAGGCTCCTTGTTTGGTTACACAGGGAACATAAGGCCGACCTGCAAGTGTGGCAACTTTTTTTTGGAAACTTTCAATGGTTGGTCTCTAGGGATGGAGGGGCCTGTCAACAATTATGATTTGGAGCTTTTTACTGATGCCGCTGGGTCTACTGGCTATGGAGCTTTGGTCGGTGGAGTATGGAGCGCTGGCATGGTGAAGGGCGGGAGGCAGGCTTCCTACAAAATTTGGTGCTTCTGGAGCTTTTTCCGGTTGTGGTCGCCATAGCATTTGGGGGAATCGTTTCATATTAAAAAGGATTTGTCTCTACTGTGACAACCTGGGGGTGGTTCGGGTTATTAACTCACTGTCTGGGTCCTCTCCTCCCTTCTACGACATCTTGTTTTGTGTTGTCTTCAGCTAAATATGTTTCTTTAGGTCGTTCATCTTCCAAGGATGATGAATATGTTAGCTGACGCTCTCTCTCGTTTTCAGTTGGACATGTTCTGGGAGTTGGTGCCAGGCACGGAGCAACATGGAACCCCTTGTCCTCCTTGGATGTGGCGGATTGCATTTGAGTCTCCTCCATTTTGATTCGAGGCTCTTTGAGTGAGTTGACCTGGTTTTCATACAATAAGGTTTGGCGAGAATGGGGGGAGCTTCTTCAGCAGGTAAGGGTGGATATGGGTAGTGTTGAGGTGAGACATCTGGTGATCTATTTTGTCTATTTAAGTTTTGTTGACGGCGTGACTATCTACGCCATGAACCACAAACTGGCAGGGCTGGGCTTCCTATTTAAATTGCAGGGCATCCTGGATTTTACCAAGGACTTTTTGGTAAAACAGGCCCTGCGAGGTTACCACAAAGGAGCTCGTAGGCCGGACAGCCGCCAGCCAATCACTTCTGACATACTGCAATCACTGCTCCTGCTGACAAATGCAGTGTGTTCTTCTGTTTTTGAAGCTCTGTTATTCCGTGCGGCTTTCACCTTATGCACCATACACACGGTCGGACATTCTGACCACAAAATCTGTCTGATTTTTTCTGACGGATTTTGGCCAAAACTAGTCTTGCATACACTCGGTCACACAAAGTTGTCGGAAAATGCAATGGTTCGGAACGAGGTGACATTCGTAACGTACGACAGGACTACGTAGAGGCCAGTAGCCAATAGCTTTTGTCTCCAATTTTTTTCTGAGCATGCGTTCACTTTGTGCGTCGGAATTCTCTACACACGATCAGAATAAAAGTCCGATTAGATTTTGTGTGAACCTGTCCAACTGAAAACATTTTTAAATCCAGCTCTCAAACTTTTTCCTTAGGAAATTCCGACACAAAAAGTCCGATAGAGTCTACACACAATTGGATTTTCGGACAAAATAATCCATTCGGACTTTTTCCGTCGTAATTTCCGACCATGTGTATGGGGCATTAGCCTTTTATGGTGCTCTTATGCCCTGGACATTCCGACGACAAATCCGTCAGTTTTTTCCGATTTTAGCCCAAACTTGGTCGCACAAAGTTGTCAGAAAATCCGATTGTTCAGAGCGCTGTGACGTAGAACACGTACAGCGGGACTATAAAGAGGGCAGTAGACAAAAGCTTTTGTCTTGTAATTTATTCTGAGCATGTGTGGCACTTTGTCTGTTGGAATTGTCTACAAACGATCGAAATTTAAATGATCGGATTTGGTTGTCGGAAAATTTTACATCCAGCTCTCAAACTTTGTGTGTCGGAAATTCCAATGGAAAAAGTCCGATGGAGCCCACACACAGTTTGATTTTCCGACCACAAGATCCGATTGCACATTTTCCGTTGGAAAGTCTGACCGTGTGTACAGGGCATTAGGGTGGGTGAGGGGGCAGTAAATCCAAGGCTGCCCAGGGGGGCTTGTCAGTGGGAAACTTTTTATCCACCATCTAAGATGGATCAGGGGGGCACATTTGGGATTGATGAAGGTTCATAGCTCTCTCATCTGCCCAGTTTCCACGGTAGGGGAATATTTACAGTATTGCCCTGTTGGGACTGGTTCTTTTCTAATCCATTCTGATGGCTTTGACCTGTCCACTTTCCAGTTCGTGGCAGTGCTTTGGCGTTGTTTATCGGCTACGGGGTTGGAGGCCCGCAGTTACTCTTCCCATTCGTTCTGCAACGGATCGGCCTCTGAGGCCGCACCGGTGCGGTTTAGACAGCGCAGTGGTAAAACGCATCGGCAGGTGGGTGTCTGACCAAATTTAGACTTTATAACCGTCCTCATTTGGTTTAAGCTAACTGTTTTTTTTTTTGGGGGTGTCTTATTGTTATTCATATTATGTGTGTTAATCTGTGTTTTTGGTTCTGTGTTATGTTTATGTGTTTTCTTTCAGACCATGCTTGCCTCGTTTGGATTTTGGGTCACTTCTTCACTCATTGGGGGGCCAAGAGGGCTGACGTCAGACTAGGGTTGCCACATCATCCCTTTAATCCAGCTGTGTAATTAATATGTGTCCTGGATTAAAGGGATGATGTGGCAACACTACATCAGATCTAATGGCCGTCAGCTAGGTTTCCCTGGGTATAAGGCCAGCATTAAGTGGATAGGTATTTTCCGGGAATGTTGTGGAGCTGGGTAGTCCCAGAGGTCCATCGGGTTTCACGATGGGACAGGTCCCCGGATGTTCTGGTCTTGCACGCTGGTGGCAATGACCTGGATGTCCGATCCAGCCGATACCTCATTCGGGATATCAAGTTTGATGTCCTGCATCTGCAGTTGGATATTCTCAACACAGTGGTAGTTTGGTCAGACATTGTAGGCTGCACATCTTGGCGTTTTGCCAGGTCTGTGAAAAAAATGAACAAGGACAGGGTTAAGATTAATAAGGAAGTTGGTAGGCTAGGTAGCGCGCAACGGAGGTTTGGTGGTGAGGCAGAGGTACCTGGAGGTGGATACATGGCGGTATCCATGCAGCAATGGGGTGCATCTTAATGTGGTGGGCACGGATCTGTGGTCTCTAGAATTACAAGATGGTATTCAGAGGGCATTGCTTTTTTGGCGGGGCACAAGGGTGTGAGGCTTCAAACTTTGCGCTGTGGCGGATAGGGTCTTTGGAGGCATCTCGAGCCGGTGTGATGCAGCTGTGGACCGTGGTAGTTTTTTAAACGCGCCGTGTCCTGCCAAGCTTGGGTGCAGATTTACCATGGACCTCCAGAGTTACCATGGACCTCCTTTGTAACTCAAAACATGCAACCTGTAGAATTTTTTAAACGTCGCCTATGGAGATTTTTAAGGGTAATAGGTTTGTCACTATTCCACGAGCGGGCGCAAGTTTGAAGCGTGACATGTTGGGTATCAATTTACTTGGCTTAACATTATCTTTCACAATTTCAAAAAAAAATTGGGCTAACTTTACCGCTGTCTTATTTTTTAATTTAAAAAAGTGTATTTTTTTCCCAAAAAAGTGCGCTTGTAAGGCCGCTGCGCAAATACGGTGTGACAGAAGGTATTGCAACGACCGCCATTTTATTCTCTAGGGTGTTAGAAAAACAAATGTATAATGTTTGGGGGTTCTAAGTAATTTTCTACCAAAAAAAAAACAAAAACTGATTTTAACATGCAAACCCTGCAAAAGGAGGTTTGGTCCTTAAGTACCGATTCGCGCTACAGTGACTTGGGATCCGACTTGTCAGACCTCAAGTCGCCCCAAGTCGCTGGACATAAGAAATTCCATTGAAGTGTATGAGAGCCGTCTTAATGTACACTACTGAAGTCGCTCCAACTTCAGAAAAGGTTCCTGTACTACTTCTACTTCTAGCTGACTTGTACCCATAGATTTCAATGGAAGTTGCCTCCAAGTCGGATCCTTATCTGAATTGATGTGATTTGGATCCGACATTACAGGAAGATTACACAGGAATTCCCTGAAGTTGCCTCAAAATTGCCTTGAAGAAGCCTCCGAGTTGCCTTGAAGATGCCTCCAAGTTGCCTCCATGTTGCCTTGAAGATGCCTCCAAGTTGCCTTGAAGATGCCTCCAAGTTGCCTCCAAGTTGCCTTGAAGATGCCTCCAAGTTGCCTTCATGTTGCCTTGAAGAAGCCTCCAAGTTGTCTGGCAAAGTTGTGTCACCTTTCAGGTGGCTGTAGTGTGAACCGGCACTAAGTGTTTAATAAAGTAGAAAAAAAAGCCTTTTATCTTAAATTAAATTTTTTCCTATTTGTCCTTTTTTTTAAACCCATGTCAGCCCTAATTAACACCCCCCCCCCCCCGCCCCTTCTACTCTTAGCTGTTAACCCCTAGACACCGACAATAGGCAAAAAATGCAGCCTCTCGGAAGGGTGGGCCACATATTTGCTTACCAATTAGCCGACACAGCTGTGTCTACCACGCCCTGCACACTTCCGCTACAGTTACCGGCGGCTAACGGGAAGGTTAATGCGATCCGGAGCTTTCCAATAACGTGATCGCCCTCAAAGCCAACCGCGGCGGTCACATGATCATAAACTCCTGGCCCCCGCCTCCTGGCATCTGAAACCTCTTGAAGGGCCCGGGAGGTGCCGGTGTCCTATCATATACTGTCCCCCATCGGATAGTGTCCGCTGTGTACTGCGCATGCGCAGTACACAGCACACACAGATTCCGAAAATACCCGAAGATGAACAGCGCCTGCGCCGTGAGTCCAGGTTCTATCCCCACCATCCAAGTGGACATAGAGTTGGAATATAAAAGAGCCGAGCGCAGCGAGGCCGAGCTAGAAGCGTGGCGAGCGAAGCGAGCCCGTGAGGGGCCCTCTAATTTTCCCAACCCTATGTCTGCTTGGATGGGGGGGGCCAGGGCCGTTTTTAAGGCAGGGAAAAAGGGGCAGCTGCCCTGGGCCCTTTCATTGTTGGGGGCCCAAAGCAGCTGCCCCATACTTGCCAATTATCCTGGTTTCAATTCCCTTGTCCCTTGAGGTTTTATTCCTGTGCTGTGTCCCAATATCTCAGTGTGAAGTGCTGCTACTAATGCTGCCCAACTCCGCCCTATTGTTGTGTACAGATGACTCACCTGCAGACCCTGTGTTTACATGTAAATTACCGGAATTCATATATAAATAGCGGTGGCATTCATATGTAAATAGCAGGCATTGATATGTGTATCATGCCCCCCTGATGTCATATCCACAGTAATCTCTAGCAACCAATCAACAAGCAGAAATCATGTGCTGTAACCTCTAGCAACTAATCAATGAGCCGTAATGTGTGCTGTAACCTCTAGCAACCAGTCAGTGAACGGTAATGACACACTGTAACCTCTGGCAACCAATCACAATAGCTGCCTGATCTGATTCAGTAAACTGATTTTGAGTCTAGCTGCTGTTTCTTGTATGTCTCAGAGCAGGTGGAGAGCGAAACTGCATGGAGGGGCCCCAATAAAAGTTTTGCCCAGGGTCCAATCAATATTAAAGACGGCCCTGGGGAGGGGCTACCACCTCCACTCGCGGTGCAGGTGCCGTTCATCTTCGGATGATTTTCCGAAGCTTCTTCTGCTCCGTACTGCGCATGCGCAGTACGGGGCGGACACTATATGATGGCAGGACACTATCTGCCAGAACACCGGCGCAAAAGGTTTTCTTCTTTTTTTTTCCTTCTTTTTATTTGTTTCTATTTTTTTTTTATATTATTAATTTAAAATGAAAAAAAAAAAAAATAATAAAAATAAAAAATAGGTATATTTCTATACCATGGAACCTCTCTGAATCACGATGGGACTGTGCAACCCACTCAAAAGCAGACATAAATCGAATACTATAGAGAGCGAGATCTGCAAACACGGTAAATGTTTAAAAAGTCACTTTTAATAAACCTTTGTAAAATGTCAGTGAATAGCAAAATAGCACACAAGCATACCCCGGGGGGCCCCAGCGGAAATATTGTAAAGAAATAAAAGTCACGTATAAAGTTAGGAAATATTCATTTTTTAGAAATCCCAGAGGATTGCCATAGTCTGTGCGAAGTCTATAAGGCTTGTTTATTTCAGTTATAGATATGGCGCAGGTTATTGATACTTTTTGTCACCCACCTACATTGGGGACATGGCATAAAGATCATAAAAATGAATATTTTTTCTATATCTCTGACTTTTATTGCTTTTGAATATATCTGTGGAGGCCCCCCGGGGTATGTTTCTGTACTGTTTTTCTATTCACTTACATTTTAAATATTAAATATTATTATTTAGAGGGATTTTAAAAAAAATAGATATTTACCGTGATTCCAGATTTCATTCTCTATAGTATTCTGTTCATTAATATTTTAAGTTTCTTTTCACTTTGTTTGTTTATTTTAAATATATTTATTGTTTTACTTTGGCTTTAAAAAATAAGTAAAGTAAAAAAAAAAAAGAAAAACATTTTTTTTTTTCAATATTTTTTAGTATTTATAGTAGTTTCTTTGTAAATATCTTTTTCAAGGACTTGTATCTTAACCGCTTGCCTACCGGGCACTTTTACCCCTCTTCCTGCTCAGATTTCAGCGCTGTCGCACTTTGAATGGCAATTGCTACACTGTACCCAAATGACATTTTTATCATAATTTTTTACACAAATAGAGCTTTCTTTTGGGGGTATTTAACCAGTTCCCGACCAGCGCACGCCGATGTACGTCGGCAGAATGGCACGGGCAGGCATATTGGCGTACAGGTACGTCCAATCTTTAATGCCGCCCTGGCGGTGCGCTCGCGTGCCGGTCGGGACCCCCGTGAGTCCGGCCGCGGGTCCCACGGACTCGATTGGGCATCACGCGATCGTCTCACGGGGAGGCTGAACGGAGAAATGCCGTTGTAAAAAGCATCTCCCCGTTCTGCCTAGCAACTAGTGACGCTGATCTCTGCTCCATGTGATTGGAGCAGAGATCAGTGTTCACTAAATGAAAGCCCAGCCCCCAACAGTTAGTAACACACCCCTAGGAACACTTAACCCCTACACTGCCACCCACTGGTTAACCCCTTCACTGCCAGTGTCATTTACACAGGAATCACTGCATTTATATAGCAGTGATTGCTGTATAAATGACAATGGTCCCAAAAATGTGTCAAAAATGTCCGATGTGTCCGCCATAATGTTGCAGTCACAATAAAAATCGCTGATCGCCACCATTACTAGTAAAAAAAAATTATTAATAAAAATGCCATAAAACTATCCCTTATTTTGTAAACACTATAACTTTTGCGCAAACCAATCAATAATCGCTTATTGCGATTTTTTTTTTAAATATGTAGAAGAATACGTATCGGCCTAAACATATATATTTTTGGGAGATATTTATTATAGCAAAAAGTAAAAAATAATGTGTTTTTTTCAAAATTGTCGCTCTATTTTTGTTTATAGCGCAACAAATAAAAACCGCAGGGGTGATCAAATACCACCAAAAGAAAGGTCTATTTGTGGGAAAAAAAGGACGTCAATTTTGTTTGGGAGCCACGTCGCACGACCGCGCAATTGTCAGTTAAAGCGACGCAGTGCCGAATCGTAAAAAGTGGTCTGGTCTTTGGCCAGCAAAATAGTCCGGGGCTGAAGTGGTTAAACACCACTGGGATTTTAAATTTTTTACAAATTAAACAAATTATGACCCAAAATGTAAAAAAAAAAAAAAAAACCTTTAAATAGTTTGTTTTAAAATTTTGCAAACAGGAAATTTTTCTCCTTCACTAATGGGCACTGATGGGCACTGATGGGCACTGATGAGGCCAGGGCTAGATTAAGAACATCATTGGCCTGCTGCTGAGGATTTTGGTGGGGCTTTTTCTATTAGAAAAAAAAAATGCAAATAATTTTTTGTTATAACAAATTAAATGAAATAGCGAGAGGGAGGATGAGAGAGAGAGAGAGAGAGAGAGGGGGGGATGAGAGAGATAATGTGCATGAGCATGCGTGGGGGTGACAGCAATTCAGCCCAGCCAAGGGAAGACCGGGTGAAGATGGAAGCCCCAGGACCCGCTGAATCGATCACAGCACAGCACTGGAGGGCAGTCTGACAGGTAAGTGTACTCTAACGTGCTAATATACTGTGCATACTTGTACATTATGGCATAACCTACCTCAGGGAATCTAAAAAGTAGTAATGTTAGTGAAGTTTATTACCGCTTTAATATCACAGGATCCCAGGAGCCTCTCATGGGGCCCCCTACTGACCCGGTGGCCCTTGAGCAGTGCCCAAGTGCATAGTTGCCAACGTTTCAAAAATATTTTCAGGGACGCTTTCTTTTACCAGTGGTATATTTAGAGTAGCTGACATCCCCTATGCTCCTCTATACATCACAGCAGTAATCGCAAATTAAATGAGTACTAATAATGGGGCGGAACAAATATGAGGACTGAGAAGATTTCCTTTAGTTGAACTAACAAAAGTGCCCATTCTAGAGCTGGTAACATTGAGGATATTCAATATAATTTTAAAGAACTGTTTTTGTGGGTAAGAGGCATAGGGGAGGAGTATGGATGGTATAAAAGTGGGGAGTATGTGCAGGTGAGGGAGAGGAGTGTGGAGGGTATAACAGTGGGCACTATGTACAGGAGAGGAGTGTGGAGGGTATGGCAGTATGTACAGGAGAGGAGTGTGGAAGATATGATAGGAGCAGTATGTACAGGAGAGAAGTGTAGAAGGTATTATGGGGTCAGTATGTACAGGAGAGGAGTGTGGAGAGAAAGACAGTGGGCAGTATGTACAGGAGAGGAGTGTGGAGGGTATGACAGTGTGTAGTATGTACATGAGAGGAATGTGGAGGTTATGACAGCAGACACTATGTACTGGAGAGAAGCTTGGAGGGTATGACAGTGGGCACTATGTATAGGAGAGAAGAGTGGAGGGTATGACAGTGGGCAGTATGTACAGGAGAGAAGTGTATGACAGCAGGCACTATGTATAGGAGAAAAGTGTGGAGGGTATGACAGTGAGCAGTATGCACAGGAGAGGAGTGTGGAGGGTATGATAGTGGGCATGATGTATAGGAGAGGAGTGTGGAGGGTATGAGAGTGGGCACTATGTATAGGAGAGGAGTGTGGAGGGTATGACAGTGGGCACTATGTACAGGAGAGGAATGTGGAGGGTATGACAGCAGGCACTATGTACAGGAGAGGAGTATGGAGGGTATGACAGTGGGCACTATGTACAGGAGAGGAGTGTGGAGGGTATGACAGTGAGCAGTATGTATAGAAGAGGAGTGTGGAGGGTATGACAGTGAGCAGTATGTACAGTATAGGAGAGGAGTGTGGAAGGTATGACAGTGGGCACTATGTACAGGAGAGGAGTGTAGAGGGTATGACAGTGGGCAATATGTACAGGAGAGGAGTGTAGAGGGTATGACAGTGCGCACTGTGTACAGGAGAGGAGAATGAAGGAATCTGGAAAGAAAAAATTTAAAGGTTTGTGGAAGGATGTTTAGGGACTGCGTAGTGGTTAAGCGGGCCATTTGTTTTTGTTTGGTTTTTGTTTTAAAAATGGGCCTACCTTAAAGTAAGGGCTCCAATAGCCCCTATGTTAATCTGGCCCTGGATGAGGCAGCACTGATGAGGTGGCACTGGATGGGGTGGCACTGGATGAGGTGGCACTGGATGAGGCGGCACGGATGAGGTGGCACTGGATGAGGCGGCACTGATGAGGTGGCACTGATGAGGTGGCAGAATAATACAGTCAGTGAAACATGCTGCACAACTAAACAGGGGACAGTTCACAGGATAACATAGTGGAAATTCACAAGCCCTAACTACACTAGGGGTGTTTTTAAAAAGTAAATAAAAAATAATTGCCCAGAACTCCGCTTTAGGTACTGTCTGCGATCCAATCATGTGAGACTGCATTGAAGGCCAGGGGTCAGATTTGAAATGCTCCTCTATTATGTACCTTGATGCAGTATTAGCAGTGGCGGCCCATAATGCAGGGCATGCGGGCCCGGCCCCCCTATCCATGCACCCGGCCCCCTAATATACATGCAGGGCACCGCATGCATGCATTTCAATCAGGGTATTTCTTTCTTTTTTTGAAGCATGTGATAAGAGCCAGAGGCTCTGATAGACTTCAAAAAAGGGTGGGCTCAGGGGCCCTTAATTTCCTCCCGGCAGGGGGGCCCATCCATCGCAGGTCCATGGGTGCTACTCCCCATCTATGCCCCTCCACCTCCCTATCCATGCCCCGCCACCCTCCCTATCCATGCCCTTCCATCCCCCCTATCCATGCCCTGCCGCCCTCCCTATCCATGCGCCTCCACCCCCCATTCATGTCCCGCCGCCCTCCCTATCCATGCGCCCGGCCCCTTTCAGGACGCCGGGCACATGAATTCCTATGGCGGGGATGGGCGGGGGTGTTTTTTTGAAGCACTGATTAGAGCCAGAGGCTCTAATAGGCTTCAAAATAGGGTCAGTTTGGGGCGCAGAGCATGACGTCTGAAGCCCACCCAGGTGTGTGTTGCAACTAGGGTTGCCCCATCATCCCTTTGCAACAGCGAATGAACATTCGCTGTTACAACACTGATCCTCCTTCCGGCCAATCGGCAAGTGGGTCTGATACCAGTCACTTGATTGGCTGAAGGGATAGGCAATCCTATTGGATGCCTAGGAGGAGAAGGGAGGAGCCCCACAAAAGACACAGGAGCCCACCCGCCATCCATAGAAGCCCGCTGCCGCCAGAGCCTGCCACCAGAGCCCACTGCCCTTTGAAGCCCACCGTTGCCACCAAGGCCCACCGCTGCCTGCAGGAGTCAGCAACCCACCCGCCAAGGCCTGCTTTGGTAACTGCGGGGGGGGGGGTGCTGACTGAGATGCCACGACCAACGGGTTTGTTTGTTGCCCCCTCCCCTAAAAAAAAAACACCAGCCGCCACTGGCTCCCAGCCAATCAGGAAGCGGGTGCTGTGACCCGTTTCTCGATTGGCCAAAAAAGAGAAACGTTCCAATTGGCCTAGGAGGAGGAGGGAGGAGACACACAGCAGAAGCCGCCGTGATTGCCGAGGAGGAGACGCAGGGGAGGCCACCGCCCATCGCCCGGAGAGAAGAGCTGCCCACGCTTTAGGTGGGGTAATACGTACCAGGCTGTTACCAGTCCAACCAACTGACCAGATGGGGGTGTGGGGGGGTGGTTGTGGGTGCACTATTTGCCCCCCACCACCAGTCGCCGCAATTTTTTTTTACCACCAGTCGCCTCTGGGTGTTTGGCCTCATGGTGCCTTGGATCATTTTAATGACTTGTAGAGACATGGAGCTCAGCCATTGTACAGATTGACGGGGACCAAAACTATTAAAACTCTTTGCGCTCGGCTGGGCTCCTCGCTTTAATGTTAATTGGTGAAAAATGTCTTTTGATGATATTTACTTTTAATTAATCTTGTAATTGGTTATATCTTCAGACGTGGCTTCTTCCCGCACACAAACATGAACTTTTATTTTTATTTCCAGTGACTGTCACTCCGCACTTTTTTCCTCCAGCGATATGTTCGCTGCGCCTCATTCCGTCCATCCCCGAGTCATTTGAAATAAAAAGTTAGAGCTCATCCTCAGGTCGTTTATAATACAGTAGAGGCGATTCAGTTCGCATTGTGCGCTATATAAGTATTTCACTCATTCACTCACTCAGTACTGTGCAAAAGTTTTAGGCAGGAGTGGAAAGATGCTACGAATGAAGAGGGCTCTCAGAAATAGAAGTGTTAACCACTTCAATACCGAGCACTTTTACCCCCTTCCTGCCCGGGCCAATTTTCAGCGCTCTCACGATTTGAACGACAATTGCGCGCTCGTGCTACACTGTAACCATGTGAAATTTGTTTCATTTTGCTCACACAAATACCAGAGCTTTCTTTTGGTGGTATTTAACCACTTGCCGACCAGCTCACGTACATTTACTGCGGCAGGTTGGCTCTCCTGTGCGAACCGGTGTACCTGTATATTGGTCCGTGCAAGGGGGATAGCAGGCGTGGGCGCAATCGCTGTGTACAAAGGAAGAACCAGGATCTGCCAAAGTAAACAAGGCGATTACCTGTTCTGCCTAATGACGTGTCAGAGATCTTCTGTTCCCAGTGATCGGGAACAGCGATCTCTGTCATGTCCCAGTAAGCCCCTCCCTCCTACAGTTAGAACACACCCACTGTGGCTGGGTCACTCTGGGTGGCTGGCTGGCACCCTGGCCCCACTGTGGCTGGGTCACTGTGGCTGGGTGGCTGGCAGCCTGGCCCTGCTATGGGTGGATCACCGTGGGTGGCTGGCTGGCACCCCATCCCTGCTGTGGGTGGGTCACTGTGCCCTTGTACACACGGTCGGAGATTCCGACAACCAAATCCGTCAGGTTTTGTCCGAAACTGTTGCGCACACACGGTCGGACAAAGTTGTCGGAAAATCCGATCTTTCAGAACATGATGACGCAATTTCGTTACGATGGGACTACATTCAGGCTAGTAGCCAATAGCTTTGATGTAGGAATTTGATCTGAGCATGCGTGGCACTTTGTCCGATCGGAATTCTCTACACATGATCGGAGTATGTCCGATCGGAGCAGTTTGTCTGAAAATATTTCCGGCTAGTTGGAAAATTTGGTCCAACGGATATTCCGACGGAAACAGTCCGATGCATACCACACACAGTCGGAATATCCGACAAAACGGTCCGATAGGAAACATTCCGCCGGAATCTCGGACCGTGTGTACAAGGGCTGTGAGTGGCTGGTTGGCTTGCAGCCTGGCCCTGCTGTGGGTGGGTCACCGTGGGTGTCTGGCTGGCACCCTATCCCTGCTGTTGGTGGGTCACCGTAAGTGGCTGGGTGGCTGGCAGCCTGGCCCTGCTGTGGGTGGGTCACCATGGGTGGCTGGCTGGTATGCCCTCTCCTCTTCCGCCATTCTGCGCACTGTTTGCTGAGGCGAGGGAGGGACTCTGAGGGACGCGGCGGTCTATCTGAGCAGATCTAGAAGGTGTGCAGCAGTTCCAGTTCGCCTCCGTGCCCTGGGCCTGCTGCAAACCTTAGCTGGCTCCTTCTACCCGAGCCGGGGGCCCCCTTCCTATGATCATCATCATGCTCACTGCGGGCCTGCGGCCACAAATTTTTTGTCCCTGGGCCGGCCCTGAGAGTTCCAGCAGGTGGGCCTGGTGGGCCCCCTTCTGTGGCCATACCCTTGGACCATGGGGTGAAGTGCATGACTGGTCAGTATGCCCCAGCATCTATTCTATAGTACATAGGATGGCATACATGTATTCTATAGCACATAGGATGGCACATATCTATTCATTAGTACATAAAGATGACAAACATCTATTCTTTAGTACATAGCAGGATGTACAGTGCCTTGAAAAAGTATTCATACCCCTTGAAATGTTCCACATTTTGTCATGTTA
This sequence comes from Lithobates pipiens, assembly GCF_037356315.1. Classification (NCBI taxonomy): domain Eukaryota; kingdom Metazoa; phylum Chordata; class Amphibia; order Anura; family Ranidae; genus Lithobates; species Lithobates pipiens. The sequence continues at coordinate 21,891,238 of NW_027507764.1, read as the reverse complement.
CAACCAAAAACGTAAATTTATTTTATTGGGATGTTATGTGATAGACCAACACAAAGTGGCACATAATTGTGAAGTGGAAGGAAAATGATAAATGGTTTTCAACATTTTTTACAAATATATATGTGAAAAGTGTGGGGGGTACATTTGTATGGCGCCCCCCGGAGTCAATACTTTGTAGAACCTCCTTTCACTGTAATTACAGCTACAAGTCTTTTTGGGGATGTCTCTACCAGCTTTACACATCTAGAGAGGGACATTTTCCCCCATTCTTCTTCTTTGCAAAATATCTCAAGCTCTGTCAAATTGGATGGAGAGCGTCTATGATCAGTGATTTTCTTGCCACAGATTCTCAATTGGATTTAGGTCTGGACTGTGACTGGGCCATTCTAAGCCCTTGTACACACGGCCGGAAATTCCGATGGATAATGTCCAACAGGACCGTATTGTCGGATAATCCGACAGTGTGTGGGCTCCATCGGACTGTTTCCATCTGAGTATCCGACGGACCAAGTTTTCCAGCTGGGCTATAAAATTTCCCAACAATATGATCCGATCGGACTTTGTCCGATCATGTGTAGAGAATTCCGATTGGACAAAGTGCCACGCATGCTCAGATCAAATTCCTAGACCAAATCTATTGGCTACTAGCCTGAACGTAGTCCCGTCCTAACGAAATAACGTCATCATGTTGAGTACGGTCGGATTTTCTGACAACTTTGTCCGACCGTGTGTATGCAACAGTTTTGGACAAAATCCATCGGACAAAATCCTGACGGATTTGGTTGTCGGAATGTCCGACCGTGTGTACAAGGGCTTAGACAATTGTCACCAGAATAGGTTTTGCCATTGAAAGATTTCCCATGAATATACTTTGATGTAAACCATTCCATTGTAGCTCTGGCTGTATGTTTCGGGTCGTTGTCCTGCTGGAAGGTGAACCTCCGCCCCGGTCTCAAGTCTTTTGCAGACTCTACCCTCAGACTCTACTATGCCCTGTACACACAATAAGATTTTCTGACAAAAAAATCCATCGGATTTTTTACAACGAATGTTGGCTCAAACTTGTCTTGCATACACACGGTCACACAAAGTTGGTCGTAAATTCCGAACATCAAGAACGCAGTGACATATGACGAGCTGAGAAATATGAAGTTCAATAGCCAGTGCGGCTCGTCTGCTTTATTCCAAGCATGCGTGGCCCTTTGTGCGTCGGAATGGTGTACACGCAATCAGAATTTCCCACAACGGATTTTGTTGTCGGAAAATTTGAGAACCAGATCTCACATTTTGTGTGATGGAAATTCCTATGGAAAATGTGTGATGAAGCCTACACACGGTCGGAATTTCTGACAACAAGGTCCTATCACACATTTTCCATCGAACAATCCTATCGTGTGTATGTGGCATTACAGGTTTTCTTCTAAGATTGTCCTGTATTTGGCTCCATCCATCTTCCTATCAACTCTGACCAGCTTCCCTGTCCCTGCTGATGAAAAGCATCCCCACACCATGATGCTGCCACCACCATGTTTCACGGTGGGGATGGTGTGTTCAGGGTGATGTGCAGTGTTAGTTTTCCACCACACATAGCGTTTTGCTTTTAGGCCAAAAAATTTAATTTTGGTCTCATCTGACCAGAGCACCTTCTTCCACATGTTTGCTGTGTCCCCCACATGGATTCTCACAAACTGCAAACAGGACTTCTTATGACTTTCTTTCACCAATGTCTTTCTTCTTGTCACTCTTCCATAAAGGGCAGATTTGTGGAGAGACGACTAATAGTTGTCCTGTGGACAGATTCTCCCCCCTGAGCTGTGGATCTCTGCAGCTCCTCCAGAGTTACCATGGGCCTCTTGGCTGCTTCTCTGATGAATGCTCTCCTTGCCCGGCTGGTCAGTTTAGGTGGACGGCCATGTCTTGGTAGGTTTGCAGTTGTGCCATACTCTTTCCATTTTTGGATGATGGATTGAACAGAGCTCCGTGAGATGTATAAAGCTTGGGATATATTTTTATAACCTAACCCTGCTTTATACTTCTCCACAACTTTATCCCTCACCTGTCTGGTGTGTTGTTTGGCCTTCATGATTCTATTTGTTTACTAAGGTTCTCTAACAAACCCCCGAGGGCTTCACAGAACAGCTGCATTTATACTGAGATTAAATTACTCACAGGGGGATTCTATTTACTAATTAGGTGACTTCTGAAGGCAATTGGTTCCACTAGATTTTAGTTAGGGGGTGTCAGAGTAAAGGAGGGCTGAATACAAATGCCCCCCCCCCACACTTTTCACATATTTATAAAAAATAAAAAAAAATCACCATTTATCATTTTCCTTCCACTTCACAATTATGTGCCACTTTGTGTTGGTCTATCACATAAAATCCCAATAAAACACATTTATGTTTTTGGTTGTAACATGACAAAATGTGGAAAATGTCAAGGGGTATGAATACTTTTTCAAGGCACTGTGCATCTTTTCTATAGTACATAGAAAATAGTACTATAGAAAAGGGGTATGCCATCCTATTTACTAGAGAAAAGGGGTACGCCATCCATTGTACTATAGAAAAGGGGTACGCCATCCTACGTACTATAAAAAAGGGTATGTCATCCTATGTACTATAGAAAAGGGGTACGCCACCCTATGTACTATAGAAAAGGGGTACTCCATCCTATGTACTATAGAAAAGGGGTACTCCATCCTATGTACTATAGAAAAAGGGTACGTCATCCTATGTACTATAGAAAAGGGGTACGCCATCCTATGTACTATAGAAAAGGGGTACGCCACCCTATGTACTATAGAAAAGGGGTACGCCACCCTATGTACTATAGAAAAGGGGTACTCCATCCTATGTACTATAGAAAAGGGGTACGCCACCCTATGTACTATAGAAAAGGGGTACTCCATCCTATGTACTATAGAAAAGGGGTACTCCATCCTATGTACTATAGAAAAGGGGTACGCCATCCATTGTACTATAGAAAAGGGGTACGCCATCCTATGTACTATAGAAAAGGGGAATGCAATCCTATGCACTATAGAAAAGGGGTACGCCATCCTATGTACTATAAAAAATGGTACGCCATCCATTGTACTATAGAAAAGGCGTACTTTTTTTTATAGTCCATCCATTGTATTATAGAAAAGGGGTACTCCATCCATTGTACATAGGATGAAGTACCCCTTTTCTATAGTACAATGGATGGCGTACCCCTTTTCTATAGTACATAGGATGGAGTACCCCTTTTCTATAGTACATAGGATGGAGTACCCCTTTTCTATAGTACAAAGGATGGCGTACCCCTTTTTTATAGTACATAGGATGACGTACCCCTTTTCTAAAGTACATAGGATGGAGTACCCCTTTTCTATAGTACATAGGATGAAGTACCCCTTTTCTATAGTACAAAGGATGGCGTACCCCTTTTTTATAGTACATAGGATGACGTACCCCTTTTCTAAAGTACATAGGATGGAGTACCCCTTTTCTATAGTACATAGGATGGCATACCCCTTTTCTATAGTACATAGGATGAAGTACCCCTTTTCTATAGTACATAGGATGGCGTACCCCTTTTCTATAGTACATAGGATGGCATACCCCTTTTCTATAGTATTAGTACATAGGATGGCACATATCTATTCATTAGTAAATAAGATGATATACATCTATTCTTTAGTACTTAGCATGGATTACATCTATTCCATAGTACATAAGATGACAAACATTTATTCTAGTATGCAGAAGATGAAACGAATGGTTCAGCTGACTCCCTCTGAAGATCAGCGACATTTATAGGGCGACAATTTACACGTTTTCCGACTCATCAGGCGGCGGCACAGTTCCGGGGTCTGAGCGTTATTTGTGCACGGGGGGTCGTGTCAGAGCACTGGCGACCAGCTTGTTCTGCATCAGGACGCAAATGCTTTAATTTGGGGGCCGTTTGAAGCTGACTCTGTTATAGAAGCAGTTATTGCTTATGAAGAAAAGAATTTATTGTATCAATGAAAAGAACGCGGGGATCAAGGTGAACGCATTGTATCGTCTGCCTGTGATTGCTTCTGCTGGAGGCCGTTGCTGCAATTATTCCAGCGAGCTGAAAGATCGGCATAATTGCTGCAGAGCTAATGTTTGAGGTCAGCGCCGCCACCGCTTTTACAGCTCCGACGAACCGCTTTCCTTCCACCGCTAATTCAGACTCCTGTTGACTAAGTCAGAGCTAAAATGTTTTACTAACTACCGTCCACAACGCTGACCTGCGACCACTTCAAGACATAAGTGGATGCAGGGAGAGATCAGGGAAAGGTCCCAACCATTCCAATAAAACAGAGCACTAGGCAGCAGTGGCGGCTGGTGCTCAATATCTTGGGGGGAGCCACAAAACGACACCACTCCGACCCGCGAGGGATGAACGTGAAGGCGGCGATCCCCCAACCCCCCACGGGAGATGGACGGAAAGGCGGTAATCAACCCCCCGTGGGAGACGTACGCGGACAGAGGCCTCCTTACCTTAGGAGGCAGATGACAGGGATCTCGCTCCTCACTGCGGGGCCATTGCTTCTCCTCCCCCCCTTTTTTCCCTGCCCATGTAAACCTCTCCTTTTTAATGAAGCGCCCATCAATGCAGCCTCACCAGTTGCCATCAAAAGCAGCCTACCAGTGCCCATCAATGTAGCCTCACCAGCTCCCATCAAATGCAGCCTACCAGCTCCCATCAAATGCAGCCTACCAGCACCCATCAATGCAGCCTACCAGCTCCCATCAAATGCAGCTTACTAGCGCCCGTTAATGCAGCCTCACCAGCTCGCATCAAATGCAGCCTACCAGCACCCATCAATGCAGCCTCACCAGCTCCCATCAAATGCAGCCTACCAGCGCCTGTTAATGCAGCCTCACCAGCTCCCATCAAATGCAGCCTCACCAGCTCCCATCAAATGCAGCCTACCAGCGCCCGTCAATGCAGCCTCACCAGCTCCCATCAAATGCAGCCTACCAGCGCCCATCAATGCAGCTTCACCAGCTCCCATCAAATGTAGCCTCACCAGCACCCATCCAATGCAGCCTCACCAGCTCCCATCACAGCAGCCTCACCAGCTCCCATCAATGCAGCCTACTAGTGCCCATCAATGCAGCCTCACCAGCACCCATCAATTCAGCCTCACCAGCGCCCATCAAAGCAGCCTCACCCGCTCCCATCAAATGTAGCCTCACCCACTCCCATCAAATGCAGATTCACCCGCTCCCATCAAATTCAGCCTCACCAGCTCCCATCAATGCAGCTTACCGGCACCCATCAATGCAGCCTCACCAGCTCCCATCAAAAGCAGCCTACCAGTGCCCATCAATGTAGCCTCACCAGCTCCCATCAAAAGCAGCCTACCAGTGCCCATCAATGTAGCCTCAGCAGCTCCCATCAAATGCAGCCTACCAGCGCCCGTCAATGCAGCCTCACCAGCTCCCATCAAATGCAGCCTCACCGGCACCCATCAATGCAGCCTCACCAGCTCCCATCAAAAGCAGCCTACCAGTGCCCATCAATGTAGCCTTACCAGCTCCCATCAAATGCAGCCTACCAGCGCCCATCAAATGCAGCCTCACCAGCTCCTATCAAATGCAGCCTCACCAGCTCCTATCAAATGCAGCCTACCAGCGCCCGTCAATGCAGCCTCACCAGCTCCCATCAAATGCAGCCTACCAGTGCCCATCAATGCAGCCTCACCAGCTCCCATCAAATGCAGCCTACCAGCGCCTGTCAATGCAGCCTCACCAGCTCCAATCAAATGCAGCCTCACCAGCGCCCATCAAGCAGCCTCACCAGCTCCCATCAAAAGCAGCCTACCAGTGCCCATCAATGTAGCCTTACCAGCTCCCATCAAATGCAGCCTACCAGCGCCCGTTAATGCAGCCTCACCAGCTCCCATCAAAAGCAGCCTGCCAGTGCCCATCAATGTAGCCTTACCAGCTCCCATCAAATGCAGCCTACCAGCGCCCGTTAATGCAGCCTCACCAGCTCCCATCAAATGCAGCCTACCAGCACCCATCAATGCATCCTCACCCGTCTATTTCCCAAAGACAACCTCTGGATATGACGCTGAGCACAGCACATGCACTCAACTTCTTTGGCCGACCATGGTGAGACCTCTTCTGAGTGGAACATGTCCTGTTAAACCGCTGTATGGTCTTGGCCACCGTGCTGCCACCGTGCCTCTTGCAACACCTGTACAGCATAACTTAGACTGGGAGAGGGAGAGGCAGGACAAGGAGCCATAAGTTGTGCTGCAATGCAAGGAGTGTGCTGATAGAAGAGGTGAGCTCATCAGTCTGCTGCTTCTCTTATGCAGTCATAGGATGTTGGTGAGGAGGAGCCCCCTCCCTCCGCCACAATTTGATTTATTTTTTTCCCTGTGTGCTGCAGGTTAGTACTTCCTCCATTCTTGTCTAGGCTAAAATGATGTTTTGCTTGATCCATGCATGCGCAGATGTGCTAAAGGGCTCTGCCCGGCCTTCATTGATCATGGGTTGGCCGATATGCTAACGTGCCGTCGAGAAGGAGGTCTAGGACTTCTGTTTGGTCCACGCATGTACGGCTTCTTTGGTGTGTGTGGGCAGAGGTGCCACAAAGCTCTTTCAGGTCCCAAAGGCTGGGCAGAGCCCTTGAGCACATCTGCACTTGCACCAGACCACCATAGATGGCAGCACTGGTAAGGGGGCGAGGGGGAGCCAGCAGTAAGCGGACTGAAATTCCTCTTTAAGTATAGTTACTCCTAACAACTCTGAAAAGATATAGACTGATTTATATATCTGTATGCAGGGAACTCATTGTTCTTTAATATGTCAGCGGACTAATATATTAAAAAATACGTTTATTATAATTTTTTTCAGAATCACACTTACCTAGGTGGATGATGCATCTCTCCCCCGCCAGCTCTAAGACAGAGAATGGAGCGATCAAACACCGCCGAGTCACCAGCTCTCTGCTCTGCCCCCCCCCCCCGCACTCACTGGAGCGCTGGGCTGTGGAGGAGGTAGAAGGGGCCGGCTCAGGCTCTCTACGGCTCTCTGAGAGGCTGAGTCGGGTGCCGGTCCAGGCATGTGGGCGGATCCCGACTTTATTGATGCGATCTTGCCCCAGCCTGGAGCGGCTTTGTGATGTCAGCCGACAGAGGGCTACAGCCCGTTGTCTGCTGAAAACAGGTCACAGGAGTTTCTCTATTCTTTTTCTATGATCCACAGGAGAAGTACAGCCAAATGAGCTTTCCCTGTACTTCTCCTTTAAGAGTGGACAGTAAAAAGGAGTCTGTGTGTTTAACCCCTTCCTGCCTACGCTATAGCCAAAAGACTGCTACAGACTTTGCAGGGAGTTCTTCCATGATCACGCTGCATGCACGCACCCTGTGTCCTGATTATCAGTGCAGCCCCAACAGTGTCCACTAGGGCCATTAATCAGTGGCCATCAGTGTTGCCAATCAGTGCCCGCAAGTGCTGCCAATCAGTGCCCATCAGTGCTGCCAATCAGTGCTCACCAGTGCTGCCAATCAGTGCCCACCGGTGCAGATTTTAAGTGCCCACCATTGCTTCCAGTCAGTGCCCACAAGTGCTGCCAATCAGTGCCCACCCATGCTGAAAATCAGTGCCCACCAGTGCTGCCAATTTGTACCCATTAGTGCTGCCAATCAGTGCCTCCTCGTCAGTTTCACCTATAAGTGCTGCTTATCCGTGCCCATCAGTGCCGCCTACTAGTGCTATATCAGTGCCACCTATCAGTGAGTGCCACCTATCAGTGACCATCAGTGCCACCTAGCAGTGCAGCCTCATCAGTGCACACCAGTGCCACCTCATTATTGACCATTCGTGCTACCTCATCAGTGCAGCCTCATCAGCGCACATCAGTCGAGGAGAAAAAATTACCCGTCCTCAAAATGTTATAACAAACTATGAAACATTTTCATTTGTTTAGCAAAAAATTCAAACCCCAGTGGTGAGTAAATACCCCCCACCAACAGAAAGCCATATATGTGTAAAAAAGAATGATAAAAATGGCATATATGGGTACAGTGTTGCATGACCACGCAACTCAAAGTGTCACAGTGCTCAAAGCTGAAAATTGGTCTGGGCAGGAAGGGGGTGAAAGTGCCCAGTAGGCAAATGGTTAAATCTGATTGCTATATATATATATATATATATATATATATATATATATATAACTGGGAACATGTTACATGAGACTGGTAGAGATCAATGCTGTTACCCCAATCAATGTTCTCCCTACTCCCAGATTCCAGAGAGGCCCCCTGGCCGCAGGTTGGGCACCAGGGTACTAGCATATACAGGTAGCCTAATGCTTTTCAAGCTGAGCTTGCACTGGCTGCTGGTTCACTGTAAACTAGCAGTGACTGGGATATGCTGTGTAGATAGGATGAGGATTAGCACAGTGCTGTCCATGGTGCTGAAATACTCAGTCTTCTCCGCTGCCTCTACACTTTCACAGGAGCAGTGCTGAATCTTCATTCTGATCAGTCTTATTTTTATCTAGATCCCTACCAGAACTATATGAAATAAATGTCAGTTCGTTTGCCCGTGGTGGCTCGTCCAGCGAAGCTGCCACTGCCTACACCATCCAGTCCCCTCCCCAATGCGTGTCGACACAGGGGTCACGTGTCTTCCTCAGAGGGGATTGCAATCCTCTCCCCGAGGAAGACACGTGATCCCTGTATTGACATACATTGGGGAGGGGACTGGACGGTTGGGACTGGCGCTCTTGGCACAAACACCTAGCCAATCTTAACTCAGTTTTACATTCTTGCCCAATTTTGGAACACTTCCACCTGGTGGATCCCAATTAATTGCATTCATGTTTGCCAAATGAATGCGAAATTTCCAAATAAGGCACGCAATAGCTCATCATTGTTATTTGCCCTATTTGTGTGACCTTGAGCTCTGAAGGTAGTAGAAACTGCATGAGTTGAGTTCTCATGTACAGTGCCTTGTAAAAGTATTCACCCCCCTTGGCATTTTTTGTGTTTTGTTGCCTCACAACCTGGAATTAACATGGATTGTTTGAGGATTTGCATCATTTAATTTACAGAACATGCCCACAACTTTGAAGATGTTTTTTTTTTGATTGTGACACAAACAACTAGGAAAAAATAACAGAAAAAGTCAATGTGCATAACTATTCACCCCCCTAAAATCAATACTTTGTAGAGCCGCCTTTTGCGGCTATCACAGCTCCAAGTCACCTTTATAAGTCTCTATGAGTCTTGCCACATCTCACCACTGGGATTTTTGCCCATTCCTCCTCCTGGCAAAACTGCTCCAGCTCCTTCAAGTTGGATGTTTTGCGCTTGTGAACAGCAAGTCTGACCACAGATTTTCTATTGGATTGAGGTCTGGGCTTTGACTAGGCCATTCCAACACATTTACATGTTTCCCCTTAAACCACTCAAGTGTTGCTTTAGCAGTGTGTTTGGGGTCATTGTCCTGCTGGAAGGTGAACCTCCGTCCTAGCCTCAAATCACACACAGAGTTGTACAGGTTTTGCTCAAGAATATCCCTGTATTTAGCACCATCCATCTTTCCCTCAACTCTGACCAGTTTCCCAGTCCCAACTGCTGAAAAACATCCCCACAGCACGATGCCGCCACCACCATGTTTCACAGTGGGGATGGTGTTCTTTGGGTGATGTGATATGTTGGGTTTGCCCCAGACATAGCGTTTTCTTTGATGGCCAAAATTTTCAATTTTAGTCTCATCAAACCAGAGCACCTTCCTCTATACATTTGGGAGTCTCCCACATGCCTTTTCGCAAACTCAAAACGCGCCATTTTGTTTTTTGATGAAAGTAATGTCTTTCTTCTGGCCGCTCTTCCATGAAGCCCAACTCTATGGAGCGTACGGCTTATTGTCCTCCTATGTACAGATACTCCAGTCTCTGCTGTGGAACTCTGCAGCTCCTCCAGGGTTACCTTAGGTCTCTGTGCTCCTCTCTGATTAATGCCCTCCTTGCCCGGTCTGGGGGTTTTGGTGTGCCGTCTCTTGGCAGGTTTGCTGTTGTGCCATGTTCTTTCCATTTGGTTATGATAGATTTGATGGTGCTCCTAGGGATCATCAAAGATTTGGATATTTTTTTTATAACCAACCCTGACTTGTACTTCTCAAGAACATTGTCCCTTACTTGTTTGGAGAGTTCCTTGGTCTTCATGGCAGTGTTTGGTTAGTGGTGCCTCTTGCTTAGGTGTTGCCGCCTCTGGGGCCTTTCAGAAAGGTGTATATATGTAATGACAGATCATGTGACACTTAGATTGCACACAGGTGGGCATCATTTCACTAATTATGTGACTTCTGAAGGTAATTGGTTGCACCAGAGATTTTATGGGCTTCATAACAAAGGGGGTGAATACATACGCACATGCCAGTTATCCGTTTTTTATTTCTGAAAAATTGTTTTATGTATATATGTTTCTAATTTTACTTCACCAACTTAGACTATTGTGTTCTGATCCATCACATATAACACATTCCCGCTATCCATTGCGAAAAAATAAATAAAGTACAGTTATCCTTTAAATAAAAATTGTTTCATGCTACTCCATATCCTGCTCTCCCATAAGCAGCCTATGCTTTAATTAAAGGAGAAAAAGGATTTGCATTGATCCTGCAGCTTTAATTTGGATGGTAGTATTGCAGTTAGCATATAGGACAGGATTTGTTTATTTGTTTTTCTTTTATATACAGGTATACATTGAAACAGAAAAATAGAATCATAAAAGACCAAGGCAAAAAAGTGATCCAAAAAAATCATACTTACCTAGGTGGATGCTGCATCTGTCCCCCCACCGGGTCTAACACTGAGAACTGAGCAATCAAACACCACTGATTGCTTGGGTCTCACAGCTCTCTGAGCAAAGACCTGATGACTGTCAGTCACCGGCTCTCTGCTCTGCCCCCCACGCTCCCTGGAGTGCTGAGCTGTGAAGGGGGTGGGAGAGGCCGGCTCAGGCTCTCCGCGCCTCGTTGAGAGGCTGAGCCGAGTGTCGGTCCAAGCATGTAGGCAGATCCTGACCATATGGTGCAATCTTGCCCGAGTCTGGACTGGATCTGTGGCATCAACTGCAGGGGAGTCATCTGTACATGACAATAGGGCAGAGCTGGGCAGCATCAGTAACAGAACTTCACACTGAGATATCGGGTCACAGCACAGGACTAAAACTTCAAGGGACAAGGGAATTTAAATTGGGATAGTTGGCAAGTATGAGGCAGCTGCTTTGGGGCCCAAAACAATGACGGGGCCCAGGGCAGCTGCCCCTTTTGCCCTGCCTTAAAGATGGCCCTGATGATGATCCCTCTAGTGATATAAAGATCTATATAGAGGAATCAGGACCTCCCTCTTTCTGCTGGTGATCCCCCTAGTGATATAAAGATCTATATAGAGGAACCATGACCTCCTTCCTCATGTTGGTGATCCCGCTAGTGATATAAAGATCTATCTATAAATAGAGGAATCAGGACCTCCTTCCACCTGCTGGTGATCACTTTACTGATATAAAGATCTATATAGAGGAATCAGGACCTCCTTTCACCTGCTGGTGATTCCGCTTGTGATATAAAGATCTATATAGAGGAATCAGGACCTCCTTCCTCCTGCTGGAGACCCTTCTAGTGATATAATGATCTATATTGGTGATATGCAATTAGCGGACCTTCAGCTGTTGCAAAACTACAAGTCCCATCATGCCTCAGCCTCTGAGTTTCATGTTTGTGGCTCTCAGAGTCTTGCTATGCCTCATGGGACTTGTAGTTCTGCAACAGCTGCAGGTCCGCTAATTGCATATCCCTGATCTATATAGAGGAACCAGGACCTCCTTCCTCCTGTTGGTGATCCCGCTAGTGATATAAAGATCTATCTATAAATAGAGGAAACAGGACCTCCTTCCACCTGATGGTGATCCCTCTAGTGATATAATTATCTATATAGAGGAATCAGTACCTCCTTCCACCTGCTGGTGATCCCGCTGGTGATATAAAGTCTATATAGAGGAATCAGGACCTCCTTCTTCCTGCTGGTGACCCCTCTAGTGATATAAAGATCTATATAGAGGAATCAGGACTTCCTTCCTCCTGCTGGTGGTCCCTCTAGTAATATAAAGATCTATATATAGGAATCAGGACCTCCCTCATATTTCAGTTTCTTAGGACTTATGTCACACATTCAAAATCGACAAGTGGTTAAAATGAACCCTCCATTGAAATGCATGGTCCACTTTGCCGTCTGTCCCCCACTTGCCACATATAAAGCACTTCTTCTCTATAAGACAAATGGGTGACCTGTCCCTACGCTGCCCACACACAAAATGTGCCAAGCCCGAGAGCCAGGGTCTGAAGTGGACCTATATATATGAGATGGTTTACTGTGTCAGATGCAAAACTTTCCAGCGCTCAGCTGTGCATGAAATTTTTAATTGCTTATTTGCATGAAAATAACTTCTACTGACAGCTGTCGGCGGTGTCTCAGAACGCGGGTTTCATGGTGTTCCAAGAGAGATGAGGGTTATTCCCATGATATTAAGGGATTAATAGCTTCACATGTAGCTCTAGCTACATGCTACCTGAGTATGGTTCACTTTTCGCTTGGCCAAAATTGAAAATGATGCTAATAAGCCAAAACTGCTTTCCTTCTTGTTTCCAAAACTCAGCTGCATGTAAATATGTTATAAATAGCAGCACATAACTCACTTTTTGTCCAATAGTCCTTAATGATGAACTCCAGGAATGACAAATACAGCCCCCCCCCACCCCCCCCATGCATTGCAAGCTTTAAATGCTCAATTAGACTCAGGGGGCTTAAAGTGCTACTAAAGGCAATAAAGTTTTTTTTTTTCCCCTGTATTCCTGTATTCCCTGTATTACTGTCTGAACCCTCCCACTATGTGTCCTTCCCACTGCCAGCCCTAAACACTTATCTCCCTCCTGTGCCTTTTCCGGCTCCAGCACCGCTCCCTCACTTCCTGTTGAGGGCAGCAGAGCCATAGGCTCCTGCTGTTGTCAGTCAAACTCCTGTGAGGAAGTAATGGGGATGTGGCTTACCAGCACTGTCTGTGGCAGGTGCAGTCTACTTTCTCCACTGCAGGTGGTGCTCAATCACAACGGCATTACAGAGGGAGAGGAAGTCAAAAGGAACATGGTTCCTCTATGGTTTCCTGGGTCACTGGGGAAGCTATCTGGTTGGATGGTGCCACCCCATATGACTCTGGTGGCCATCTTGGGTCAGGCAAAGTCCACTTTAGACCCTGGCTCTCGGGCTTGGCGCACATTTGTGTGGGCGGTGTAGGGACAGGTCACTCGTTTGTCTTATAGAGAAGAAGTGCTTTATATTTGGAAGGTGGGGGACAGCCTGCAAAGTGGACCATGCATTTTAACGTAGGGTTCATTTTAACCACTTGATGATTTGGAACGTGTGAGATAAGTCCTAAGAAACGGACAAAAAAAAAACCTTTTAGGACGCATCCCTTAGGCGCCTTTCACACCTTATCCATTTGATGGACTCCGCTTACTAAGCGGTTGATCGATCCACTGAGCAAGCAGATTTCAGGTCTGTCTCCGCTCACTGTGCAGAGACAGACCTATCAAAGCCCCGCTCTCCTCTATGGGGAGATCAGATAAAAATGGGCCGCGAGTCTGTTTTCATCCGATCCCATACACCAGACGGATGGAAAATAGGACCTCTATCCGGCTTGTTTTGGCAGAGAGGATCGAATTGGATAGCAGTGGGTGTCACCGCTGACATCCGCCGCTCCATAGGGTTGAATGGAGGGTCCGATCAGGTCCGCCTGAGAAGCTGACAGGCAGACCTGATCAGAAAGACCGTGTGAAAGGGGCCTAATGTTTAGCTCTTCTGCCCCTGCTGCCGCTTCCCTCACCACTATTACTGGCACTTGCCAGCTGTAAAACTGACAGCGGGTAATTGCATTGTAATACACAGCAGGAACAACTTTCAATATGCAGCCGCTCCTGTGTAAAATGACTCTTGCCAATAACCTGCAAGTGTCCTTGTGTTAATACTGTGTATCAGTGTATAATATTTAAATTTTATGTATAGTAGATCAAAGGTGTGATCTTTAGAAAGAAAGAAACCTTAAAAGAGAAGTATGGGATTTTTTTTTTCTTGAATCATACTTACTCAGGTGGATGCAGCCTCGGTCTGGTGCTGCATGCATCTGTCCCCCCCCCCCCCCGACCGCTCTAACAATGTGAACCGAGCGATCAACCACCACCGATCGCTCAGTTCTCAGAGCTCCCTAAGCATGAGTCTCCGGCTCTCTGCTCTGCCCCCCTGCACTGGCTGGGACGCTGGGCTGTTGAAGGGGCGGGAGCGGCCAGCTCAGCCTCTCAGCAACTCCCTGAGAGGCTGAACTGGGTGCCCGTCTGGGCATGGGGTAGGATCCCGACTCTATGACGTCAGCTCACAACGGGCTTCAGCCCGCTGTCTGCTGAAAATGGGTCACAGGAGTTGGGTCTCCTTTAAAGAAAGCTTAGAACTTATTATTTTAAAATAAAACGTATTCCTAATAAATCCCTGTTTAACCCTAAGGTAACCCTAATTCCTCTCCTTTCCCCCTTAGCTATTATTGCCTGCTGTTTTTTTTCACCATTATTATTTTTTTCATCCAGTTTGCCAGTTATTTTTTTTTTTTTCCAGTGTCGCAGAACAAGAAATGCACAAAATATTAAAGCCAAACCTTTTTTTTTTGCAAATAACTTTGCTCTCCTTCATCCCAGTGTAGCGCCCCCCTGGGTCTACTGGGAGCAAAAATATACCTTCAGATACAGGGAGCGAGCTTACATTCACCCCAGGGCCGAGTCCATGGCTATAATGGGAAGTAAGAACAGAATTTAGGCGCCAGTCACTTTCTAGGTATTTTTCAATGCTTTAATGAGAACTTGAGAGAAGCAGTGGGAGAGAGGGTTAGGGAAGGTTTAAGATACCCTTTTAGCAGATCACTTATGCCATGTACACACGACCGGACTTTTTGACAGCAAAGGTCCGACGGAAACTCAGCCGGACCGAGAAATCCGTTCGTGTGTATGCTAGTCCGACGGACAAAAACCGACGCTAGGGCAGCTATTTGCTACTGGCTATGAACTTCCTTATTCTAGTCCGGTCGTACGTCATCACGTTCGAATCCGTCAGACTTTGGTGTGGTTGTGTGTGGCCAAGTCCGTTCATTCGGAAAGTCAGTTGGAACTCCGCCGAAAGTCCGTCGGGAAGACCGTCGGACCTAGTCCCTTGAAAAGTCCGGTCGTGTGTACGCGGCATTACAGACTCCTTGAATCCAAATGCAGAACAGCTCTCTTTTATAAGATCTCGGATACCTGGATAGGTCTCTCACACAGACCTAGCAACCGGTAGGATGTCTGGACAAGTCTCTCTCACAGACTTAGCAGCCAGTAGAACTCCTGGATAAGTCTCTCTCACAGACTTAGCAGCCAGGAGCTAGTTACCTTGTTTAGATTGTAGAACAGCTTCACAGTACCAGAACCTTTAAGCCAACCTGGTGATACTGTAAAGGTAGTTTAGATATAGATGCATCCTCCAAACGAGTCACCAGGCCCTCCAGATAGACCAGCCTTCATATTGGCACTCTCCAGCAAGGGTCCTTCCCTGGATCTCCTCAGCTTGGCTTGGCTTCTTCCACACAGGCAAGACAGCCTAAGGACCACCTCAGTATTAGTAGGCCCCAGACAGGCTTCTGGGCCTACTTGCAGAACTTGTAGCAACGCGCCCTCAGGCCAGGAGGGCCCTGAGGTAACATATGATCAAGAGCACATGGCCTCTGTCCACTACTCTGTCCCAGAATGCACAGCGGCCAGGCACCTCCTACTGGGCTGTTTCCGGAGAAAAAATATTCATTACAGCTCAACCTAGCTGTAATTCTCACACTGTCCTGTAGTACCAGTGACACCTACTGGCAACAGTGGGAAAAACACAACTCAGCCAAGTTTAGAACAGAACCAAACATAAAATCAAATCTGAGCTGCTTACAGCTCAGCCAAACACTAACTTTACCCTATAGCCCCATTTTTAGGAACAGGGGGCTACACCAGAAAAATAATTTGTGTGCCATTTTAGGTGAGATAAATCATAGCATAAAATGTATTATTTTCATTTAGAGTAAAACTACTTTTTAAAAGTTAAAGCAAGGTCTTTTACCTCTTTAGGTCTAATGAGAACCTCCAAGGCCGAAGATAGCTGACATCCTTCAATATGTGGTGTGTGGTGAGGCATAGTGGGTGCAAAGATGGACACTTCTTGGATGTAAAAGAGGTTTTATTTCTTTTGACAGTCCTTTTTATATATTTTTGGGGAAAGAGGGTTAGGGCCAGGACACCCTTAGATAGTTGGAAACTCAATTGCCAGATTCCGAGACTTCAATAGGAGAACAGCCGTGCAGGGAAAGGCCCCCAGCAAGGCACCACTTCTGCACATGCTGGATTGCTGTCTTCTATGGTGGTAACAGTCCTTTACCAGTTCCTTAACCAAACGTATCAGTTCTTTCAGCTCCACTACAACTGCTCCTTGTAGCTCTTCGATACTGAGCTCCTGGTCTCTCACTAGACCCATTGATTCACTGACTATGAATCTCTTGAGCTTCTCCAAGGTTTATGGTGGTATCCCCTCACGCGTCACCCCCACTTCTCTGCTGGGTCCCTAGCTTGGCACTCCCAAGCTTTACCCCTGCTAACTGGCTCGGTCCCTGGCCTGACACACAAGGCTGCTCAGCAAGCGTCTCCTCCACTGGTTGGGTCCCTGACTTGATCACCTCCCGAAGTTTTGGGTTATGAGAATATGGTTCCGGCATTTGCTTCAGTTACTTACTGTGGTCCCTGGTAAAGGCAACCGGTGCTTTCGTGGCGACAGCTTCCCTTTCTACCTTCGACCACTGACAGGTTCTCTGGCCGGCAGAACTGTCACTTTTGGTCGAACTGCAAGCCGCAGTCCCAACCCTGCGCTGCCCTCTTACTTCAGGATAGGCCCTCACACAGCCTGGCAGCCAGATTCCCCGGCGGGGATAGGCCCAATTTCCAGCCTGGCAGCCTGGGGCAGACGACACACATCCAGCCAGCTGGCAGTCCAGACCACAGATCACCTGACCTCACCCGAATATATAGGCTCTCCCAGCAGGCCAAGGGATTAATGAGAACCCCTGCCCATTGGCTGGGGCATCCACATAACCATAACCTGATCTTGGGTTGCCCTTCTCGTATCTAGTACCACCAAGTACCCGTCCACCTAGTGGTATACGAGAAAAGTGCAACAAGGCCAAGCTTAGGGAGAAATTAATAAATCCTTATCAATTGACCAAGATAACTACTCTTGGCAAGTAAATTTGTAAAAGAGCTCCCTGACTAAACTCCAGGGTGCTACAGCATTGATTTTCATTTTTTTTTTTGTACATCTTTTTGTCTATAGATTTCATAGAAAATACAATAATTTGTACAAAACAATATTGCCAGAAGAAGTCCTAGTTTTTTTTTCCTTTCCAAAAACCCTTTGGGGTTGATTTACTAAAACCGGAGAGTGCAAAATCTGGTGCAGCTGTGCATGGTAGCCAATCAGCTTCCAGTTTTTTTTTTGTCATAGCTTAATTGAACAAGCAGAATTTAGAAGCTGATTGGCTGCCAAGCACAGCTGCACCAGATTTTGCACTCCAGATTTAGTAAATCAACCCGAATGTTTGTATTGCTTTGTTATGTTAAGTCAATGTTTCTCCACCAGAGTGCTGTGCCGCCCTGGGGTTTCATATTGACTTCCCCTTGGGTGCCTTGAGTATGGGACCTAGTTTGAACTGGATCAGCATCAGTTGTTATGGTGCGGGCGAGCCGAATGCCAGCGCCATAATAACCAATGATGCTGTAAGGTCTTGACACATAATGGCAGCTGACTTGCCTACACTATGGCAATACATGTCTATGATCCAATCAATGGGACATGCTGGGCTTCTCCCAGCATTTAGGAGAAAACTGAAATCTTGATCTTTTCCACCTCTTGATCTCGTCTGCACTGCTGGAACCAAAATCTAGGGCTGTGATGTGAAGAAGGGGCTGTTTTATTGGGGGGGGGGGGGGCTTTGTGATGGGGGCCTGTGTGACTGGGGGGTATTTGTGATGGAGGGACTGTATGATTGTGGGAGACTCTGTGAGCAAGTGATGCGATGCTGGAGGGACTTTTTGGTGATTGGAAAACTCAAATGTGATGGGGGACTCATGTGTAGCGCACCCCCTAAGGAGCCATCGTTAAACTGGGATCCCCCACCCTGCACAGCGACCGCCCGCGACTGCGGGCACGAAAGCCAGAACGGGGATTTGTGTAAACACAGAAATCCTCATTCTGACAGGGGAGGAGAGATAGATTGCGTGTTCCTACTAAGTAGGAACAGCGATCTGGCTCCTCCTCTAAGCAGTCCCCCCCCTCACAGCTAGAAACAAACCTTTAATTTAACCCCTTGATCGCCCAGAGTGTGAACCCCTTCCCTGACATTTACACAGTAATCAGTGCATTTTTATAGCACTGATCGCTGTAAGCCCTTGTACACACGATCAGAGATTCCAACGGAATTTGTCCGATCGGAGCGTTTTGTCGGATATTCCGACTGTGTGTGTGGTCTGCATCGGACTGTTTCCGTCGGAATATCCGTCGGACGAAATTTTCCAACTTGCCGGAAATATTTTCCAACAAAATGCTCCGATCGGACATACTCCGATCATGTGTAGAGAATTCCGATCGGACAAAGTGCCACGCATGCTCAGATCAAATTTCTACATCAAAGCTATTGGCTACTAGCCTGAACGTAGTCCCATCGTAACGAAATTACGTCATCACGTTCTGAAAGATCGGGTTTTCCGACAACTTTGTCCGACTGTGTGTATGCAACAGTTTCGGACAAGGTCCGTCGGACAAAATCCGACGGATTTGGTTGTCGGAATCTCCGATCGTGTGTACGCGGGCAAAAATATGTCAATGGTTCCAAAAAAGTGTCAAAAGTGTCCGATCTGTCCGTCGCAATGTCGCAGTCCCGCTAA
This sequence comes from Lithobates pipiens, assembly GCF_037356315.1. Taxonomy (NCBI): domain Eukaryota; kingdom Metazoa; phylum Chordata; class Amphibia; order Anura; family Ranidae; genus Lithobates; species Lithobates pipiens. Next base: position 21,872,156 of record NW_027507764.1, on the reverse strand, counting down.
AAATAGCATATCGCTGCCATTACTAGTATAAAAAAAAAAAGCCATAAAAATGCCATAAATCTATTCCCTATTTTGTAGATGCTATAACTTTTACTCAAACCAATCAATATACGCTTATTGCGATTATTTTTTTTTTTTTTTTTACCAAAAATATGTAGAAGAATGCATATCGGCCTAAATTGATGAAGAAAATTAGATTTTTTTACATTTTTTACATTTTTTAATTGGATATGTGTTATAGCAAAAAGTAAAAAAAAAATATATATATATATTTTTTTCAAAATTGTTGTTCTTTTTTGTTTATAGCGCAAAAAATGAAGAGCAGAGATGAGCAACTACCACCAAAAGGAAGTTCTATTTGCATGAAAAAAAGGACGCCAATTTTTTTTGGGTACAACATTGCACGATCAAGCAATTGTCAGTTAAAGCAACGCAGTGCCGTATCGCGAAAAAGGGCCTGGTCATTAAAATGGAAAATCCTTCCGGGGCTGAAGTGGTTAAGCAATGACAAAGATATCACCAAAAATAAAAATAGGCCCATAAAATAACCAGTAAAAAATGCTTTCCTCCATAAGGGGTACAGGCAGGACCGTTTTTAAGGCAGGGCAAAAGGGGCAGCTGCCCTGGGCCCCATCATTGTAGTGGGGCCCAAAGCAGCTGCCTCATACTTGCCAACTATCCCAGTTTAAATTCCCTTATCCTTTGAAGATTTAGTCCTGTGCTGTGTCCTGATATCTCAGTGTAAACTTCTGCTGCTGCTCAGCTTTACCCTATTGCCATGTACAGATGATTTACCTGCAGACCCTGTGTTTACATGTAAATAACCTGCATTGATATGTAAAAAGTAGCTGCAATAACATGCAAATAGTCGTGGACCGTGGCATTGATATGTAAATAGAGGCGGCATTCATATGTATATCATGTCCCCCTGAGGTCACATCCACCATCACTTTTGCTGAATGCTGCCCACTGGGGAGGTAAAGGATCATGCTTGAAAGTCCTGCCTACAACTGTGGTCATTAAGCCTAACATCAGCCTCTTCTGCAAAGGCAGGCAGTGAGGAGATGATGTGCTGTAACCTTTAGCAACCAATCAGTGAGCAGTAATGCTGTGCAGTAACCTCTAACAACCAATTAGTGAGTGGTATAGATGTTCAGTAACCTCTAGCAATCAATCAGTGAGCAGTATTGATTGGTACAGTAATCTCTAGAAACCAATCAACAAGCAGAAGTCATGTGCTGTAACCTCTAGAAAATAACAGTGAGCCATAATGTGTGCTGTAACCTCTAGCAGCCAGTCAGTGAGCGGTAATAATACACTATAACTACTGCCAACCAATCCCAAATGCTGCCTGATCTGATTCAGTAAACTGAATTTGAGTCTAGCTGCTATTTATTGTATGTCTCAAAGCATGTGGAGAGCAAAATTGCGTGGAAGAGGGGGCCCAAGAAAATGTTTGCCCAGGGTCCAGTCAATATTAAAGACAGCCCTGGGTACAGGTACCAGAGCTGAAGTGGGTAAGGACTGTTACAAGTAGGTGGAGCTTTGCAATGCTATAAATTGGATGTTTATGGAGAAAAAAGATTGCCAGCTGGTCCAAATGTGGAATTTTGGGGAGAAGAGCTCATCACTGGAAATCCTGAGAGATTTTTGAATTTTAATGCCGCGTACACACGATCGGAATTTTGGTCGGAAAAAGCTCTGATGGTTTTCCCAACGGAATTCCGATGGGATTCCGCTCAAGCTGTCTTGCCTACACACGGTCACACCAAATTCCAGCCGCCAAGAACGTGTAGAACGTACAACATGTACGACGGGACTAGAAAAAAGAAGTTCAATAGCCAGTAGCCAATAGCTTCCGTCTCGTAGTTGAATCTGATCATGCGTGAGTTTTTGCACGCCGAAATAGCATACACACAAAACGCATTTTCAGGTAGGAACTTTTTCCGACCGAAAAATGGAGAAGCTGCTCTCAATCTTTTTTGCTGGAGGAAATTCGGCCAGCAAAAGTCCGATGAAGCATACACACGGTCGCATTTTCCGACCAAAAGCTCACATCGGTCCTTAGGTGGCCGAATTTCCGATCGTGTGTATGCAGCATAAGAATTTAAGAAGATTTTTTTTCTTCTTTTTTTTTTGGCAATTCAGAAAATCATGATGGGCTTCAAGTTGTAATCTAAAGGCCATGCTTGATAACGTTACATTTTAAACCGGCTTATACAGCGATTGTATTATTTTATTTCTTTTTTCTTTTTCTTTTTTTAGCAAAAGTGGAGGTTTTACCTTGAAAGGGGAACTCTATAAAGGTTTAATGGGAAGAGTTATAAAAGAGCCACTTAAACACAACCAATTATCACTTTACCGTCCTTTCCCGGCAATGGCAGAGCATCTAATATGCAAATTGGTACCTGACAAATAGGGATGAACAAGGCTCAGTCTGAACACAGATTTGGGCTGAACTTTGACTGCTTGCCCATTCATCCCAATGGCTGACTGTTAGCACCTCTGAATGGAGATTAAATATATATAGCAGTATTTCTGCCCCTTGACATGGCCCAGCTCCATCCATTTACTGTCTGGGAATGTTTGACTATGTAAAGAAAAAGGCAGTGACATCACTGACCAAATATAACACTGATGTAAGGGGGGGTATGAATGGGAGGGGGCTTGATGTAAAAGGGGGGGGGGGGGGGTGTGATATGTAACATAAGAAAGATGGCTGTGATGGGATGTGACGTGGATTGGGATATAAGTGGTGGGGCTGTGATGTAGAGGGGGACTGTAACTTGAAGGGGCTGGCTGAGGGAAGTATGAGACTGTGATATAAAGGGGGGCTAATGACACTGATATAAAGGGGGGGGGTGATGTAAAGGGGGAACTGTAATGTGAAGGGGGGCTGAGGACACTGATGTAATGGGGGGACTGTGATGTGAAAGGGGGGTACCGTGGTGTAAAGGGGGTGCTGTGATGTCAAGGGGGCTGAGGATACTGATGTAAAGGGGGGGCTGTAATGTGAAGGCGATACTGTGATGTAAAGGGGAAGCTATGATGTGAAAGAGGGTACTGGCTATGATGTAAAAGAGGGTACTGTGATGTAAAGGGGGGGGGAGCTGTTATGTAAATGGGGAGCTGTTATGTGAAGGGGCTACTGTGATATAAAGGGGGAGCTGTGATGTGAAGGGGACTGTGATGTAAAGGTAGAGCTGTGATATAAAGCGGGGGAGCTGTCATGTAGAGGGGAGAGGTATAAATGGGGAGCTGTGATGTGAAGGGGCTACTGTGATATAATGGGGGGAGCTGTGATGTGAAAGAGCTACTGTGATGTAAAGGAGGGGCTGTGATATGAAAGGGGGGCTGAGGACACTGATGTAAATGGAGGAGATGGGGACCATAATTTAAAGGGAAAGACTGTGATGTGAATGGGTACTGTGATGTAAAGGGGAGGGGGAGCTGTGATGTAAATGGGGGAGCTGTGATGTAAATGGAGGAGCTGTGATATAAAGGGGGTATCTTTGATGTAAAAGGGGTACTGTGATGTAAAGGAGGGGCTGTGATGTGAAGAGGGGTTATGATGTGAAGAGGGGACCTGAGGACATTGCAGTAAAGGGATGCTGTGATGTAAAGGGAGGGGCTGTAGTGTAAAGGGAAGGGAATGTCAGGTGAAGGGGGGACAGAGGACACTGATGTAAATGAAGGAGATGGGGGCCATAATGTAAAGGGAAAGATTGTGATGTGAATGGGTACTGTGGTGTAAAGAGAAGGGGGAGCTGTGATGTAAATGGGGGCTGAGGACATTGATGTATGGGGGGGAGCTGTGATGTAAAGGGGGCTATGATGTAAAGGGGGGGCTGTGATGTGAAGGAAAGGGGGGACTGTGATGTGAAGGGGGACTGAGGACACTGATGTATAGGGGGGAGGGGCTGTGATGTAAAGGAAAGGGGGAACTGTGATGTAAAGGGGGCTATGGTGTAAAGGGGGGCTGTGATGTGAAGGTGGGGTTGAGGACGCTGATATAAATGGGGAACTGTGATCTAAAGATAGGGGGCTTTGAGGTGAAGAAGCATGAAATTTAGACCCCTATTGGAAGAAAATTTTACTGGCCAGACTTAAACAAATTTTCGGATTGGATTTTCCGACAACGCGATCCGATCGCATATTTTCCCGTCGGAAAATCCGACCGCGTGTACAGGGCATAACAGAAATAAGAGTCCACCGCTTCGGCGTTGAAAAATGTACGTCAGTAAATAAGCGATTAACTCAGAGTTACTTAATGCTAGTCTTGTTAGTGTATTATTGTATTATTTAGTGGAGTTTCTCTCTAAACACAATAAATGACCTTCCCGATGCACCAATCGCGACGTGCGGGACAGATCATAACGACCTCTCTCCTGTTATCTGCTAATTGCTGAGCGCATTAAAATTCCTGCGAAAAAGAAAAGGGTGTTGGAGGAAAGCGCCAGAAAATGGATCTTCGATGCTCCTCGGTAAGAATCGTCAGTCTCTGTGTTTACCGCGCCGTAATAACGCGCACATTTCAATGAGGCCTCACAAGAAAGGATTCAAAAAGAGCCCTTCTGAGAAAGCGCTTTGTTTTGTTTGTCTTCTGAGCTGCAAAAAAAAAAAAAAAAAGAGAAGAAGAAAACCCTCTTTATTCATCTCTCGGTTACGCTGAACATTTTAATTACACGTTTGTCAGATGTACAGTATTAATTAGCTGTGCCGCTGACTGCCGGCAGTTTCCAACGCTGAAGCATCTTGGCGAAAAACCTAACGACGAGAGCTCGGAGGTTGATGAGGAAACGTGGAACTTTTTTTTTTCTTTTTTTTTTTTTGTGAATTTGTTGCTGATTGTATCTGCAGTAAATTGTATCAGTGCAATTTCCTGTGCTGCTACTGCTCTGCTCTTCATATTTCAACTTTATGAACCTGCACAGGAAAGGAAATTTTTGCAGTTTGGGCTGCATCGACTCTATAAACTATATCCAGGTTCTGAGAGTTTATAAAGAACATATTGGAGAAAATTAAAAGGTGGCACCCAAAAAAAAAATTGAAATATCTGTGTAAACTGACCTCTTTCTTTTATACTCATGCAGGGCAAAATAAAAGGTTTACCGAAAGGATCACTATAGTGAAAATGATCGCGCTCTTGTATCTGTATGGCAATAATGCAATGTATGTAAATGTAATGTAAAGTCATTTATCTTATGTAGCATCCTCTTGGTTAGGCTGCTAGGTAAATTTTGTTTTTGGCTTCTTTTGTAATCAGAGGAACAGGGATTCACAGGTTGGGCATTTAAATTTCTTTTCTCTGTCTCTGGAAGAAGTTTCTGGAGCTTAGGGAGGACGACCAGTCGGAATATTGAGCAGGGCCTAGCCGATCCCTGGGGTGGTGTGGCCAGATGGTGGCTGGGATGCTGTTAAATTGTCTGGAACCCTGAGGAGATTTGTCCCTGCTGTGGAATGGATGGGGCTGGAAGCTGAGAGGAGGGGGGGAAGGGGGGGGGGGCTGTTTGCCCCTGGTGCCCTTCTGACTACATGCTGGACTACTCTACAAGAGGCTGCACCAATGGATTAATCTTGTTCCAGGATCCCGTGAATAAAGCCTTCTACCTGTGCTAAAGCTACTTCATGGCCCCCAGCCATACACCTGTACAGTGTTTCGGTCTGCTACAGCTACTTTATGGTCCCCAGTCATGAACTTGTAGACTGTTCCAGTCTGCCTTTTCCTGTGCTAAAACTATTTCATGTTCCCCAGCCATGAAACTGTAGACTGTTCCAGTCTGCCTTCACCTGTGCTTCATGGGTCAGTATTGTATGTCAGCACAGAGTGGTACTGTGGACATTATGGTCCCCAGCCATGAACCTGTAGACTGTTCCATTCTGCCTTTTCCTGTGCCAAAGCTGATGCATGTTCCCCAGCCATGAAACTGTAGACTGTTCTAGTCTGCCTTCACCTGTTCTAACTCTACTTCATGGGTCAGTATTGTATGTCAGCAGAGAGTGGTACTGTGGACATTATGGTCCCCAGCCATGAACCTGTAGACTGTTCCAGTCTGCCTTTTCCTGTGCTAAAGCTACTTCATGGGTCAGTATTGGAAGTCCACACAAAATGGTACTGTGGACATTATGGTCCCCAGCCATGAACCTGTAGACTGTTCCAGTCTGCCATTTCCTGTGCTAAAGCTACTTCATGGTTCCCAGATGTGAACCTGTAGACTGTTCCAGTCTGCCTTTTCCTGTGCTAAAGCTACTTCATGGGTCAGTATTGGAAGTCCACACAAAATGGTACTGTGGACATTATGGTCCCCAGCTACGAACCTGTAGACTGTTCCAGTCTGCCTTTTCCTGTACTAACTCTACTTCATGGGTCAGTATTGTACATCATCAAAGAGTGGTACTGTGGACATTATGGTCCTCAGCCATGAACCTGTAGACTGTTCCACTCTGTCTTTACCTGTGCTAAAGCTACTGCATGTTCCCCAGCCATGAAACTGTAGACTGTTCCAATCTGCCTTCACCTGTGCTAATTCTACTTCATGGGTCAGTATTGTATGTCAGCAGAAAGTGATACAGTGGACATTATGGTCCCCAGCCATGAACCTGTAGACTGTTCCAGTCTGCCTTTACCTGTGCTAAAGCTACTTCATGGTTCCCAGCTGTGAACCTGTAGACTGTTCCAGTCTGTCATTTCCTGTGCTAAAGCTACTTCATAGGTCAGTATTGTAAGTCTGCACAGAATGGTACTGTGGACATTATGGTCCCCAGCCATGAACCTGTAGACTGTTCCAGTCTGCCTTTTCCTGTGCTAAAGCTACTTCATGGTTCCCGGCTATGAACCTGTAGACTGTTCCAGTCTGCCTTTTCCTGTGCTAAAGCTACTTCATGGGTCAGTATTGTAAGTCAGCACAGGATGGTACTGTGGACATTATGGTCCCCAGCCATGAACCTGTAGACTGTTTCAGTCTGCCTTTTCCTGTACTAGAGCTACTTCATGGTCCCCAGTCATGAATCTGTAGATTGTTCCAGTATGCCTTTTTTTTGTGCTAAACCCACTTCACGGTCTCCAGCCATGAACCTGTAGAGTTTTGCAGTCTGCCCTTTTCTGTGCTAGAGCTACTTCATGGTCCCCAGCAATGACCCTGTAGACTGTTCCAATCTGCATTTTCCTGTGCTAAAGCTACTTCATTGTCCTTGGCCATAAACCTGTAGACTTTTCCAGTCTGCTTTTTCTTGTGCTAAAGCTACTTCATGGTTCCCAGTCATGAACCTGTAGATTGTTCCAGTCTGTCTTTTCCTTTGCTAAAGCTACTTCATGGTCCACAGTAGGGATGAGCTTCGTGTTCGAGTCGAACGTACGTTCGACTCGAACATTGGCTGTTCGGCCGTTCGCCGAATTCCGAACGTTTGGGCCGTTCGCGTCAAAATTCGAGTGACGCGCGCGCGGACCACAATGCACTGCGGTGGCGCAGTGCATTGCTGCCCCATGATTGGCCAAGCATGCACTGTGACCCCGCATGCTTGGCCAATCGCAGCGCCGGCAGCGAGGAGAGCCATGATTGGCCACAGGCATCCTGCCTGTGGCCAATCATAGCTCAGGCTGTGTAGTGCACGCCCCACACTATATAAGGCCGCCTTTGAGGCGGCCTCGTGTAGTGTGTTACTTAGCATCTGAAGCAGTGGGTGTTCTGTGTACCTTCAACACAGTACACACCAATCGTTTTTGGCTGATTTCCTATCTTGCTGCTGTGTAGTGGTTACTGTCTGTGCCCTGACTGCAGTATACACCACTATATTCACCTCACCTATATAGCTAGTGATCTAGCTTTAACCACTTAACAACTGCCTATTGCCGATTGACGGCTTCAGGGCGGTTGTTTAACTCTGAGAGGCCGTTAATTAACGGCCTCCCAGAATTCTGCTCTCGCGTGCCCCGAGGTGCGCGCACTCGAGAGCATCCGTGACCGCCGGGTCCACAGGACCCGGCGCATCACGGATCACGGTAAACGGCCGCTCATAGCGGCCGTTTACCACGTGATTGCTCCGATCGGTACAGCGGAGGGGAAAGAGATCGGTGTCAGCAGCGATGTGGGCTGCATCTGCAGTGCCCACATCGCTGCTCACCGAATTTAACCCCTCAATTCCCTGCCAATACTCTGCAATACCAGTGCATACTCTGCAGTACCCTGCCATTACTCTGCAGTACCCCGCCATTACTCTGCAGTACCCCGCCATTACTCTGCAGTGCAGTACCCCACCATTACTCTGCAGTACCCTGCCATTACTCTGCAGTACCCCCCATTACTCTGCAGTAACCCCCATTACTCTGCAGTAACCCCCATTACTCTGCAGTACCCCCAATACTCTGCAGTACCCGCCATTACTCTGCAGTACCCGCCATTACTCTGCAGTACCCCCAATACTCTGCAGTACCCTGCCATTACTCTGTAGTACCCCCCAATACTCTGCAGTACCCTGCTATTACTCTGTAGTACCCCGCCAATACCCCACCAATACTCTGTAATACCCTGCCATAAATTGCCATACCCAGCCATACTCAGAGATACCCAGCCATACTCGGTGATACCCTGAAATACCCAGCCATAGACGCCCCCCACCCCTCACCGCCCTCCAGTGCTTCTACCAACTCGCCAGTACGATCAAAGCCAGAATCTTTTTTTTATTTTTTATTTCAGGCTTCCCAGCCTAGAGGTGAGACGTGGGGTCATATTGACCCCCCAGATTTCACTGTAAAGAGGACCTGTCACCCCATATTCCTATTACAAGGGATGTTTACATTTCTTGTAAAAGGAATAAAAGTGATCAAAAATATATTTTTGGGGAAAAAAATGTCAAACTAAAATAAATAAAGTAAAATGAACAATAAAAAAATAAAATAAAAATTAAAGCGCCCATGTCCCCATGTGCTCGCATGTGCCACACATGTGAGGTATCGCCGAGAATGTTAGAGCGAGAGCAATAATTCTAGTCCTAGACCTCCTCTGCAACTCAAAACATGTAACCAGTAAAAAAAAATTTTAAGCGTCGCCTATGGGGATTTTTTAAGTAGCGACGTTTGGCGCCATTCCACGGGCATGTGCAATTTTGAAGAGTGACATGTTTGATATCTATTTACTCAGCATAACTTCATCTTTCACTTTATGCAAACATTGGGCTAACTTTACTGTTTTTTTTGTTTGTTTTTTAAGCACAAAACTGTTTTTTCCCCCCAAAAAACGCTTTGAAAAATTGCTGTGCAAATACCGTGTGAGATAAAAATTTGCAACGACCACCATTGTATTCTCCAGGGTCTTTGCTAAAAAATATATATATATATAATGTTTTGGGGTTCTCTGTAATTTTCTAGCAAATAAATGATGACTTTTACATGTAGGAGAGAAATGTCAGAATTGGCCTGGGTGCTCCAGAACGCCTGATGGCGCTCCCTGCATGTTGGGCCTCTGTATGTGGCCACGCTGTGTAAAAGTCTCACACATGTGGTATCGCCATACTCGGGAGTAATAGCAGAATGTGTTTTGGGGTGTAATTTGTGGTATGCATATGCTTTGTGTGAGAAATAACCTGATAATATGACAATTTTGTGGAAAAAAAAAGAAAAGGAAATAGGCCGTCAGTACTTCAGGTGTGATCAATTTTCAGATATTGGCACCATAGCTTGTGGACTCTATAACTTTCACAAAGACCAAATAATATCCACCAATTTGTACTTATTTTTACCAAAGATATGTAGTAGTATGAATTTTGGCCAAAATTTATGAAGAAAAAATGACTAATCTGCTAAATTTTATAACAGAAACGAAGAAAAATTCATTTTTTCGCAGAATTTTCGGTCTTTTTTCTTTTATAGCACAAGATATAAAAAACCCAGCAGTGATTAAATACCACCAAAAGAAAGCTCTATTTGTGTGAAAAAAGGACAAACATTTCCTATAGGTCCAGTGTTGCATGACTGAGTAATTGTCATTCAAAATGTGAGGGCACCGAAAGCTGAAAATTGGTCTGGTTATTAAGGGTGTTTAAGTACCCAGTGGTCAAGTGGTTAATAATAGAGCTTGCAGTCAGTAGTGTTAGGAGATAGTGCGTGCTGTCTGCGTGCTCTGTACCCAGTACATACCGCTATAATATAGGGCAGGCCCCTACTTTCAAACATCCAACTTACAAACATCTCCTACTTGCAAACGCAAGGAGACAGCAGCAAGTGAGATGAAAAAAGATGGACGACAAAACAAATTATACAGGGGTGATAACCCTTCCCTATGTTTTCCAAAAAGCTTAAAAATAGATTTTTTGACTGGAGCTACACTTTAAAAATGTACCAGTTGAAAATGACAAACAGATTCAACTTAACACAACAAACCTACACAGTCCCTGTCTTGTTTGCACCGCCTGTATACTGCTGTTCTGAGTATATAGGGCCTGGGGGCCACACGCATTTCCTTTTTTTAATATGGGTACGGGGTTCCCCTTAATATGCGTACAAGACCCAAATAGGCTGGTAATGGGCAGGGAGGGCTACCCATGCCATTTTTCTCAATGATTTTCAACCATATTGCAGGAACCAGATATAACATTAAAACCGCAAGCAGTTTTAAATGGTGTTATTTCCATTTAATGTCATTTTGTGCAGGGACTGTTCTAAACACGGGAAACACGTGGCACTTCACAGGCATACTACAGACACCCCCCAGGCACCATATTTAAAGGAATATTTCACTTTTTTTGTTCACTTTAATCGTCATTAAAATCAGTGCTCCCGCCAAAACGGCAGTTTTTAAAACTTTTTTTTGCAGTGACCCATGTCCCCTGAGGCAGGAGGCAGGTCCCCAAACCCTTTTTAGGACAGTATCTTGCATATTAGCCGTTAAAATTAGCACTTTTCAATTCGAACGTTCGAGTCCCATAGACTTCAATGGGGTTCTAACGTTCGTACCGAACGCGGGGGTCGTTCGCAAGTTCTGGTGCGAACCGAACCGGGGGGTGTTCGGCTCATCCCTAGTCCACAGCCATAAACCTGTAAACTGTTCAAATGTACCTGCACGTGTGCTACAGTTACTGAGTGAGATGTGATCTCTTCTAGCAATACCTCCCATTTAGGAGTATCCAACATCACCCCAAAACCCCTCCTGTTACCAGTTCTACAGTTCTACAAGCAAATAAACTTCAAGAAAGACATCCCATAGACCATTCAATGAGCCGGAGTGAATGGACTGTTACTATGTGTCTGCTTACTTCAGCACTATGTTGGGAAAGAAGCTGTTGAATTTATAGTGAATCCTATGGGGATAGCGCTACACTTAAACAAAAAAGAGAGAAAGTTTGGTCGGAGGGACTTTGAATGAGAGATGTATACCAAAGGGCAGCCTTGGCAAAGAACATTTTATTATACCTTGTGAAATCATGTACAGCATACTGAATGACACAAAAAAAGGCATACACAGAAACGCAGGGCATGTTAAAACCACATATAAATATTGATACCGTGATACTTGGCATATCATAGGGTAAAGACAAGTCCTGCACGACATGGGCCACTGGAAGGGCTGGATGGTGTTGGAAAATCTAGAGTAAAACAATATAAGAGGCATAAAATCATCTGTATGGACACCATGCATCTATGTAAGACCGACGCGTTTCGTTGGGGTATACCAACTCTTCAGGGGTGAATGCAATGGTGATATATAAAGAAACATAACAATATGGTATAATTTTGTAACTGAATAATAGGAATAAGTAATGAGTGTAAGGGACAGGTTGGACATCCCTATAAATACTCAAGTCAACTGCATAGATGTGAACAGAGGATCAGAGCCATTAGAAAGGTCTGGCATGGGAGCTGAGGTACAGACACATGGACAAGCAGGGAGCACTGTGGATTCACCAAGGTCAATGTGCAAATTTTTGGTGACGGTGAGCCAACACTTTTTTGGATTGAGATCATGTGTTTCTGATGTTATATTGGTGAGCAGACACACTGGACACCTTTGCTGTGATTGTGCTATGTGCTGGGTGTCCAGTGTGCCCCTGTGCCTTTAAGGGGCACTGGGTTACCTCCAGGCTCATCTGCCCTCTATCGATCGATAGAATGCAGGTGGTTCCACCAGGGTCTATATAATATACATGTGTGTGTATATATATATATATATATATATATATATATATATATATATATATATATATATATATATATATATCGTTACATATCTGAGTGGATCCCCCTTACATCAGTGACCCTAGAGAGCCTCCCCCTTACATCAGTGCCCCAGAGAGCCCCTTCCTTGCATCAGGGACCCCAGAGAGCCTCCCCTTACATGAGAGTCCCCAGAGAGACCCCCCTCCCTACATCAGGGTCCCCAGGGAGCCTCCCCTTACATCAGGGTCCCCAGAGAGGCCCTTTCATACATCAGTGTTCCCAGAGAGCCACCCCTTACATCAGAGTCCCGAAGGAGCCCCCCTCCTTACATCAGGGTCCCCAGAGAGCCTATCCTTACATCAGGGTCCCCAGAGAGTCCATTCCTTACATCAGGGTCCACAGAGAGCCTCCCTTTACATCAGGGTCCCCAGAGAGCCTTTACACCAGTGACCCCAGAGAGCCTCCCCTTATATCAGTGACCCCAGAGAGCCTCCCCCTTACATAAGGGTCCCCAGAGAGCCTCCTCTTACATCAGGGTCCCCAGAGAGCCTCTCCTTACATCAGGGTCCCCATAGAGCCCCCCTTGCATCAGGGTCCCCAGAGAGCCCCCCACTTACATTGGGGTCCCCAGAGATCCCCCTTGCATCAGGGTCCCCAGAGAGCCTCCCCTTGCATCAGGGTCCCCAGAGAGCTTCCCACTTACATCAGGGTCCCCATAGAGCATCCTTTTACATCAGGGCCCCCAGAGAGCCCCTTCCTTACATCATGGTCCCCAGAGAGCCTCCCCTTCTTCTTATCTATATTTAGCAGTTCTGACAATTTAATCATTGTCCTGACATCCACTTCTACACCAATCTGCCGGGCAATGTAATTGCCAGAAACCGCAGCACAAGTATTGCTCCGCCAGGACTATTTGATGATTTTTGAGCTCAGGTGGAGTAATCCTTGTGCTGCTGTCCCTGGCAATTACATTGCCCGGCAGATTGGTATAAAAGTGGATGTTGGGACAATGGTTCAATTGTCAGAACTGCTGAATATATAAATGAACTTGTGCCTGATAACATTAACTAGTTCCTCCACCGGCCACCAGCTGAGCAGATGGAGCCGAGAGCCAACCCTAGGTAAAAGACTTGGGGATTTGGGCCCCAGATTCGGGGCTATAGCCCCAGTAGCCACCCCCTAGCGAGGCCACTGGCTCCCACTGTGGAGACTCTAATAAATTTACAAGGGTTAGGACTTCAGATAATACCGGTGTGCTGTGAAGGGGCCATGCGGCTTACGCATGCGTTTGCAAATTTGTGCTAACTAAACCCCTGTTTTTAACGCATACCATTAGACAGGTTAATTTGGTTAGTAAGCAGAATGGTTGGTGAATTGGGCTGGGAATTTTCTCTAGTTTTGTCTTGCAATGTTCTGCCATTAATTTGTAACTTTTTTTAGTCAAATGTGTCTAAGGATGCTTTGGTTTAATTTCCACCTTCACTTTCTTACATAACTTCAGCTGTGAAATTTTTTTATTGTAATAAATTGTCATCTTCTAATAAACCTGGGCAGATTTTACAATAATTATCAGTCATGTATTTCCCTGTAAACACGGAATTAATGACTCATAACACTAAGCGACCTGCTAAAGCCTGACCGGAGAATTGATTAGGCTGACACTCCCAATTTAAAAAAAGAAACGTTCACCACTGCCATATTGGCTGAGCCTTTCCTGTAGAATGGGGCAGATAAACGAATTTCTCTAATTTCTCTTCCTCCCTACCCACTTTGCACAGCAAATGTATACATTAAAACCACTTCCCTTACCAACCACCATGGATAAACGCTGCTACTTTGCCTTTAAATAATGGGATTATGGTAGGATTCGCCGCAAGATCACTTTTATGGGCGGCCGGAGAGGTGACCCCTCCCCCCGCATCCAAGTAGTCTCCGCCGCCTTATCCAGGGAGAGCTGGTTGACTCAAAGGTAGCATCACTGAGACCTCCTCCCTATTTCTAGAATGTACTAGATCCTTCTGGAAAGGGGGAGCTGCCTGAAGTATTCTGGGGGCCCTGACCAATCCCCAACTTGGATTGGCAGGGGGCAGGCCTCCTCAAATACTCTAGGTCAGCTCAGCTTGGGCGGAGAGTTCAGGTGGAAGCTGGAGATGGAGTGTTAGGCTGTCGTGGCCTTTGAGGGAGCTTCCCAGTCTGGGGAATTGTGACTAGGCTTGTGCAATTCGTTTCGTAACGAATCGAAATTCGGCCGAATTTTGCATCTTTCGGACATTCGGATGCATCCGAATGTCCGAATAAAAAAATAACAAATTACAACGAATACGAAAGAAATATAACGAATGAATTCGAATGAATTCGACATGATTCGAAATTATTTCAACCTCATTCGAAATTATTTCAACATGATTCGACATTATTTCAACTGCATTCAAAATGATTTCAACATGATTCGACATTATTTCAACCGCATTCGAAAAAATATTTTGTCACCCGACTTTAGGGCCATGTATCTCGGAGTCACTTGGTGCTAGACACTTCAAATTTGGATATGTTGTAGTGCTAGTATTATTGTGTTTGCATACCAAATTTGGGGTTTCTAACTATAAGTGACCCCGAGATATGTGGCCCCAAAATCGGGTCGCAAAATGTTATTAGTTATTAGAGCAGAGAATGACATTTTGTGACCCGATTTTGGGGCAACATATCTCGGGGTCACTTATAGCTAGAAACCCCAAATTTGGTATGCAAACACAATAGTACTCGCACTACAATATATCCAAATTTGGAGTTTCTAGCACCAAGTGACCCTGAGATACATGGCCCTAAATTCGTGTCACAAAATAGTTTCGAATGTGGTTGAAATAATGTCGAATCATGTTGAAATCATTTCGAATCCGGTAGAAATATTTTCGAATTTCGTTGAAATATTTTCGAATGTGGCCGATTTTTCGAATTTGGTAGAAAACTAAACGAAATCTGAAAACGAATTTAAGGAAGTTAACGAATATAACTAAACTAAATGAATGAATTAACGAATTAAAACGAAACAAAACTAAACAAATTTTTTCCTTTTGCACATGTCTAATTGTGACCTTGGGCCTGGGCTTGTGTGTGGATGCGGCCTTCCTAAAACCATGGAGGTGTCCTGGCCAGAAGGCACTGGGAGCAAAGAGGACAGTGGGAGAGCACTGCCAGGCAAGTCTCCAGGAGGGACAAAGAACAGCCAAGAAGGCTGGTGAGTGAAACACAGTCAGGAGGACTGGGAGGCATGCCTAAAAGGATTGGGATGGAGCAGTCTGGGATGGGTGCAGTGCCAGTCAGGAGGACTGTGGTAGCACGGGCAGTGGAGCGAGGCAGCTGCAGCCAGGAGGGCTAACAGGACCTGAAGAGGTGGTACTGGGATCAGTAGCCACAAGGAACAGCTAGCACTAGGACTAGCATATTTTGCTACACCATAGGGGCCCGTGGTCCCTGCCTGCAAAGGGCATTTGTTTTGGGCCTGACTGAGCCAGTGTCAGGCCTCAACAACAGTGCTAGCTGGTCCTGGGAGTGATAGTCTGTAAGCAAGTGTATGTGCTGCAGGTGAAGAGAAGAGGTTGTATATACCGGTTTTGTATATAGTTTTCAGTCCCTAATTTTCTATCTTCAATCAAGTTGGAATCCCATATGTACCCTATCCCCATCCAAGTTATATCCCCTCAGTAAAAAACACAAAAACAAAGTCCTTGGACTGATTCTTGACTAAAGTGTGTCTGGAAATTCATGTGCCACTACCTTTTTTATGGCTATGTTTTATAGCAGAAAGTAAAAAAATCGTTTTTTTTTCTTTTATATAATAAAAAAAAAAAAAACCCAGTGTTAATCAAATACAACCAAAAAAAACTCTATTTGTCTGGAAAAAAAGTATAGCTTTTGTTTGGGTACTGTGTTGCATGACTGAGCAGTTACCAGTTAAAGTAGCACAGTGCTAAATAGCAAAAAGGGCTCTGGTCATGAAGGGGGTAAAACCTTCCGGAGCTGAGGTGGTTTACTTTATCCAAGCTGGACCAATGCAACTATGTAAAAATATCCATCTGTCACGGTCAGGAGTCATGCTTGGAGGCCAGTAGATATAGCAGTAGAGAAATGTGACAGACCCAACCAGGACAGGGGCTTTTGGAGGGGACTTCAGGGTAGCCTCTTGCCTACTGACTATGGGCCCTAGCTTTTAAGAGGGCTCTATTCTTGGGAGGTGTGTGCCTGGGGGACCCTTGGAGAGGTCTTGCTTCGGATTCGGGATTGTTTCCCCAAAACACACAGACTCTGGGAATCTAAGCCCAGGATACAGATTTGGGTCCTTTGTGCCCAGACCAGCAATGGCTGCTTCAGACTGTAAGACTCAGAGCAGATGTTAAGATGATCAGCTCAAATCAACCTAATACTGGGGTCTCCTTGGGTTTATTAAGGTATTATGTGTCTATTGTAAGCAGCACTCAAATTTTCCACTTGCCTACTCGCATTTTGAGTAGAAAATGAGGGCTGGCGAGGAGCTCGGCTGCTTGGGAATGGGGGGGGGGGGGTGAGGGGGGCGAGCACCGCCGGTGGATGGGATTGATTGGGAGCTGTTCTCACAGTGATTGCCCTGGTGGAAGAGAGCATGGAGGAAGAGAAGAGCAGCGGGATCACCGAGCGGTATAGCACGCCGAAACAGCTTACATTGAAATTGCCTCCGCTCTGCTTGCCGTCACACACAGCCCCGCCTCCTCCTAACCCGACGCTTGTGATAGACAGAATGCGGGTCCAATGCTGGAATGTGTTCTGTCTATCACAGGTGCGGGGTTAAGAAGAGGCGGGCTGTATTTGACGGCGATCAGAGTGGAGGCAATTTCAGTGTAAGCTGTAACAGCGTGCTATTCGCACTCTTTGATTCCGTGGCTCTCCTCTTCTTCCTGTCATGATCCGGCCACCCTCTCTCTTCCTCTGCCCTGGTGAGGCTGCAACGTTGGGCACAGCGAGGCTGCAATGGAGGCACAGTGAGGCTGCAATGGGGGCACAATGAGGTTGCAATGGTGGGCAAGGTGAGACTGCAATGGTGGGCAAGGTGAGGCTGCAATGTTGGGCACAGTGGGGCTGCAATGGGCACAGTGAGGCTGCAATGGGCACAGTGAGGCTGCAATGTTGGGCACATTGAGGCTGCAATGAGGCCACAGTGAGGCTGCAATGAGGCCACAGTGAGGCTACAATGGTGAGCACGGTGAGGCTGCAATGGTGGGCACAGTGAGGCTGCAATGATGGGCACAAGTCACGCTGCATTGATGGGCACAGGTGAGCCTGACTTGATGGGCACTGGTGAGGCTGTACTGAGGGGAACTGATAAAGTTGTTGTTAATATGTATTTTTGTAACTTAATTCTGCATAAAACATTTAAGTGTCATTTCATGAGCTAATTTATGATGCGTAATTAGGGCCAGAATTAGGGGAGGGCATGCTAGGGGTTGGGTGGGGAAACTGGGGGCGAGTAACCCTTGAGGCCTGGCTAGTAGCTCAGGACTTGAAATTTTGACCCCTGTTGTAAGTATGTCTCTCCCATTGTGCACCCCCTAGGTGTCCATTCCCATTGTTAATTGAGTTACATATTGTTTCTGTCTGTCTGCTAATTTCTTGTTGATGTGATTAATATTGTGACCACTTTGCCTTGCTATCGAACCATTGTGGGATGTTATGTGTTATGCTTATGATAATTTGTAATGTAGTGTATCCAGGGTTGTTGGTTGGGTGCTGAACAGTCTGGGCACCTAGGCTCGCTTGTTTAAGTGGCTAGTTGTCTAATTACCTCAATATTTATGTTGGCTTTTCCTTAGCTATGTTAACTATAGTCCTATTTACGGTTTGCATTGTACACGTTAATGTGATCAAACTACCTGATCTTGTGTGCTATATATTCTGTATGAATTTTCAATAAAGTGAGTTCCACTTTGCACCTAAGCTAGTGTCATCTAGATAGGGGTGCTCAGCTACAATACCCAGTTCCTGGGTCCAGACTGGAGGAAGCTTTATCTTGATTGAGGCACCCAAGCTGTGTGCTGGACGTTCCGTCACAGGAAGCCCCTACCGACCAGCAGGAAAAGTAAACAGGCAGGTCACCCTGACGGTTCACGTGGTCTCACCTGAGGTGCGGGGTCTAAGCACTAACAGGTAATCACCGGAGCTCCTGATAGTGGAGATGGCCTTTGCTGCGTATCTTAGAAATTGAATAAAAGCTTTACAACATCAGACAAGTTGTAGTCTCCATTCATATGCTCAGAGCGTGCATGCAGCTCTGCACGTGTAGGGCAGCCCATTCATTTAAATGGGCTAATCTTTGCCTGTAAACAATCAAAAGAAATCCCTGTCCCTTTTGAGAAATTGTGTTGCACCATTATAACGCACATGGAAACACACAAGTTCGGAGATGCATGCGGGTGCCCTTAGGAACTAAGGGCACCTCCAGGCCTCTGCCAAAGGGCAGCATGTTTCTATGCATTGCGGGGAAAGCACACAATTTTGCGTACTTCCTGCAATTCTGAAGTTTTCGAGACAGACCAGGAAAGCCAAAGTTTCTCCATGAAATTCAATGATGGAAGACAAATGTGGTATAAGTTTATGTGCAAAGCTTCTGTCTTCCGCTGTATCCTGGATCTTGTAGCGCCGGGAGGGCACAGTTGGCCTAGCATTGACACAGACACATAAAAAGATTGGGTAATGACCGGTGACATTCCAACAGCTTACTGACCCTCCGCTCAGCCACCTCAATCTAAAACTCCGCCGTGAATTCCTAAAAACTCTGCATACACCACCAGCTCAGCTGCAAATTTAAATAGTAATAATAATATTTTATTATGGAAATGTTCCCTGTGCTCACACTGCGAATCTTTGGAAACAGGATTAAAATGATGTAACTCAGCCAGACAATATTCCTCCCTGAAATATTAACAGCGCTTCTCCCTGTAATAATTCTACCCGCAATGTAATAAGCGTAGATCAAGCAATTTTCATTAAATCTGTTTCTAAGGAAACCTGTCTATCCAGACATATGAGCTAAATGTCACCTTTATTTAATTTTTTTTTCTTTTTTTAGCATTGCAGAAATAGTTTAGTGTGAGAGTTTAGCGAGGAGATATTAAAAAGATGGTGGACATTTATTTTATGGCATCTTTATTGCAAAGATAGTGAACGCTTGTTTTATGCAGAAAGGTCGGACATTGGAGAGGCTTGACCTCTTTCAAATAGTTTCTTAGGCTGCATACACACGGGCGGACTGTCTGTCCAACTTAGTCCGCTGAAACACATTTCAGCGGACAGTCCGCTCGTGTGTGGGCTTGAGCGGACTTTTTCAGCGGACAGTCTGGCGGACTAAGTCTTTCGGAATGTTGGAAATACTGTCCGCTGGACTCGCATTTCGGCGGACAATCCGCCCGTGTGTGTGCCAGTCCGCCCTACTTTTGAAATGAGCGGACTTTTCCCGCCCGGAGAAAAGTCCGCTCATTTCGAGCGGGTATTCAGGTAGGCGGGGCCCGCGACGGAGACGTCGCTGACCCCGCCGCCTGGTATGGACTTAAAGGGGAACCCCAACGCCGAAAAAAATCGGCGTGGGGTCCCCCCCAAGTCCACAACAGACCCTTGTCCGAGCACGCTACCCGGCCAGGAAAGGGGGGCGAGCGTGCGCCCCCCCTCCTGAGCCGCCCCCCCCTCCTGAGCTTTATGTCACATGGGTTGGTCACATGGGTTGATATCACATGGGGACTATGACATCGTAAGGGGGCGGGGTCACCATGTGACCAACCCATGTGACATAAAGCCATGTGACACCGCCCCATTGTCCCTATATAAGTGGCAGCGGAGCGCGGCCCTGACATTGTGGCCAGAGAGAGCGTCGTGTCAACATCTCCTGGAGAAGAAGAAGGAGAAGAAGAAGAAGAACGGGCGGCGGCGGCGGCGACAGAAGACCGGGCCACCGCCTGTGAAAGAGCTATAAGAAGGCGCGGTGGCCCGGCAGAAGAACCGAAGAGGGGGACAAGACCCCCAAAGTCGGGAGAAGAGGCCGGCGGCGAGGAAGAAATCCGGACTCCTCCGCTAGCAAAAGAGCTACAAGAAGATAGCGGAGGAGTCCGGCGAGAAGACCCCCGAAGACGGAAGACCCCCGGAGCTGTGCAATAAAATATTTTATCTCGTGTGTTGTGTTTTTTTTGGTACTTTTATTTTACAGGTGAATGGGTAGGGGTACATTGTACCCCATACTCATTCACATAGGGTGGGGAGCCGGTATCCGGGGGCCCCCTTATTAAAGGGGGCTCCCGGATTCCGATAAGCCCCCCGCCCGCAGACCCCGACAACCAACGGCCAGGGTTGTCGGGAAGAGGCCCTTGTTCTCATCAACATGGGGACAAGGCACCCCCCCATGTTGAGGGCACGCGGCCTGGTACGGCTCAGGAGGGGGGGCGCTCGCTCGCCCCCCTTTTCTGGCCGGCCGGGTAGCGTGCTCGGACAAGGGTCTGTTGTGGACTTGGGGGGGCCCCCACGCCAATTTTTTCCGGCGTTGGGGTTCCCCTTTAAGTCCATACCAGGCGGCGGGGTCAGCGACGTCTCCTTCGCGGGCCCCGCCTACCTGGAGACGCGCTCGAAATGAGCGGGCTTTCCTCCGCGTGTGTGGGCGAGTCCGTTCATTTCAAAAGTAGGGCGGATAGTATGGCGGACTTAGTCTGCCGTATTAGTCCGCTCAAAAAGTGCCGTGTGTGGGCAAGTCCGTTCATTCCAAAGTATGACGGACTGTCCGTCGGATTGTCTGACGGACTAAGTTGGCCAGACAGTCCGCCCGTGTGTACGCGGCTTCACAGTCTGATCCTCTGGATTTCTTCCTCAATCCATCTTGATGGTATTGTAGCCGTATTTGTGCTTGGACCTTGAAGAAAGGGTACAACCCGAAAGATAGTCCTCAAAATGTGCTAAAATGTGTTAATGCAGCCTTACCTGTGCCCATCAATGCAGCCTCACCTGTGCCTATCATTGCAGCCTCACCTGTGCCCATCATTGCATCCACAGCCTCACCTGTGCCCATCGATGCAGCCTCACCTGTGCCCATCGATGCAGCCTCACCTGTGCCCATTAATGCAGCCTCACCCGTGCCCATCAATGCAGCCTCACCATGCCCATCATTGCAGCCTCACCTGTGCCCATCATTGCAGCCTCACCTGTGCCCATCATTGCATCCACAGCCTTACTGTGTCCATCGATGCAGCCTCACCTGTGTCCATCGATGCAGCCTCACCTGTGCCCATCATTGCAGCCTCCCCCAAGCCCAAGGTGGGAAGCGCTGCAAGCCAATGGGAATTTTCAAAAATCGAAACACATGCTGTCCTTCTCAGTGGCGGAGTGTAGCGTGTGTAGTACTGCAGCAATGGTTAATAGATCATTGGGCACTCGCCAAGCTCACGCTGTTCACTGCCAGACTGTCAGGCTCGGACTGACCGACACGGTTCTATACCACCAGGCAGCAATGAACACAGTGGGAGTGGCACCCGTAGTCCCGTCCACCGCTAGAGAGTAGTGGGCGGGACTACGGGTGGCGCTCCTGCTGTGCTTAATGCTGCCTGGTGGGGTAGAACCGTGTCAGTCAGCCCGAGCCCAACAGTCTAGCGGTGAACAGCATGAGCTCGGCGAGTGCCCAATGATCTATTAACCCTTGCTGCAGTACTACAAATGCTACACTCCGCCACTGACAGGGACATCATGTTTTACATAAGAAGGAGGGAGGGCAGGGTCGGCCTCCTGCAGCCACAGTGCAAAGGGAACATCGTTCCTACTGTAGAAAAAGTACAGGAACGATGTTCCCATGCGTTCCTGCAGGACTCGAGCCCTGGTGGTAGTGCAAATAAAAAAGTATCATATAAAAGGATTGTACTCAATTAATTTATTTCCTCGAGCCCAACTCTACTCAGCATCGTAAATCTATTAACCTTCTATGAGAAGGTGAGTTGCCATCTAAAGGAAGGCCCGTAGACGTGGTGTATCTGGATTTTGCAAAAGCATTTGACACAGTTCCCCATAAATGTTTACTGTACAAAATAAGGTCCGTTGGCATGGACCATAGGGTGAGTACATGGGTTGAAAACTGGCTCTAAGGGCAAGTTCAGAGGGCGGTGATAAATGAGGAGTACTCGGAATGGTCATTGGTGGGTAGTGGGGTCCCCCAGGGTTCTGTGCTGGGACCAATCCTATTTAATTTATTCATAAACGACCTGGAGGATGGGGATGGGGTAAACAGCTCAATCTCTGTATTTGTGGACGATACTAAGCTAAGCAGGGCAATAACTTCTCCACAGGATGTGGAAACCTTGCAAAAAGATCTAAACAAATTAATGGGTTGGACAACTACACGACAAATGAAGTTTAATGTAGAAAATTTTAAAATAATGGATTTGAGTGGCAACATTTTTAATGCAATCTATACACTGGGGGGAGAACCTCTGGGGGAATCTAGTTTGGAAAAGGACCTGGAGGTCCTAGTAGATGATAGGCTCAGCAATGGCATGCAATGCCAAGCTGCTGCTAACAAAGCAAACAGAATATTGCCATTAAAAAGGGGATCAACTCCAGAGATAAAACGATAATTCTCCCGCTCTACAAGACTCTGGTCCGGCCGCACCTGGAGTATGCTGTCCAGTTCTGGGCCCCAGTCCTCAGGAAGGATGTACTGGAAATGGAGCGAGTACAAAGAAGGGAAACAAAGCTAATAAAGGGTCTGGAGGATATTAGTTATGAGGAAAGGTTGGGAGCGCTGAACTTATTCTCTCTGGAGAAGAGACGCTTGAGAGGAGATATGATTTAAATTTATAAATGGCGTACGTGTGACCCCACAATAGGGAGAAAACTTTTTCACGGAAGGGAGTTTAACAAGACTTGTGACCACTCATTAAAATTAGAAGAAAAGAGGTTCAACCTTAAACTACGTAGAGGGTTCTTTACTGTAAGAGCGGCAAGGATGTGGAATTCCCTTCCACAGGTGGTGGTCTCAGCAGGGGGCATTAATAGTTTCAAAAAACTATTAAATAAGCACCTGAATGGCTGCAACATACAGAGATATACAATGTAATACTGACATATAATCACACACATAGGTTGGACTTGATGGACTTGTGCCTTTTTTCAACCTCACCTAACTATGTATGTAATCCCACCTCCATCCTATAGCACATACTTAACCCTTCATAAGAAGTTAAGGACCCTCTGTCATGACCCAGATCTGAACCTGCAACCTCTGCTGTGTCTGGGGGTGTCTCTTCTGGGTAAGCCACCTGAGATGATAGGCAGCAGCCTGGACAAATCCTTGAACAATCTTGCATTGAACCTTGTTTCTTTTGAACCTTGAACACTCGCACATCTAAAATCTAAAAAAAAAAAAAAAAAAAAAAAAAACCTGCAAGGCAAAGGCATAATGAGCTAGTATGCCGCATTCTAGCTCATTATGAAATACTTACCTTAGATCGAAGCCTTCGTATTGCAGCCCAGTCCACGCAGAGGGAGCTGACATCTTGCCCGTGGTGCTTCTTCCAGGTTCATGGCTCCAGCACTGTGAGTGGCTGGAGCCGCGATGACATCACTCCCGTGCATGCGGACGGTAGTCTTCTGCCGGGCATTCAGAGCGCATGCGCTGATGACATCAGCGGCTACATGGCAAGGGAATATCTCCTAAACTACAGGTTCAAGAGATATTAATTTTACCTACAAGTAAGCCTTATAGGCTTACCTGTAGGTAAAAATTACAAATTAGGGTATACAACCGCTTTAAGCCATGTCTTTGCACTTCCTGTTTGCCAGATTATTGTGATTATTGTGCTCTCTCCAACCAATATCTTGGTCTTGTTACTTCTGCTGCTGTTCATATCTTTGCTACCCCTCGGACTGACCTTTGACTTGTTCCTCAACTATGTTTCTGCTTGATCTTGACCTGCAACTACTTGTTACTGATCTTTGGCTTGTTACTAACTATGCTTCCGCTTGACCCAACCTGGTACTAACACTCATCAAAATCCATCTTCACCATAATGTAGCAAAGTCCCTTGAGGCCGAATGGTAACCTCTAGAGTTAGGGACAGCTGACACCCTTCTGTGTAGAGTGGGTTACAAGGCATGGTGGGTGTAATGCAAGATGAAATGGTGGGCAACAAACACTTTATGAATGCAAAGAGATTTATTGTCTCTTGAACAGAACTGTGGGAGAGAGGGTTAGAGCCAGGACACCCGTAAGTAGTTGCAATGGTAATTGGCAGACCTTGAGACTTCTTTAGGAAGACAGCTATAGAGGTGAAGGCCTCCAGCCGGACACCACTTTTGTATAGGTAGGACCGCTGTCTCTTATAGCAACAACCTTGTAGCAGTTACTAATGGTAGTTGTATTCAACTACTGGCAACACAGACAGTTCTCCGCTTACTCCACCGTCACTCACTGTGGATCTTCACTCCACAAACTCCCAGCCTTTCACTAAGCTTCCGATCCACTAGCCACTGGATCCCTTAAACTCTTCCACTTTTAGCACTCAATATCTTCCTGAAGTGTCACCCCTGTAACCAGGTGGATGGTTCCTTTGTGGCGACAGCTTCACCCTTCTACCTCCGACCACAGCTGGTTCCCCCGTCCCAACCCTACACTGCTCTCCAGCTCCTGGAAAGGCCCTCAGGCAGCCAAGCAGCCAAATGTCCCCGAGATAGGCTTCAGGCTTCTGGCCTAGCAGCCCCGGGCAACATAACACACGTCCACCCAGACAGCCGTCCAGGTGGCACAGAACCCTGATCACCTGACTCCACCCAAATAAATAGGCTCTCCCAGCAGGCCAAGGGACCAAAGAAAATTCTTGCCCATTGGCTGAGACACCCCATCCATTCATGTCTGAGCCTGCAAAAGCCCCTGTCTTTTCTAATGTAACTGGCATAGCACCATCTAGTGACAGAAGAGAAAGGGTGCACCAAGTCCAGATGTAGAGAGGAGTTGATTGATCTCCTAACAATTTACTGAGGCAACTATCACCTGCCAACTAAATTTGCTAAAGATCAGGGTGCTGTAATAAGGAGCTCTAGTGAACACCGGTTAGTGCTTAGACTCCATGCTTCTGGGGAGCTCTCGTTATCTGACAGAGTGACCTGCTTCTTTACTTATCCAGCTGGTAGGTGGGAGCTATACTGCCATAGCTACCGGTCTCCAAAACTGACCCTTGACCATCTCACCCCCATTGGTTGGGTGGACTGACATTTTATCTCCACATTGAGTCCTTGACTTTTAGTTGGGTTGTGAACAGATGGACACTAGCCAATTTGGAGTAAAAATGTAAAGTTTATTTGACTCCATAAACTCAGGGAGTGAGAATTAGGCTACAGGACACCCAAACGACACAGCAGACTCCTTCCACTGCCACCGATGTATGGCATACAGCAGCCAGGAATCTATATACATTTTATGTAAAGGAGAAGTACAGTCAAAGCTTGTTTAGCTGTGCTTCTCCTGTGGATTCCCTGTCGTGCAGCTGTTCTGTTGTGCTTTCTGTCATGCAGCCTGTTTAGTTGAGTTTGTGCAGCCCGCTGTTGGCTGAAGCCCGCTGTCTGCTGATGTCACAGAGCCGGTCCAGGCTTGTTGGGCTGTTTGGGAGTCAGAACAGAGAGATGGTTGGAGCACTTAGAACTAAGCAATCATCAATGCCTTCACTTTCCTAACCATGCCTGAGCATTACAGCCCCATAGGCTTCTGTTGGGCTTGGTCTTGAAGTCAGAAACAATAGGAGGCAATCCCATAAAAGTCTATAGAACTATAATGCACCGGTGTGGCCGGGAAAATGAAGACTTGGGTAGCTGGATGTAAACAAACATTGGAACCATGGCCAACTGATTGAGGTAAATATGCCTCTATGAAGGGGGAGGGTGGGTTAGCTTAGGTCAGGTGAAGGGGTTCAGAAAAATACACTTTGTTTTAAGGTGAACAGACATTTTGGACATGTTCCATTACAATTAGGGATAAGCCCAATGTTCAAGTCGAACGTTAAGTTCGAATTGAACATTGGGTGTTCGCCTGTTCACAGAACAGCAAACAATATGCGGTTTTCGCTGCAAATTCGAAAGCTGGCGGAACACCGTTAAAGTCAATGGGACACTAACATGAAAAATCAAAAGTGCTAATTTTAAAGGCTTATATGCAAGTTATTGTCATAAAAAGTGTTGGGGGACCGGGGTGTATCAATGCAAAACTGTTTGAAAAACTGCAGTTTTTTCGGGAGCTGTGATTCTTTTAATGCTTAAAGTGAAACAATAAAAATTAAATATTTCTTTAAATATTGTTCCCGGGGGGTGTCTATAGTATGCCTGTAAAGTGGCGCATTTTTCCCATGTTTAGAACAATACCACAGCAAAATTACATTTCTAAAGGAAAAAAAGTCATTTAAAACTCATTGAAAAAAAGGGCATGGGATCCCACCCAGTCCATTACCAAGCTCTTTGGGTCTGGTATGAATATTAAGGGGAAAAACGAACCACAATTAAGGGGAACCCTGCGCAAAAGTTTTTAAAAAAATGGTGTAGGGATCCCCCCAAAATCCATACCAGATCCTTCAGGTCTGATATGGATTTTAAGGGCAACCCTGCACCAAAATTTAAATAAAAATGGCACAGGCCCCCCCCCAATCCATACCAGACCCTTAATCGAGCACGTAACCTGGCAGGCCACAGGAAAAGAGGGGGGGCAAGAGAGCACCCCCCCGAACCGTACCAGGCCACATGCCCTCAACATGGGTAAGGTGCTTTGGGGTAGCCCCCCAAAGAACCTTGTCCCTATGTTGATGGGGACAAGGGCCTTATCAGCACAACCCTAGTCCAGTGATTGTGAGGTTCTGTGGGCGGGGGCTTATTGGAAACTGCAAGCCCCCCCCCCCAGATCCCAGCCTCCCCCCTGTGTGAATTGATAACAGGGTACAAGTACCCCTAACATTTCACAAAAAAGTGTCAAAATTGTAAAAAGGACAAGAGACAGCTTGGGACAAGTCGTTTATTAAAAAAGGAAAAAATGTAAATGTCCCACGATGTATATTCATCTTTAGTGATGGACGAACTTCCGACGGGACGTTTCGCGAACGCGGACCGCAAACGAGGCCGACCGTTCGCGAAACCGAACGTTCGCGGCGGGCCCCATTGACTTCAATGGGAGGCGAACTTCGCAAACCTTTAGGTCAAATTTGCAGCCACAAGATAATTATTAGCTGGGCAAACATAGTCCCACCACATGGCCAATGACATAACACATGTATGAGGTGAATTTGGGATCGATAACTACAAGCATTCTTTTTTTATATGGGAAATTGTTCTGACAATTCAGGACTGTGGAGCGCATGAAGGCAATGGAGGAGAGGGAAGGTCAGGGACCAGGGTAGGCAAACAAGAGGGTGCAGGAGATGATCACCAGCAGCGTGACATACAGCAATGACACATGCACCGTGATAGAGGCATCTGACAACAGCACCGTGATAGAGGGCACTGACATCAGCAGCGTGACATAAATCACTCACAGCAGCACCGTGATATACAGCACTGACAGCAGCACCGTGATAGAGAGCACTGACATCAGAAGCGTGACATACAGCACTGACATCAGCACCGTGATATACAGCACTGACAGCAGCACCGTGATATACAGCACTGACATCAGAAGCGTGACATACAGCACTGACATCAGCAGCGTGACATTAAGCACTCACACCAGCACCGTGATATACAGCACTGACAGCAGCACCGTAAGCAGCCCCAGGAGGAAGTCAGCACAGCACAGGGATGGTGTGATCCCCTCATAATAAGCAGGCCCAGGAGAAACTCAGCACAGCACAGGGATGGTGTGATCCCCTCATAATAAGAACCCCCAGGAGGAAGTCAGCACAGCACAGGGATGGTGTGATCCCCTCATAATAAGAACCCCCAGGAGGAAGTCAGCACAGCACAGGGATGGTGTGATCCCCTCATAATAAGAACCCCCAGGAGGAAGTCAGCACAGCATAGGGATGGTGTGATCCCCTCATAAGCATCCCCAGTAGAAATATGACACCGCTCAACCTCTTCAAAGAGGAGGGTAGGGGCATATAATACGGTGTGCTTTTTTGGGACAAGGAAGTGAGCCAAATGAAGAAAGAAGGTCTGTGTGCTTGATTAAAAAAATTGTTTATAGACATATACATGGTCTACTGGTCACATGTGTTGAATTCCTCCGAGATCCATGCCTCATTCATTTTTAGAAATGTGAGGTAGTTAACACTGTCGTGAGCTAGGCGAGTACGCTTATCGGTCACGATCCCCCCTGCTGCGCTGAACGTCCTTTCGGACAGGACACTGGATGAGGGGCAAGCCAACAGTTCGATTGCAAATTGGGCAAGCTCTGGCCAGAGGTCAAGCCTGCCCACCCAGTAGTCCAGGGGTTCATCACTCCTCAGAGCGTCCACATCGGCCGTTAACCCAATGTAGCCGGACACCTGATGGTCTAGGCGTTCCCTGATGCTGGATCCGGATGACACCTGTCCATGGGTCAGCTGAAAGAATGACCTCATATCCGAAGTCACCAACACATCTTCAAACCGGCCTCTTCTTGCAGGCGCTGTTGGATTGGTACCCGCAAATCCTTCTCTGGGAGTGGGAATTGCTCCTCTGCCAGCGCACGCAAAAGCAGAATGCAGCATTTCTCGAAGCAAGGCCTGGAAGTGCTGCATTCTGACAGCCCTCTGCGACGGCGGTAACATTTCCGCCATTTTGTGTTTGTACCGGGGGTCTAAGTACGTTGTCACACACCACTTTACCAACTGTCAAATTGAGCGGTGTTAGCCACTGATCTGCCTGTGAACGCAAAGCTGAAAGGAGTGCCAAGCCAGTGTGGCTCTTGGCTTCCAGGCACAACAGACGCAGCACGGCATGGCAACGTCTCACCTGGCATGTGGAATAGGTTCTGGGGAGCTTGGGCGGTGCAGCGGAAGAGACGCTAGCAGCAGAAAAGGAGGAGGCAGCTGAGGAGGAGAGGGAGGAGGATGGAGTAGGAGGAGGAGGAGAAGAAGAGTCAGGCCTGCATGCAATCCGTGGCGGTAAAACCAAATCTACACGGGTGCCACGGGTTACATGCTTGACGGCCGTCAGAAGTTTCACCCAGTGGGCAGTAAAAGTGATATACCTTCCCTGCCCGTGTTTGCTAGACCACGTGTCTGTGGTCAGATGTATCTTGGCACCGACACTGTGTGCCAGAGATACATTCACTTGCCGCTGAACATGGCCATATAGCTCTGGGATGCCCTTCTCTGAGAAATACTTCCTTCCTGGGACCTTCCATTGTGGTGTTCCAATGGCCACAAATTTGCGAAAGGCCTCCGAGTCCACCAGTTTATATGGCAGTAGTTGGCGGGCTATGAGTTCTGACAAGCCAGCTGTCAATCGTTGGGCAAGAGGGTTATCCGGCGTCATCATTTTTTTACGCTCGAACATTAGGCCCACGGAAGCCTGCCTTTTTGCAGAAAAATGTGAGCTTGGCGTGATGGAAGGTGGAGTGGAGGACAATTGTGAGGAGAGAGGAGAAGGAGAAGTAGAAGACGAGGCTGGACGGTGAGAGCCTGCAGTGTGGCTTTGTGTGTTCCGTTGCTCCCACTCGGCTCGGTGATGGCTGCCCATGTGCCTTCTTAAGGCGGTCGTCCCTAGGTGAGTGTTGGGCTTACCGCGACTAATGCGTTGACTGCAAAGATTGCAGATGGCAACGCTATTGTCAGCAGCGGACACGTTAAAAAAAAGCCCACACTGCGGAGCCATGTGCTGACGTCCTGGGAATGCCAGATGTGACCGTACATGGTCGATGACTCGCTCCTGATACATTTGCAGTCTGCTTTGTCCCTCATGTGCAATGTAAGTTATTCCTGCTTCTCCTCCCTATCTGCTGGTCCATATCTCCCTCTGAACTCCCCTCCTCTTCCTCTCTTGTGGGCACCCACGTGACATCACTAGACACGTCATCATCAACGTCACCTTCCCCACCGCTATAAGTAGAGATCTCGGAGTAGGCAGCAACACCGGGGACCAACCTCCTCCTTGGGCTGATCTGGGTACTGTCGTCAGACTGCTGAGTAGCGGTTGTTGCTACCTCCTCTTCCTGATCCAATACCAAGAGTGGCTGTGCATCAGAAATGTCCTCTTGATATGGATCGGAAAATAATTCCTGTGACTCAAGCGGAAGGTATGTGGTGGTGGTGTTGTTGGTGGTAGTGTCTTTGGGGGTGCACATAGCAGAGAGTGAAGAAGAGGGTGCAGATCGAGAGGATGAGGAGGGTGCAGAAGAGTAAGGCTGAGTGAGCCACTCAACCAAGTCTGGTGCGTCCTTTAAAGTAATTGAACGCACCTTCTGCAACTTCCCACTTTGGCTCAAGGCTGGTGCTCCTGCCCTACCCCTACCACCCCTGCGGAAGGGCCTGCCTCTTCCTCTGCCTGTCATTTTTTAAATCACCCTGTGACAAAACTCTTAGTCCCTATACCGATGAAGGACTGCTGCAGTATAGGGCAGCGGTCAGCAGTGGTGCACCTCAACCCTATCTATCGTGGACCGATAGCGGTCCTTACAGAACAGGAGACTGTACCTCACTCAACCCTATGTACTGTAGCACCCTTCACCAAGTTACCAGTCCTTATAAGGACCTTTGTGGACCAAGTAGGTTGTGTGTGACTGATTAGCAGACTGTACGTCAGTCCCTATACTGCTGAAGGACTGCTGCAGTATAGGGCAGCGGTCAGCAGTGGTGCACCTCAACCCTATCTATTGTGGACCGATAGCGGTCCTTACAGAACAGCAGACTGTACCGCACTCAACCCTATGTACTGTAGCACCCTACACCAAGTTACCAGTCCTGATAAAGACCTTTGTGGACCAAGTAGGTTGTGTGTGACTGATTAGCAGACTGTACGTCAGTCCCTATACTGCTGAAGGACTGCTGCAGTATAGGGCAGCGGTCAGCAGTGGTGCACCTCAACCCTATCTATTGTGGACCGATAGCGGTCCTTACAGAACAGCAGACTGTACCTCACTCAACCCTATGTACTGTAGCAGCCTTCACCAAGTTACCAGTCCTTATAAGGACCTTTGTGGACCAAGTAGGTTGTGTGTGACTGATTAGCAGACTGTACGTCAGTCCCTATACTGCTGAAGGACTGCTGCAGTATAGGTCAGCGGTCAGCAGTGGTGCACCTCAACCCTATCTATTGTGGACCGATAGCGGTCCTTACAGAACAGCAGACTGTACCTCACTCAACCCTATGTACTGTAGCACCCTTCACCAAGTTACCAGTCCTTATAAGGACCTTTGTGGACCAAGTAGGTTGTGTGTGACTGATTAGCAAACTGTACGTCAGTCCCTATACTGCTGAAGGACTGCTGCAGTATAGGTCAGCGGTCAGCAGTGGTGCACCTCAACCCTATCTATTGTGGACCGATAGCGGTCCTTACAGAACAGCAGACTGTACCTCACTCAACCCTATGTACTGTAGCACCCTTCACCAAGTTACCAGTCCTTATAAGGACCTTTGTGGACCAAGTAGGTTGTGTGTGACTGATTAGCAAACTGTACGTCAGTCCCTATACTGCTGAAGGACTGCTGCAGTATAGGTCAGCGGTCAGCAGTGGTGCACCTCAACCCTATCTATTGTGGACCGATAGCGGTCCTTACAGAACAGCAGACTGTACCTCACTCAACCCTATGTACTGTAGCAGCCTTCACCAAGTTACCAGTCCTTATAAGGACCTTTGTGGACCAAGTAGGTTGTGTGTGACTGATTAGCAGACTGTACGTCAGTCCCTATACTGCTGAAGGACTGCTGCAGTATAGGTCAGCGGTCAGCAGTGGTGCACCTCAACCCTATCTATTGTGGACCGATAGCGGTCCTTACAGAACAGCAGACTGTACCTCACTCAACCCTATGTACTGTAGCACCCTTCACCAAGTTACCAGTCCTTATAAGGACCTCTGTGGACCAAGTAGGTTGTGTTTGACTGATTAGCAGACTGTACGTCAGTCCCTATACTGCTGAAGGACTGCTGCAGTATAGGTCAGCGGTCAGCAGTGGTGCACCTCAACCCTATCTATTGTGGACCGATAGCGGTCCTTACAGAACAGCAGACTGTACCTCACTCAACCCTATGTACTGTAGCACCCTTCACCAAGTTATCAGTCCTTATAAGGACCTTTGTGGACCAAGTAGGTTGTGTGTGACTGATTAGCAGACTGTACATCAGTCCCTATACTGCTGAAGGACTGCTGCAGTATAGGTCAGCGGTCAGCAGTGGTGCACCTCAACCCTATCTATTGTGGACCGATAGCGGTCCTTACAGAACAGCAGACTGTACCTCACTCAACCCTATGTACTGTAGCACCCTTCACCAAGTTACCAGTCCTTATAAGGACCTTTGTGGACCAAGTAGGTTGTGTGTGACTGATTAGCAGACTGTACGTCAGTCCCTATACTGCTGAAGGACTGCTGCAGTATAGGGCAGCGGTCAGCAGTGGTGCACCTCAACCCTATCTATTGTGGACCGATAGCGGTCCTTACAGAACAGCAGACTGTACCGCACTCAACCCTATGTACTGTAGCACCCTAGACAGACCAAGTTACCAGTCCTGATAAAGAGCTTTGTGGAACAAGTGAGTTGTGAATGATTAGCAGACTGCAGCAGATGGGCAGCAGTCAAGTATAATATTCTTTCTATATTTGGAAGAAAGAATATTATACGTGTACAAGCCTATTACCATACCACTGATACCAGTCCTGAAAAGAACCTTTGTGGAACTAATAGTAACAGCAACTGTTTAAACTGACCCTCACTGCCTGACACACTGCTTCCTGCCTGTCCCTATACAAAGTGGCAAAACAGAGGAGACTGGAACAATTACTGGTCACTGGAATAGCTCTTTTGTGAACCTGATAGTAACAGCTAATGATGATGATGATGACTAATCTGGCTGTCCCTAAAATAGCAGCAGACACAGCGCTCTGTCCCTTTATCTAAACTGACAAAAGACACTCAGGCTGCTGCAACAATCAGTAGCACAGCAAACCTATATACACCTAACACCTATACCAGTCCTGAAAAGAACTTTTGTGTACCAAATAGCTAGTGGTTTATCTGTCCCTGCTCCAAACAGCAACCTTTCCCTATAGTGACAGAAGAAAGAATGTAAAATGGCCGCCGGATCGGGTGTATTTATAAGTTAGGGGGAATGTCCAAGTGTCCATGTGCTGTCATGTCTCAATTGGCTGTCCTGTACCCCATTAAGGATGTGTCATCATAGGTCAAAGTTCTTTTACACATTAAACACGTAAGTCCACCGGGGCGAACGACGCCAATAGTCCGCCGAACGTGCAGACTGCGAACGACCGAAATTCGCCGCGAAACGACCGCCTGGCGAACCGTTCGGCCATCACTATTCATCTTCTTCTATCACGGTGACGTCTCTGACACCATGGGGACTTCCCTGTGGTGTCAGTCGGCAGGAGCCTCCCATGGAGGCGGGTCAGTTGCAGCTTTTTTTTTCTTTTTCATTCCATCGGGTGGCTGAATGGACATCATGGGACATTTTTATATTTTTATTTTTTTAATAAAGGACTTTTGCCAAGCCGTCTCTTGTCTTTTTTTACCATTTTGACACTTTTTTGGTGAAATGGTAGGGGTACATTTGTACCTCGTGATCAATTCACACGGGGGATCTGGGGGTCCCTTTGTTAAAGGGGCCTTCCATATTCTGATAAGCCCCCTGCCTGCAGACCACCACAACCACCGGGCAAGGGTTTTGGGGATGAGGCCCTTGTCCCCATCAACTTGGGGGCAAGGTGCTTTGGGGGGCATGTGGCCTGGTGTGGTTCAGAAGGGGGGGCGCTCTCTCATCCCCACTCTTTTCCTGCGGCCTGCCAGGTTGCGTGCTTGGATAAGGGTCAGGTATGGATTTTGGGGGGGACCCCATCACAATTTTTTTTACATTTTAGCACAGGGTTCCCCTTAAAATACATACCAGACCTGAAGGGTCTGGTATGGATTTTGGGGGGACCCCTACACCATTTTATTTTTATTTGGCACAGGGTTCCCCTCAATTTCCATATCAGACCCGAAGGGCCTAGTATGGAATTTAGGGGGACCCTCACGCAATTTTTTTTAAATTTTGTTTCGGGGTTCCCCTTAATATTCATACCAGACCCAAAGGGCCTGGTAATGGACTGGGGGGATCCCATGCTCTTTTTTTCAATTAGTTTTATCTATATTGCCGAGACTGGACAATTCATTACAGCCATGATCAGTTTTAAATTACAATTTTTCCTTTAGAAATGTCATTTTGCTGTGGTACTGTTCTAAACACGGGAAACATGCGCCCCTTTACAGGCATACTATAGACACCCCCCAGGAACAATATTTAAAGGAATATTTCATTTTTTATTGTTTCACTTTAAAAAAATCATGGCTCCCGAAAAAATTTCAGTTTTTAAAACTTTTTTTTGCATTGATACATGTCCCCCTGGGGCAGGACCCAGGTCCCCAAACACTTTTAATGGCAATAACTTGCATATAAGCCTTTAAAATTAGCACTTTTGATTATTCATGTTCGTGTCCCATAGACTTTAACGGTCTTAGCGTGTTCTGCCGAATTTTTTGCCTGTTTGCATGTTCTGATGCGAACCGAACTGGGGGGAAGTTCGGCTCATCCCTAATTACAATTAATGTAAGAAACACTCACGCCTTGGTACTATGTATCATTATAATTGGGCTGCTGCTGTCTAATATTGTCCCCCCGTCGAGGGGCGAATTAAATGTAAGTGGCAAATAGACTGCGCCTGCTCCTCCTATGTACTAATTACTCTTTTGGGCTATACCCATATTTTACTTTTATAACTATAACCTAGGATGAATAAATAACACAGGAAATTTGCATTGCTAGCTTACGTGCATGCTTGTATATACCGAAATATAGTTAATAAATCACATTGTGTAAAGTGCATTCATAAATGAATATAAAGTAACGTTAATTAGTGCATAAAGTGTTAGAAGGGCAATAAAGTCCTTTTTAGTGCAAAAAAAAGAGAGGTGCTGCAGTGCTCCATATGTCCATCGATGTCAATACTTCCA
Organism: Lithobates pipiens; assembly: GCF_037356315.1. Classification (NCBI taxonomy): domain Eukaryota; kingdom Metazoa; phylum Chordata; class Amphibia; order Anura; family Ranidae; genus Lithobates; species Lithobates pipiens. The sequence goes on along the minus strand of NW_027507764.1, from coordinate 21,836,844 downwards.
CCTACTAGGGTTCTGTAAAAATCCAAACTCACCAGATGTAGCACACTACAGATGTGTTGGACCCCTTGGCCCCATAGCAGAAAGAGTGTTCTGTGCTTTAGGTCATTTACTGGGGACCAAACCCAATACGATGTTCTCTGATGTCCTCCACTGACTCCTCTGTGATGGATTCCTTCACTTATGGCTCCAGAGCTCCCAGGGTGGGTGGTGTGCAGTATATAATGTAGAAAAAAAGAAAGCTTCTCGTAGAGTATTGTCCTTGGGTTTATTGTAAAAAAAAAAAACTTATAATTAAAATATTAAAATTGTTCTATAGACAGAACCGGCATCACTAAAAACATTGGCGCTACTCTTATGTAGACGTGGTGTCCATGCAGCATATAGCATGCGTTGCACTCGCCTGGCCATGAGTGACACTTGAGAGTATCAACTTGACGCGTTTCGTCATAGGGATGCAACGTTTTCAAAAGTGTCACTTATACAACAAAGAGTTGTCAGGCATTTCTCGTCTCACAGATTATATTATTATATTTTATTGTGTCTTTGTTGCCCTCAATTGAGCTACAAACATGCACTCCTCCAGAGGTCAACCATCTCTGAATTCCTGCCATTGTCAGGTATTTTATCAACATGTTATTTGGTTCTTTTTATGCCGGTCGTTGTCACCACTCTTCGTATCTCTTGTCCGGTTGAATAATTCACCTGCTGTGGCGCTTTATCGACGACGCGTCTCTTGATTCATCTGATACAAAGGGAACCCCCTGGCAATTATTCAGACATTGTTATCAGAAAAATGAATTCTACAAAGGTGCTGAGGTTGCTATTTTGTTGAATATATCTCTCCAGCTTCTACAATGACCAGACTGAGGGATCTCCTGATCGAATGAAAGTGAGAGATGAGATAATGGTGAGCCATAAGCAGGGATGAGCAGACTGGTTTGAGCTCAAGTGATTTTGCTACCAAATGACCGATTTCAGTAACATTTAAGTCGAAAATCTCAATATTGTTCATGGAGCTGCTAAAAAAAAAAAAAAAAATTAACTATTTCACTGCCATCATTTTTGTGGAGTTTTTTTTTTTTTTTCACGCGTGTTTAAAAAAAATCATTTTAGGCCTGAATATTACTTAAAGTGTTACTTGAACCACAACAGTAAAATCAGTCTGTATATGCAGAAAAGCATGCTTGTTATACTCACTGTGGAACCTAAGAGGTTAAAGCGGAGGTCCACCCTAAAGTGGACCTTCCGCACATCGGAACCCTCCCCCCCTCCGGCGCCACAATTGGCACTTTTCAGGGGGGTGCAGATACCTGTACAGTACAGGTATCTGCACCCACTTCCGGGATAGCTCTCTGCGGAAAGGGGCGTAGATTACGCCCCTTTCCGAAAGTCCCTTGCTGCGTGCTGGGAAACACACAGATCCCATAGGCAGCGGGTCCATCCTTATTGCGCAGCGCGATTCGCGCATGCGCAGTAGTGAACCGGGAAATGAAGCCGAAATGCTCCACTTCCTGATTCCCATACCCAAGATGGCGGCGGCAGCACCCGAGAGACGATCGAGAGATCGGCTTCGGGTGCCGACATCGCGGGCGCGCTGGACAGGTAAGTGTCACTATTTTAAAAGTCAGCAGCTGCAGTATTTGTAGCTGCTGGCTTTAAAAAAAAAAAAAAACGCAGAGTCCCGGCGGACTCCCGCTTTAATCCTGTGTAAAAAGACTGTTTGATCCTGTCTTTTCTGATCCTCCCCTTCTTCCACTTTCCCCAATCCAACTCCTGATAGTACAGAAACCTTGAGGGCACTCGCAACAAAATGCTCAGTTTCGTGTGTATTGCTAGAGAGGTTTTTTTTTTTTTTTTGGGGGAAAAAGGTGCATGTGATCGGCGCAGGGCCAATCAACACTGTCTAGACAGAGGGTCGGGTCAGGGGACATGCAGCCTCATAGGGCAGTCAGAGTAGAATGAAAACTCCTTCTATATTTACTAAAACTTTTTCATTTCCATATTCTGTGTATTGTGGGAGACCAGATATAGTGAATGCAGAGTCCTGTGTTTAGTAACAGTCATAGTTGTGTGCAGAGGGTGTGCTGGATGTGCCTGGGCACACCCTAATCACCCTAGTAAATGTCCTTGTCTCTGCACTTTTAGAAATACTCTGGAAGCACAGGGGATTAGCTTAGGCAAAACGATGCATTGCTCCAATGCTGTATCTCACATACCCCCCCCCATCACCTAAACTGGCACCAATCAGGCCCTTAATCTGAGCATGAAGGCTGGATGAGTAGGAAGCATTCTGGTCCATATTCCCTTAGGTGCCTAGGAGAATGAGGGGGGGGGGGGTGCCATGTAGAGGTGGACTCCACCCTGGCAAAGAAATAAAGATACAATTCTAGAGAGAGAAGAAAGAAAGAAAGAAAGATACAATTCTAGAGAGAGAAGAAAGAAAGAAAGATACAATTCTAGAGAGAGAAGAAAGAAAGAAAGAAAGAAAGAAAGAAAGAAAGAAAGAAAGAAAGATACAATTCTAGAGAGAGAAGAAAGAAAGAAAGATACAATTCTAGAGAGAGAAGAAAGAAAGAAAGAAAGAAAGAAAGAAAGAAAGAAAGAAAGATACAATTCTAGAGAGAGAAGAAAGAAAGAAAGAAAGAAAGAAAGAAAGAAAGAAAGAAAGAAAGAAAGATACAATTCTAGAGAGAGAAGAAAGAAAGAAAGATACAATTCTAGAGAGAAGAAAGAAAGAAAGAAAGAAAGATACAATTCTAGAGAGAGAAGAAAGAAAGAAAGAAAGATACAATTCTAGAGAGAGAAGAAAGAAAGAAAGAAAGAAAGAAAGAAAGATACAATTCTAGAGAGAGAAGAAAGAAAGAAAGAAAGATACAATTCTAGAGAGAGAAGAAAGAAAGAAAGAAAGAAAGATACAATTCTAGAGAGAGAAGAAAGAAAGAAAGAAAGAAAGAAAGAAAGAAAGATACAATTCTAGAGAGAGAAGAAAGAAAGAAAGAAAGAAAGAAAGAAAGAAAGATACAATTCTAGAGAGAGAAGAAAGAAAGAAAGAAAGAAAGAAAGAAAGAAAGAAAGATACAATTCTAGAGAGAGAAGAAAGAAAGAAAGAACGATACAATTCTAGAGAGAAGAAAGAAAGAAAGAAAGAAAGAAAGAAAGAAAGATACAATTCTAGAGAGAGAAGAAAGAAAGAAAGAAAGAAAGATACAATTCTAGAGAGAAGAAAGAAAGAAAGAAAGAAAGATACAATTCTAGAGAGAGAAGAAAGAAAGAAAGAAAGAAAGATACAATTCTAGAGAGAGAAGAAGGAAAGAAAGAAAGATACAATTCTAGAGAGAGAAGAAAGAAAGAAAGAAAGAAAGAAAGAAAGAAAGAAAGAAAGAAAGAAAGAAAGATACAATTCTAGAGAGAGAAGAAAGAAAGAAAGAAAGAAAGAAAGATACAATTCTAGAGAGAGAAGAAAGAAAGAAAGAAAGAAAGAAAGAAAGATACAATTCTAGAGAGAGAAGAAAGAAAGAAAGAAAGAAAGAAAGAAAGAAAGAAAGAAAGAAAGATACAATTCTAGAGAGAGAAGAAAGAAAGAAAGAAAGATACAATTCTAGAGAGAGAAGAAAGAAAGAAAGAAAGAAAGAAAGAAAGATACAATTCTAGAGAGAGAAGAAAGAAAGAAAGAAAGAAAGAAAGAAAGAAAGAAAGAAAGAAAGAAAGAAAGAAAGAAAGAAAGATACAATTCTAGAGAGAGAAGAAAGAAAGAAAGAAAGAAAGAAAGATACAATTCTAGAGAGAGAAGAAAGAAAGAAAGAAAGAAAGAAAGAAAGATACAATTCTAGACAGAGAAGAAAGAAAGAAAGAAAGAAAGAAGGAAAGAAAGAAAGAAAGAAAGATACAATTCTAGAGAGAGAAGAAAGAAAGATACAATTCTAGAGAGAGAAGAAAGAAAGAAAGAAAGAAAGATACAATTCTAGAGAGAGAAGAAAGAAAGAAAGAAAGAAAGAAAGAAAGAAAGAAAGATACAATTCTAGAGAGAGAAGAAAGAAAGAAAGAAAGAAAGATACAATTCTAGAGAGAGAAGAAAGAAAGAAAGAGAGAAGAAAGAAAGAGAGAAGAAAGAAAGAAAGAAAGAAAGAAAGAAAGAAAGAGAAAAGAAAGAAAGATAGAGACAATTCTACACAGAGAATAAAGAAAGAAAATTCTAGAGAGAGAAGAAAAGAAAGAAAGAAAGAAAGAAAGAAAGAAAGAAAGAAAGTGTAGCGATGACACTTTGGACAAGGTGTCTGTCATGTACAAATTTAGTTTTTGCCTCAGAACAGAAGTCAATGCAAGTCGCCCCGAGGTCGCCCAAAAGTAGTACAGGAACCTTTTTTCTGAGTCGGAGCGACTCGAGTCGCTCCTCTCAGAACGGTTCCATTGTACAGAACGGGGGCGACTTGTTCACACTGCGGGCGATGCGAGGCGACACGACTTGCCTCGCCGCGATCTGACAAGTCGCCCCCGTTCTGTACAATGGAACCGTTCTGAGAGGAGCGACTCGAGTCGCTCCGACTCAGAAAAAAGGTTCCTGTACTACTTTTGGGCGACCTCGGGGCGACTTGCATTGACTTCTATACAGAAGTCATTTGCAAGTCGCCGCTGAGGTCGCGGCAGGTCGCGGCGAGGCAAGTTGGTGTCGCCTCGCATCGCCTGCAGTGTGAACCGGCCCTAAAGGGGTTCTGAGGGCTGATTATGTAGGTTTAACTTTGACATCAGTTTGGCTGGGCTGTGTTAGAGTTCTGCCTGGTCATGTGTACAGTTAAGTGCACATGACAGGCTCAGAACCAGGCCTGGTTGGACGCTTTGGGTATCAGCGTTCCGTGGAGCCAATCAGTGGGTGCGCCTGGCCCCGCTGAGGAGTCTGGGGAAAGGTACTTAAGATGTTGAAGTCACGTGTTCCGGGTTTGTTCGTGAGGCCATAGCTGCATGTTCCTGATTCTGGACTGGGGTAGCCCCGCGAGGGGTCTCGGTCACGGGAGCGTGCGTTGCTCCGCAACGTGGTTCGGGTGACTAACCCCAATAGACACGCCTGGTCTGGGGTAGGGATCTGTCTGTTCCCGAGTCTCGGAACTGGCTGGTCTGAGGCACAGTAACTGAGGGAGGATTCAAGGCTCAGTAACTGAGGGAGGCTTCAAGGAGTCCGGGTGTGCTCTCGGCTTGGAGGGGCACCGCAGATCGTGTAAGTGACCGGGGGTAGACTCTTCGGAGGAGGGCCAACAAGCTGGCATCCCAAGAAGTGCCTGGTTGTTGGGTTGTGAAGGACTTTAATGAATCCACGCTTTTCCAGTACAGCCAAGGAGACAGAGAATGTTCCAGGTACTGAGGAAAAAGGTTCCTGTTCACTTTCTGTTGCCAATTATTCAAGGTCAGAGATTTCACAAGTTCCGGATCAAAGTGCTGACTGCCATAATCTCTGGCTAGAGATTTGTTCAGCTTTGAAGCGCCCAGCTACGAGTGGCTACTCTCTGGGTTAGAGACTTTCTGATGATTAGCAGTTCAAGGTGCCTGAGTTTCTTCACCATTGCCCTCTGTTCCCATACGAGACTGTGTTTGTTGGATGTTACCCTTGCAAATAAAAACCTTTCTAAAGGACTTTTACGGTGTCAGCTTCCAAAGTCGTTGGGTACTAGCACTGGGAACCCCTAGACGTGGAAGGACAAGCCAAGTGGAGGTAATTGGTAAGCCCAAAAGTTAAGGCCGCCCTATCAAGGGTTATGACCGCTACACGTGGGGGCTTGCAGTCCGGGATTTACAGTTACCTCGCAGGGCCTTGGAACAGAGGGTGAAGTAATTTTTGAACTGCGCCATAAAGATCAGCGCCATTTTGGAGAGACTTTCACTGAGGATGGGAGGAGCCTGTACTAAAAGCCTGTGAAACTACACAGGAGCCAGCGCCCCGTGGGAGGAGTCTAGGCTGATCTTTTTCTCCACACGAGGAACCGCGTGAGAGTGTGTTGCGGAAGGAAGAGGCAAGTCCATTTTCTCGGAGTTGGAGAATAAGTTGTTCAGAATGTACCGTGCTCTGGGTGTGCAACCTGCGTCAGGAACCAGGATGCCTCTTGGAAGGGGTCCCGAAGGAATACAGCCACCTGGTTCCATGTTCACAGACACGGGCATTCGCTTGCTGCCGCAGGGGTGGTTCATACTCCACACTACTGGAGACATCGATGGCCTGGGTATGTTGTGCGGGAAGTGTGACGATCTGGTCGCCAACCCTCGGCCATTTTCTAGATGCAGGAAGTGTGGAGAGTACCCTTTCAAAGTGGAGCAGCCAGTTGGGTCACCAAGGGCTTCCCGCATGGACTGGGCCATGGACACGATAACCGAGAAGCCGACCATTTTCACTCCTTTGGTGAGGCCTTCCACCGAGGTGACATCTGTCGTTGCTGACATCCCAGATGGAGTTGCCGCTGTGTCTCTTATGGAGACTGCTGAAGAAACCACTCTGGAGCAGATGGACACTGTTTCTACTACCATTACGGAAACCACAATGCCTCCACTAGAGAAAGTGAAGCGTGCAAAGTCCTCCCGGAGACAACGCAAAGTTCCGCCACCAAGTCCGGCTGGATCCAATCGGCGGAAGAGGGTTGCTTTGGCAAAAGAGTCTGACCGTGAGTACACCCCTGTCTAAATATTTTCCGGCAGAGGAATACAGAGATTCCGAACTAGAGAGCCTGTCGGATTTAGAAGATGAGGACATTCTGGGGGTATTGTCAGAGGAGTTGTTGTGGGCTGGAGGGGATAATGTAGCCGCCACTTGTGCAGATGTTTCGGTGTGGTTGGCTCTAACCTCAGGGGATGGAACGCCAAATGCAGAAGATCCCATCACGGTAAATGTGACTCTCCCTAAACCCGTGAATTTGCCCACACTGAAAAGGGATTTTGCCACGTTGGTGCAACGGTCCCCAAACACCTGCATACCGCCTGGGGAGGGAAGTGCCTGTGCATTGCCGAAACTTGCAAGGTCGCAGAGGCTTCTTCACAAGAGAGTAGCTACCAAGTACGGGTTGGAGTTTCCCTATGTTCCCGGGGATATTATGACTGTTATAGAGCAGAATCGTGAGGCCTGGTACGAGGACAATGTTTGGAGCTACCTAAAAATGCCAAACTGCTCCGGAAAAAGGCCTTTTCACCGGAGCTCTATGACCGATTCCAGGGATGTTTGTTGCATTGGAGCTATGGTCGGTATATCTATTGCGACAAAGTTGTGATATGCAGACCAGATAAAGAAAGTGCCATATATTTCATCACTACCATAGATAGCACAAGGAAAAGACCTAACTTTACCTGATCCAAGGTTTTATTGGTAAACTGTTCCTGGAGTCAAGTCTTTGAATTTTTTCGCAGAAAAGAAAAAGAACTTCTCTGTGTCTTCAGTTTTTGTTTTTTTTTGGATGTTTTTCTGCAAGTTACAAGGACTTTGGTGTAGTTAGGCAGTGGATTACTACAGGGAAATACACGTCAAGTTCTACAGAGAAGAAAGAAAGAAAGAAAGAAAGAAAGAAAGAAAGAAAGAAAGAAAGAAAGAAAGAAAGAAAGAAAGAAAGAAAGAAAGAAAGAAAGAGAAAAAATTCTAGAGAGAAAAGAAAGAAAGAGAAGATTCTAGAGAGAGAAGAGAAAGAAAGAAAGAGAAGATTCTAGAGAGAGAAGAGAAAGAAACAAAGAGAGAAAGAAAGAAAGAAAGAAAGAAAGAAAGAAAGAAAGAAAGAAAGAAAAGATTCTAGAGAGAGAAGAAAGAAAGAAAGAAAGAAAGAAAGAAAGGAAGAAAGGATTCTAGAGACAGAAGAAAGAAAGAAAGAAAGAAAGAAAGAAAGAAAGAAATGAAGAAAGAATGGAAGAAAGAGAAAATTCAGGAGAGAGAAGAAAGAAAGAAAGAAAGAAAGAAAGAAAGAAAGAAAGAGAGGATTCTAGAGAGAGAAGAAAGAAAGAAAGAAAGAAAGAAAGAAAGAAAGAAAGAAAGAAAGAAAAAAAGAAAGAAAGAGAATTCTAGAGAGAAAAGAAAGAAAGAAAGAAAGAAAGGATTCTAGAGAAAGAAGAAAGAAAGAAAGAAAAAAAGAAAGAAAGAAAG